>NW_024582478.1:426118-490050 GCF_018398535.1 Haplochromis burtoni | reverse complement strand
GTCACGTTGTGTAAAGGTGTTTTTATTATATTACACACACAAACACACACACACACACACACACACACACACACACACTGTGGAAAACCCGGCCGCCAAGGCCTGCGGCACGCTCACAAAGCTCTCCTCCTGTGTCTCTCTATCCCTCTCTCTCTCCGTTTTCTTGCCGTTACAATAACGAGCCAACAGAAGCCGGCCATTGTGGGACTCCAGCTGTGTGGGTGAGAGATTCAAAGGGAGGGAAGAGAAAGATGTGCGTGCATCAACTGCTCCTGCAGGAGGAGAAAAGACGAGTGTGTGAAGCGGCCGAGAAAAAAGGTTGCAGGAGAGTGTGTGTCGTGTTATGACAAGGACGAGTGGAAGGCGAGCGAGGAGCCGAGCGCACAGCTTGCGGCCTTTGCAGAGACCGTCCGAGGAGCAGGCTCGACTTAGCAAACACGACGGAGCCGAGCTTCCTACCGCGCTACGCCGGACGCGCGAGCGAGGAAAATGAAACCGTGTAAACAAAGCCAGCCGAGACAGATGTGTGTGTGAGAGCAGAGAAGCTGAGCTGGAAGGGCAAAGAAAGTGAAAGACTGCGTGCACACACGCGCTGCATATAATGTGCATGCACGTGTACTGTGTGCTAAAAACAATAAACGTGTGTGTTTGTTATCTCCGTCTCAGCGTGTGGCTCGGTTTTCGCAGACTCTCACTTTCAGCTCTGACTAATGCTGCAGCCCCACCACACCACAATTACTCACCCCACACACACACACACACACACACACACACACACAATCCTCAGCAGTAGAAAATGTTCCACTATCTCTTTACTCTCAGCCTCACGAGGAAGGCAGAGCACAGGAGTACACACACACCTACACATCTTCATCTTCCTCTGCAGCGCTCGAACACAAATACCTCAGAATAGAGACTGGCCTAAATATCTGTCAGCCGATGAAACAGATCTGCTCTCCAAAGCCGTCCTCTAAAATGACACGGTATGTCCGTCTCCACAATTCTCTCCATCTTCCATCTTTGTCTTTTAAATTTATTTTCTCCCTGTTATCTTTCCTGGAACCTCACCTTTCCTCACCTTGCATCTTGTAAACTCTTCCCGTTCATTACTGAACTCGAGCAGTCTTATTCTGTTTACTGATGACACAAAGTTATTCCATTTTTCACTGAAAAAAGTTGCCAAACACAAAGCAAACACCTGGGGTGGAGGTGGGTTGCAAAGTGGCTTGCAGGAGCACGCTGAAGCGGCTTAAATGGCGTGCCCTGCGTCAGCCGCAGAAGACCACATGGCCTCGGTCACATTTGCTGAACGTGTACGCTCGTCTCGCCGTTGAATTATGTCAGCGGCTGGGATTTAAGGCATCAGCTGGAAAAATATGTCTAAAAAATGACATAAAATCTCAAAAAGTAGCAAAAGAGAAAACGGTGCTCACAGCATTACAGTCCTGAGTGAGCCGAGCGAGAGACTCAGCAGTGATTCACAGTAAAGAGTAAACTAAAGACAGCGCTGTGGGCCAAATAAGAACGCTGTTAAATCCTTTGTGACACGGCTACAATGGAGGGAAAAAAATGGACAATTAAGCACACGTCACACAAAGTTACGCTCCCATCATTTCTTCTGAGATGTGAATAAAAGGAGCTCAACCACAATTCGATTTGCTCCTCTGTTTGACGGACTCAGTTTCCCACCGGCTGTCTTCATCGGGAGACCTGACAGAGCGAGCGCGTCCTTAAAGACGACGGACTCGGCCGAGGCCTCGCTTGTCCCCAGGTCAGCAATTACGCCCTTTTTCTTTGCTGAATAAAACACTAGCCCTCTATATCCGGCTAACGAGCTTTAGTGCCGACACCAGCCATTAAATTTGAAACGCGGTGCTCGGGGATAATGAGAGACACGGTATAGAGCGTCCTTCTTTTGAAGCGGCGGTGACGCTGAATGCTGCAGCCTGAAGAGGAGACAGAAATAAGATCGGTTTGAGATGAGAGGAACGACACGGACAGCCTCCTTCCAAGTCGAGATTTCAGCCTGTTTATATTAACACCGTTGGAAGAGCGAGACCGAACAGAGCACACCGGGGTACTTGGGTACCGAAATCTAAGGCCATGTTTTTCTGGGGTATTTGTAGCCTTAACGATTGGCTGCCAAGTGTTTTCAGTGTGAGTGTGGAAAAAAAGTTGGCGTTCATCCTCCAGCTTCACTGTGCTAATGTTATGCTAACATAGCTGTGTCGCTAGCAATCACGTAGCACAACATTATATACCAGGTAGTCCAACTTCAGTAACCCTAAAAACGTCACTGCTGTTTAGTTTTCTGTCTTCATTTATGTTGGAAGTGATAACAGAGCTGTACGTTTGAATTAGTTTAAAAAATCTCTGTCAGAACATGCTATGAAATGTTTAGGTGGAAACTAGCGAGCAGATATTTTAGGCCATATCGCCCAGCCCTACGCACCGTAGGGCTGGGCGTACGAAAATATGATAACTTCTACCTTCTTTAGCTTTAACTTTTTGTGCGATGGTTAGCATCTTCCTACCGCAGATGCCTTTCATGGTACAAAACGTTTCGTTGACATTGTTGTTTGTTGGCGAGAAAACTTACAAACATAGAGTGCAGCACTTCAGAGTCACACTGCTAGCATCGAAGATTTATGTAAATTTGACAAGCTGAACGCATTCTGGACTGTACACACAGCACGAGATCGATTGACAATGAGAAAAAAAAAGCGTGCAAAATTGCACCAAAAAAATCAGCGAAACAGCGAGGCCGTGAAAGGTGAACCGCGTTATAGCGAGGGACCACTGTAATATATGCACAGCCACCCATTGGTCAGTGACGTCTGGCGTTTGTTTCCAAATTGACCTTGATGTTGTTAAATGAGACATATTTCTACACCCTGCTCTAACATCCTGTACGGTTAAAGTACAGAGACAACTGTCTCTTATAGTCTTATGTGTAAATATGCTGGATATTTTTAATGGACTTTATACATTTCAGATTTAGATGTACTGATATTTTTTACATTGTCAGCCTGACGGCCAGTAAATCCAGTAAATTCATTATGTTTGTCAGGTGCACTGACTGGTGTCAAGTGGCTTTTCTGTTCTATTCTATTGTATTCTATTAAAAGGAATAGTACACCGATTGGTTCTCTCTCACTGTGGATGGTTTGGGTTTAAACCTCAGGCCCAGCAGATCTGCTCTTCTAATCTAATTTGCGCTATTATTTCTTTTTTTCGGCAAAGCAGCCAAACCACAAAAACGGTGATAAAAGCCGACAGAGCCTGCATGTTGTGGAGGAAGCTGCCTGCTGACAGTGAATATGGGAGTGATTTCAGCTGATTGAAAGGGCTGATAGCGTGTCACGAGGACTCTCTCCTGATTGGGTTGCAGGCACCTCAGTGAGACTCTGCCCAACATTCGGGCCGATGCCGTACTTTTCGAACTTTGTGCACACAGTGAAGCATCACTACTGCTTTGACTTATTAAGGCAGTCAACACACAATCTAAGACCGCAGCGTCTAAAAATAAACTGCCACTGTAACTTTCACACACCAAATATGGCTCGGCTCACCGAGCCTGGCAAACCAATGAAAGCAGCCCACCACGCTCCAGCTCCACTCCCCCTTTGGGCGACAACCAAGCATGCAGGAGGATCCCGGCCAGTCCAGAAGCCGTGGTTGCCTGGCTACGGAGGCACACACCAAAACAACGTCGCCGGGAGGCATTTTTTCAGCAGCACGAGCAGTATTTACTTTCAGAAACGAAACCACTGAAATGAGCTCCATCTTTCTCTGCCGTGCTTTTCTTTGGGAGGTTAGGGAGTCAAACGGTGGCTGTTTGGCAGTAATTATGTGTGCTAAAGGTCAAAGGGAAATCACGCCCTGAAACCCAACACTGACATGAAGGCATCAATGTGAGTAGCAGAGAAGCAGCTTGACACTATGAGCAGGAGAGTCCCAGAATGTGAAGCGCACAAACCCTCGTTTTAAACTGAGAGCCATCAAATTGTGAATGAATTTGTGGGAGCATATAATTTGGAACATATGAATCAAGAAGCCTCGCCTGCTGTATGTTTAATTACATAGCAACATGGCCACCGCCGTCCCGGTGCCAGTAAACCCATCGCACCGTGCTAGCTTACAGCTAGGGTGACTCATATGTTCTGGTGTGTTTTTATCTTTGGGTCGCCTCCTCCCTCCTGCTCTCTTAATACCAGTTTTCCACTGCTATCCTGCCAGCTAACAGCTCCGGAGCTACAGGGGCTCACAATGTAAGCCTGTCTGTAAAAAAAGACTGCAGGACGAGCAGAGAGGCCCGCGACAAAGAGTGACAATGCTGCCATTATCAGAGGAG
This sequence comes from Haplochromis burtoni, assembly GCF_018398535.1. Lineage (NCBI taxonomy): Eukaryota > Metazoa > Chordata > Actinopteri > Cichliformes > Cichlidae > Haplochromis > Haplochromis burtoni. Next base: position 485,696 of record NW_024582478.1, on the reverse strand, counting down.
AGCCTCGAGAGCCAGAATGAAAAGTTTTTGTGAGTAAAGAGACGTGGAAGCAAATGGAAAGAAGGGGAAATAACAGAATGACGGCTGCAGTTTTAAAACCCATCGAAAAGAAAATGCAGAGGGAGTCTGGCAAAAAAGGAGAAAATTACAGAGAAGGGAAAGAAAGAAAAATAATTTGTGCTCGTGCTTGTGTTGCAAGCTAATCTGCAGTAGCTGAAATGGGAGACAGATTGCTGATGTGGAAGAAAAAAAGATGAAGCACAGAAAAGAAAGGGAGTTCCCTTCAGTCGTGGGCAGAGAGCGGTGGAAATTTAACAAGAAAAAGAGACGGCGAATGACGGGGGGGCGGGGCAGGAGGACGAGATCTAATTGAGAGGAGGGAAAAGGATACAGCGGGGAGGAGGAGAGAAAGTTAGTTTTCCCACCAAAATGCCCCCGAGGGAGCCGCCGTTAACAACAACAAGCCACTGTCTCCGTTCATCAGGAGGGGAGTGATCCAAACAGCGAGTCGATGTGTTCTGACAACCGCACGCACGCAGCCGCTTCCTCCCTGCGTGCAAACACACAGCAACACGCAGCCGCAAATATGCATGCATCTACAAGTGTGCGGCCACTTATTCTGCTGTATGTGTGCAGGAAACTTGAAGATTTGGCTGTTTAGATTTGGATCCACTAGTCCGTGTCATCGGGAAGAAGCGCACCCGACTCAAATTCAGCCTACAGCAGCACGGCGAGCCCAAGGAAGCGCCAAGAAGATGACGAGACAGGCCTAAAGAATCCCAGCTTTAACCTCCTTGGAGCTGGCGTACACATATGTGGACGTCACATTTTGGGTTATTTAGACCAAAATACTCAATTTTGCTCTATAAAGGGCCTGAATCCACTTACGAGGATGTTATACTGCTACTGTTCTATCGAAATTTTAAATGAATATCCTCATATGTGGCAGCACGGTGGTACGGTGGTTAGCACTGTTGCCGCACAGCAAGAAGGTCCCGAGTTCAATACCACCATCAGGCCGGGGTCTTTCTGTGTGGAGTTTGCACAGACATGCAGCTTGTGGGGATAGGTTAATTGATTAATCCAAATTGCCCACAGGTGTGAATGCGGGAGTGAACGTGAGTGCGAATGGTTGTCTGTCCCTGTGTGTTAGCCCTGCAACAGACTGGCGACCTGTCCAGGGTGTACCCCGCCTCTCGCGCTATGGCAGCTGGGATAGGCTCTACCATCCCCCGCAACCCTGAAGAGGATAAGCGGAAGCGAATGGATGGATGGATGAAAAAATATCTGGTAATTCTTTGTTTTTATATTCATCAATCACCCCAAACATCAAAGAGAAATTAAAAATGCATGCCGTGGAAGAGTTCCGGTTTTAGGAAGTTAACATCACTGCCTAAAATGGTGCTAAGAGGTCTATGTTATCCTAACAGAGCACTTGGCTCTCGCTCTGCAGGCCTACTTGTTGTTCCTAGAGTATTTAAAAGTAGAATGGGAGGCAGAGCCTTCAGTTTTCAGGCCCCTCTTCTGTGGAACCAGCTTCCAGTTTGGGTTCAGGAGACAGACACTATCTCTACTTTCAAGATTAGGCTTCAAACTTTTGATAAAGGGCTGATCAGGTGATGCTGAATCAGCCACTGGCAACAAAAGACTCCCCCAAATCTTCCCACCGTTGCCAACTAACGGGATCTTTTTGGACACCAGCTCCACGCGGTAACAGCCGCTCCCTACAGTCTGCCAGCAGAGAACCATGTTGAGCCCATAACTGTGTCGTCTGTTGGAAACGTTGGTTCATGCTATAACAGTATGAAGTGTTGAAATTATTTGAAGTGCCATAATGTTGAGTCTCATATTAACCAAAATGCCATTTAATCATATAGTGTAGTATTAACTGGACACGGCCCTGAAAAACAAAGGCATTAGACTCTCTGTCCTTCAGTGGTAGAAAGCTGTAGACTCTCGCCCACGAAAAAGTAGACAACAGGGGACCATCATTTACTGAGAAAGTTACTGAGACACTGTTGTTTAGAGTAGAATGGCGTAGCGGGTAATAAAACTGTTAAGCGTGCGTCACCATTTTGAGATCCGTGGCACCGTGTCATGCAGGACGCATCACCCTTCTGGAAGTATTGTGTAAGAGAATAAAAGTTTGAAATGGTCTCCTGAGCAGTGGTTTGTCTTCCATCGGATGCCTCTGAGGAATCAAAAGAACTCGGTGAAGTGTTGATATTCAACAGAAGCTGTCCAAGCCCGACTGTTTGGTGTACAGTCTGCGTTTCCTTGGCAGCACAGTCAACAGCAGAACTATCAGGCGGTGCAGCGGCTGATATGAATGCACTGGCTTTCAGTGCAAACCATAACTTGGTGTGGTTTAAAAGCTGCTGCTGAAACCCTGACCATCAGCAGAAGGGACCAAAGGGGCTTCGGTGCTTTGATTGGGCAGCAGTCAAAGGTGCAGGAGGTGGACGGGGAAAGCAAGGTTGATGCATCTCTGCTTCGACTCCAGATCCAGATAAATGGTAGAAAAATACAGACAGACTTCTGACGAGGGTCACCTGCTAAACCATCCATCTGACTGAAGTAGTTCTAGTAACACTGAATAAGAGATTTCCAACACTGTCCACACTGAGCATGTGTCGGAGTGATTCACTCTCTCTTTCTCCAGCTCACACCTCCTCCTCCTCCTCTGGGTGTGAGCTCAGATCTTTCAAGCAGAGCAAGACCAGCGTTTTACCAAATAAACTGTTTGTTATCCAGAGTTTTGCTTTGAGGCGCTTTTACGTGGAGGACAAAGGCGCAGGGAGTGGAGGCGTGTTGGAGGGAGGGTGGGGGTCCTTCCACAAAGTAATTATGAAAGGGTTAGCTGTGAGTATCTGTCTTTAATCTTCATGCACAATCACAACATTGAGATAACAGAGCAGTACGCAGCATCTGCTCACAGGCAAACAGATGAATACCCACATAGGCTTCTTTCGTTTTCCGTGAACTGAAGCACAAAAGAATTTTCAGCTAGCGTCAGTTATTTCCTGGAATAAAAAAAGGAAAAGCGGGTAAGCGTGCTTTGCCTGCCAGCGAGCCCATCAGCCAATCAGCTAATTACGCTGGTAATTGCAGTAATGAGGCAATGGAGAGTGCTCATCTGCTGGCCAGAAAGCCCAAACTTCCAGCCACTTCCATTAATAACAGCAGAGAGAACCACAGCAGGGTCGTCGAGTCCCAGCAGCACCTGCACGCAGACGCCACGATCGCAAAGGTTCTGGCTCTCCAGCCGCTCTGAATGATAACATCCAAAATAAGAAAAGTAAGACCTCCTCTTCCACCTCTGTTTGGGCGTTCTGCAGTTTGCACACATCATCCAAACCTTTTCATCTATTCCAAAAGCTTTCAAATCGCTCCACTCTGACAAGGTTAACCTGCCACGAATCTGCCCGGAGTGGAGAGCTGAGCAGAAGTCTGTCTACTTTCCTGAACTCATCTCAGGTACAAAAACATTTGTCTAATAACACGCCAACAACAGCTTCAGAGCCGCTCGCTGCTGTGTGTTCACAAACAGGTAATCGGTGAAGACTGGACACGCATTTCAACGCTGCCAGTGTCTGAATCTGAAGTTCTAGCAGCTTTCAGACCTCCCTGATGGTACAACCCGCTGGAGAGCTCCCCAACATGCCAGCTGGAAACCAGCATAGCAACAGATACAGCTGAAATAACAAGACTGACCATGTGCATTTGTTGCACGAGTTGGAAAAACAGTTTAGCACGGCAGCTGGTCCGAGGATGAGGAAGGGCAGCAATTTAATGATGTGTGTTCTTTAAAGCATGTTTGAGCTTCATACCTGCAGAGGCGGGATGAAGCTGTCTTAGGCTACGTTCACACTGCAGGCGAAAGCGCATCAAATCCGACTTTTTTGACCCTCTGCGACCCATATCCCATCATGGTGTGACAGTGTGAACGGCACAAATCCGATCTGGGTCACTTTCGTATGTGGTGCTGAATCTGATACATATCCGATGTTTTAGAAAGCGGCTGCTGTTTGACGGTCACGTCGCATTAAATCCGTCTTTTACGTCACCGACACAAGACAGACGCCAATTATCAGCGCCGGAGAAGACACCGCGAACGCTTCCTGGACATCCGGTGAAACTGCTGAGAGGACAACGTTGGAGAAACGTGAACATTTTCTTTGTGCTGTATAATCTGCAGCTATCCTTTGAAGCAGCGCTCCTCTAAAACAGCAATAAGGATCATTATTAGGTTATTTACATTATTATTACATTATCATTATTATGTCAATAACAAAATAACTTAAAGCAAAAATTGGGAAACGTAAAGTCCGAAGTCTTTATATTAAGGTGCATCAGTCAAACATACTGTTGCTCTGGGTCTAAACAGAGCGCGTCGTGTGTGACGTCTTCTTTTGCACATGCGGCCACTTTGAGCGTTCACACTAGAGCGCGTTTGCTGTCGCATTTTATTTGTAGTGTGAACGAGCAGACAAAAAAAATCGGATTTGATCAAAAAATCAGAATTGAGCTTTAAGACCTGCAGAGTGAACGCAGCCTTAGATGCTCCCCTATTCACACAATGGCAGATTTTAGCCCAAATGGTCCTCCAGACGCAACACCAAAGGGATCTGCGTCTCTTCCTTGTTAGCTAACTGTGTACATTGCCTTCAATCATTTGTCAGTTTCCTAAATCAGCCATTAAAAATATAAGAACCTCTGCTCTAAATGAATCTTCAGAGAAAGCTTGTAAAGCTGCATTTTCTCCGTTTCATAATGACTCAGTGTAAGAAAGCGCATTGAAATCCATTAACCAATGCAGCCATCCGTCGGCCAATATCAGATCAGTACTGGCCCGTTCAGTTTATCACCTAATATCTCACCGCGACCCTTCGATGAAGAAACGGTGTCACATTAACCTCAAAAAGGATTCAGAAATGTGTTTAGGCAGCTGCAGCAGCACGGGGAAACGCTACGGCTCTCAGAGATATCACTCAATATAAATAACGTGCACTTGTAAAGGTTTATACTGTATTTCAGATTTCTTAAATCACCCTGCGACCTCTTTAGAACCTCCTCTGAGGCTGATGTCCTGCCCACCCGGCTGAGAACCCTCATCTCTACGCGGTATGAAAGGCTAAATGGCGATGCATTCACTGATGGGGCACCGACTGCTCAGCTAAAGGTGAATGGGCAGGCGAGGCTGTCACGGAGCTGGAGACCTCTCAAACTCTGGCAGATTTTCATAAGAAAAGGCCATTAGTATGAGTGCAACGGCAAGCACAAAAATTGATTTGGCCTTTCGCTCCACAACCTTCAGCGCCGACCTTCGAAATACCTGAGGGGGGGGCTAACATCTGAGGAGGAGGGGGTGGCGGGGAGAAAGTGTTGAAATTTGTAATTGAGGACAGAGCAGCAGCGGGGAAGGGAGGCGCAGGGCTGAAATTAGAAATGGAGGGGGAGGTAAACAAACTTTGTTAGAGTCGTGGGGATTTCTTGGCTCGGCTAAAAGTCTGAGAGCGGCGCAGGACGAAGGTGCCGACTCCTTCACGAGGGCGCTTCGGCCGGCCGGCGTATCTCGTGCTCCACATCTAATCTGTGACCTTTTATTTGCAGGACTTTACAGAAGCTGCAGCTTCTAAGGTCAGGATGTCTTTTCTTCCTCTCCTCCCATCTCTCCGTTCTTCCTTGCTTATACTTCTTCCATTTTTTGGCTTATTTGCCCACGCTGTCTGCTCCTATTGGCTCTAATAGAGGCCCAAAGCTTCCAGTGTGACAGATATAATCAGGTTTGGAAGAACAGCTTTCGCCTGCGGGACAAATGGAGGGAGAAGGGGTGGGAGCGAGGAGACAGAAGAGCTGGAAATTGTGATGGGAAGTGTGAGAGGAAGATGAGTAGAATGATTTAAAAAAAAAAAAGAAGGCATGTCAGAAGAAGAAGGAGACGAAGAGGAAGAAAAGGTGAGGCTGAAACGGAAAGCACCGACTCCCAAACTCACGTTAGATTAGAAGGAAAAAGCCAACCTCATAAACCAGGGGACTGACCCAGCGGGTTTATTTCAGCTGTCACATGAAATCTGCGTCATATTCCCTTAAACTTCCAGACAGAACGCACGCGGCGCCCGGTTTCTTCAGAGAGCCACATCGAGTTCAGCAAACGGCCTAGATCGCTCATCCGTAAGCTGTAAAAGAACATTAACGCTAATGAAACACTAAACAGAAGCTCCCACCGAGTATGAAATAAACTGCTTGGAACTTCTGCGAATCATTCACATCGCTCCCAAAATTCACCTCTGACATTTTTGTGCCGCATGTGCAGGAAAACATCTTTCCAAAGTCGGATTGTGTGCAAATGTGCCGAGTTTTACTGAGGCGGTTTAAAGTAAATTAGCGTGCCGCTCGTTGCTGGGGGAGCTTGATTGATATGATCTGATGTGACTTGACAGGGGTGGAAGAAAGGAGAGGCTGAGGGGGGAAGGATGTGCAGGGCAGAGATCGGACTTAAAAGCAATGGAGATACGAAGGCAGGGGGAGGGGAGGGGGTAAGCAACAGGATATGAAAGGCTGGAAGGTGATAGGGAGAGGAGGGAAGTTTAAAAGTGATAATTAGGGAGAAGAAGAAAGATGGCGAGGGGCGGAGGAACAGCAGGAAGGTGACGAAGAGAAGAATGGACGGCATGAAGGAAATATAAAGATTTACCCCAGAGAGACGAGTGGATGACGAGGAGGGATGGAGGGATGGGAAGCTGAGGGCGATGACGTCAAGCGTGAGAGAGGGTGGAGAAAGGGTGGAGGAGAGAAGGAGATGAAGAAGGAGGCAGGAGGTAAGGAAGATAAATGGAATTAAGGGAACAGAATGAATAACTGGGACAAGAAGAGGAAACAGAAAGAAAAGAGAGAGGAGGGCAACGCTGCACTCAGGTATGAGGCCACATATTACAGAAAATTGGCTATTGTGGAAAATGCGGTGCAATTAAAAAAAGGGCATTTTGCTGTGAATGGCCTCAGAAATGTGGCGCCTCGGGACAGGTTCTGAGCAACGGCGCACGCGTGCTTCATTTCCCGGACATATTTTTTAGTGATTGTTCTTTAGAGTTCATCTGCAGTTGGCCTATTCGCTCAGCACGAAGCATTTGTAACCAGCACCCACCCAGAGGCGGTCCGTTTTTTGTGTCTGCACATGCTGAAGGTTTGGGGCACTTTATTAAGAGTCTTAGCCATGGACCGGCATCATCAGAAGGGCGTGTGATGGGTCTCAACTCCCCCTGCAAAATGAGCCCAAACATCCAGACAGAGCCATAAAGAGGAAACGTCAGCCGCAAGAAGGCCAAGACGTCCTGCAACAGGTGCTCATGCCGTCACACTGCAGCTTTGACATTCCCCCACTCCCACTCACAGAAGGGATTTGAAACTGTGTTCAACTGTCCAGCTCGCTGAAGAGCAGTCCAGCCATCAGCAGAGTGGTTTTCACCTGTTCTCTCCCCTCCATTTGAGCTGTTGTCTTTTACACGTGAGAAGCAGCAACATCACACTATGTGAGGATCCGATCCTCCTGACACCATCCAGAGTCCACATGTGAAAACAGCCTGAGAGATGCCAAACCCACGAGGGATGATGCTGAAGAATCTCACTCAACAATCAGCACGAATGACCCGCACACCTGCTTTTTATTTATCACTATGTGTTAACAGACCTCTCTGCATTGAATCATATCTGTTATTAACCTCTGGCTCTCTTCCACAGCATGTCTTTATCCTGTCTTCCTTCTCTCACCCCAACCAATCACAGCAGATGGCCCCGCCCCTCCCTGAGCCTGGTTCTGTCGGATGCTTCCTGTTAAAAGGGAGTTTTTCCTTCCCACTGTCGCCAAAGTGCTGCTCATAGGGGGTCATATGATTGTTGGGTTTTTCTCTGTATGTGTTATTGTAGGGTCGACCTTACAGTATAAAGCACCTTGAGGCGACTGTTGTTGTGATTTGGCGCTGTGTAAATGAAATTGAATTTCATTTCCTTTAAATGACTGAAGCTGATCCACTCCACTGTGTCCACATCACAGTATTGCTTCTTGTGAGGTTTTCCAGTGGAGTCTGATTTACTGCCGAACTACATTTAGTATTGACAGACGAGGTTAGGGCTGCACCTTTCAAAAAAAATCTCCAAAACTTGGAAACTCTGTTAAATCACAACGTAAATGTGTTTATTTCCACGACACGGTCACTTAAAAACGACAGCATGCCGGCCAAATAAGAGCTGGACTGAAGCAGCCTCGTACTCCACTAAAACCTGGACATGGTCTTATTCATCTCATACTTCACTCACAGAAGTCATTCAAATTTGCAGGCTATAACCAGAAACCCTTCAGCAGCTACCCCGCTTTAAATCAGAGTCCCTCTGAGTCTTTTTTTAAACTCCCCAAAGCTTTTTGGCCTCTGATACTTGCTCTGTGGTGTGTGAGTGATGTTCTCCTGCGAGTGCCGTTTTGCTTGTTTTGCATGTATTCCTCTAGTTTGGACATACTTCTCCTGCTTGTTATTTATTCCCGCTGTCAGTTGGCATGAAGCATCCATGATTTCATGATACATGTGCAATGACAATGAAGCTATTCTATTCTATTCTGAGCTTCTACTTTAAACCTGCCGAACCAATCACAGCCGCAGCGTCACGTTACGCGACTTGTTACGTGACTTGTTACATACAGCACAAGTGCCAAACCACACATGTGTATTTGTTTGGGAAGCAGCCAGCCGCCGTGCTGCCCAGGTAATGGAGGAAAAGAGTGAGCCGACTAGAGAAAAATCAACCGAGAGCGTGACCGAAGGTTACCGAAGAGAAAACAGATGATGGTTCCAATGCCGGAGAGATTGTTGAACGGAAGAGCCACAGAAGCTCCGTAGTGTGAAGGTATTTCTGCTATTTCAAGTCAAACAGAGTAGCGTGCACTGTAAATTGTGCCGAAAGCAAGTCTGGAAATACAATAAAGTCAGTCTCTGACTGGAAGCGCTGATTCGTCATTCGGCTTTTGTCAGACTAAAGTAACTGTTACAACTGTTTGAAAAGCTCAGCTATACAACAAGGAGAGATTGAGAATTTCCTTTTAGTTCTCAGTTTATTTGATATTGACAAAAGTTAGTCAGTTTTGTCTGTTCTTCTGTAAAACAAACTAAGATTTATTTGTAGAATTAATATTTTGTTTCTAAGTGGAATTGACAATTTAGTCTGTTTCGTTTGTTCTATTTTGAAACTTAAACGCTTTAGCGGCTGCCTTTTGTGTAGTTTGCAATATTTGCCTTTATTTATCTGAAAAAGTCTCATGTTCCTTAAGTACATCTACCCTGTTGAACTTATTATGGGAAATAAATATTTAAATAAAACAAGCTGCTGATTATTTCACATTTTACTTGTGAGCAACGGCACATTTAAATCTTACAAATATAGTTATTTGGCTTATATCGTGATAGATATCGTTATCGCCTGAAATGAAAAAAACATATCGTGATATGAAAAAATCTCATATCGCCCAGCTCTACCTGAACATAGGATTTTAATAAGCTCATAAGTAAGACCAGAATGTATTTAAAGTGAGACGTCTTGGCGTGTTTGATCAAACGTGGTGCGATTGTGCGACTCACCTTGACGATATCACCCAGGTAGACATCCTCCATCTTGTTTGGCACCTTCATCCGGAAAATCCGACCCACCACCGCTGAAGAGTCGGGGAAGGCTGTGGGCGTAGCTGCGTTTTGCTGATTTGCTGCCGTTTCGCCAACGTCCACCGCCGCCACGCCCTCTGTCACTTCCTGGAAGTCCTGCAAGAGCGAGGAGTGCATGGAGGCCTCGAGCTCGCCTCTGCCTCCGTCAAACCTCTCGCTTTCTCCGCCCGCTTCTATCAACACCATGCCGCCAAGCACGTCGATGTCCAGCTCCGCAGCCACGGCCACGGCGAGCAGCACGCCCAGCAGCACGACTCTAGTCCTGGGTAGTCTCACGTCGAGGCCGTTGCTCAGCCCGAGCCGGCCCAAACTTTGTTTATCGCGCATTCTTCACCTTTTGTCGAACCGTCACTGATGCAGATAATAAAATAAAAAGGAGGATGTCCGAGTGGGAGGGTGGGGGGCTCAGGGGGAGCATGCACCCCCGACAGACAGAGCAAATCCCTCTTTACAAATCTCCCTCCCTCTCCAGCGCCAAGGAAGAATCTTCTCTTTCTTCTGTTCCTCCTCCTCTTCTTCACTCGGCTTTATTCCTGCTCCTCTCCGTCTTTTGTGCTCGCCCCTCAGAGGGTTACGAGTCCCATTGTGCCGAGCACCTTCGAGATCTGTGAGGAAACACAAGAAAGGCACAGTTAGACGAGCAGTTTGAACACAAGGGGCGAAAAACACTCAGCGCAACCCGAACAGGCCGAACTCAAAGCTCACACTCCATCAAAAGTCAATCTCACGACAAGTTCGGCACCTTAAACCGATTTGTGCGACCCAAATCTCATTGCTGATAGAAATCCATCATGGACTGCACGGAGGGTGTAAGGAGGAATAATATTATCAATGCTGGGGAGTAATCTGATTAGTTCTTACAGACACACACACACTTGAATCACTGATTGCTGAGTTATCCAACGAGTCGAGTCAGGAGTATGAAAGCGCTGAGAGAAAGGAGGGAGAGGAGGCTGAGATGGATAAACCAAGAGGGGGAGGTGAAGGTGATATACGGTGGGACCTTGGATTAGCCAACAATGCCAAACCAGTCAAAGCCTTCTTGGAATTGCTAATGAATGCATGCCTTCTCTATTGTGTGCAGGGTCAGACTGAGTGTGTGTGTAGGTGTGTGTGTGTGTCCATTGTGAGCGTGGAGGGTGAACTCAGAGGTTGTTATTCATACAGCTCTTTCATGGCGGAGAGGATCCCCTCCTGAGCGTGTGTGTGTGTGTGTGTGTGTGTGTGTGTGTGTGTGTGTGTGTGTGTGTGTGTGTGTGTTTGTGACAACACAAATGATTTCCCCCGAGTGCTTTCATTAGACAGAAAGAGGGCGAGAATGAGAAAGAGGGACCCCCGCCGTGACTCCACTTTGCCCCGTAGCAGATGCCCGCTGGAGAGAGTGAAATCACCGCAGGACTTCCCCAGCAACAACAACACCCGGCCTCCCAGGTAGCTTTTCAACCAGCTCAAAGGACCCTTTGTTGTCGCCGCCTCGCCCTCGGCGTGCATCACCTTTGGACAAAACTTTGTTTTTAATCAGGAGCGCCACGGTGTCGTTCCCCCCGCTGCTCAAGCTTTTCTACAACGAGTCAACATCCGGAGCGAGGGAAGGAAAAAAATCACTGGAATTTCGACATTTCCTTTGTCAAAGTCGAGTTGCTTTTTCTACTTTTAAATGTTTTCATTTCCACTGAAGCTCCTTGGAATTACTTCTGGAGCGTTAAAGTTTTACTGAGGCTTCTTGAAAGTAGTCCAAGATGGCCACCGTGGATAACCCCCCCCCCCTCGCTTTCACATAGGGTCCCTTCAACTGCAGCGCCAGAGGCAACATCCCTCCCGCTTCCTCTTCCTCCTTATTGCTTTTCTGTGCTGTTCAATCTGTCATCGGTTTCTCTTCGTCTGATTGCCTTCGCTGCTTTTGTCTGTTTCAGGATGTTTTTTGTTTTACATTTTGTCCTCACACGCCTTTCTTCATCTCAAACACTTCCTGTCCTCCCTCCAGAGCATTAAGCTACGCCACGCCTTTTCTCACATCTCCAAAACCTTCAAGGCCATTTTTCTTCTTCTTCTTTTCCCTCCTGGCGCTCACTCACCTATCAAAAACACAGCCTTTCTATTCATCGCATGACAATGGGGCTGACGATGGCGGGGGAGCGTCGCTGTGAAAGCGCCGGCGAGCTGGATGAAGAGAAGCTGTCAGCGCACAGAAAGAGAGGCATGTAGACACAAAGGGCACAGAGAGAAGTCTTTGACTCTGAGCGGGACAGAAAGCTGCCATTACCTCAACACCTACAACACCGCCCCCCAAACATGCTCCACCCACCTCCCGGCGTTGTAGCACAGGTGGGCAGGAAGGTGGGCAAAGACAGCCAAGAAGGGAAGGAAACGGCAGCTCTTGGTTTCAGCATCTCGGGTTTAAATCTGGATTCAGACTGAGAACCTTGTGCTTCCTGATTGGTCAAAACCATCAAAGAGAAGCCTCCCCTCCACATCATCTATATGTTGGGCAAATTGTTTTATTTACTCCAAATAACCATGTAACTTGAACCAGGGTTCATCGGGGTCGGACCGACTGAACCGGAGATGGTGTCGCTCCAGCGCTTGCTGCGTGCTTTCATAAATCAGAGTTCAACACGAAAGCCTTTCTGTGTCTTTATGCAAGCTGCTGATTTTCCTGAAAACAGAACAAAGAATCCTGAAGGTGAATTTATTTCCTTGTAAAACCACAGCAGCTGCAGGATGTAAAGAAATGAGGCAACACTGTGCAAAACCAGCCAAACTAATGCAAGCGTAATGACAGCCGGCTGCTGAGGAACGCGGGCGCATCTCTAAGAGGGATGTCAAAGTAAATCCACTTTTAAAAAGCAAACGTGGAACCGACACTACAAGCCCAAAGCCCAGACATTTATCCAGAAACATTTTGGGTTTTTCCTGCAGTCGATGAGGTTTTCGGTGTAATGTTTACCCAACGCATCGACCTGGAGGTCCGGAGACGATGATCAGAATATCAAAGCACAAGTTTTCTGCTTCTTTGGTCGTTTTTAAACTAACTGCAATAAAACAAACACTCATTTACCGAAACATAGCCCGACATCCAGCCCGCCGCTGCTCAGGGGCCAGAATAAGCATCCAGACCTGGCTCCATCTCCCGCTATTATAAATAAACGGCTAACCGGACACTTGCTGCTGCTCTTCTGAGCGGCAGTGACAGTCGGGGGGGGGGTAACAGAGTAAGAGGGTGTGGACTGGTGAGGGGTGGGATGCAGAACTAAAAGCAGAGCGGGAGTGGGACGTTTGAGAGGTCTGGCAGATGATTCATCATCGGTTTGAGAACAAAATGTGAAATGCTGCCAGTAAAGTCTAAACTTGGAGAGCTCGACGTTAATAAAACGGTGGGTGTCCCTCCCCGCTCTTCTTCCTCACGCTGCCCCCATGGGCAGAGACGGCTTGAGTCTAACCACAAAATATCTGATGTCATCACCTCTTTACGAAGACATGGCTCCTGTGCTGCTCTGTCTGATAAACAGGGACGTCACTGAACCGAGCTGCCTTAAAACTCCTCGTCACTGATTACTGAACGTTTAAGGGATCAGGGAGACGGTGGGGTAGTACTTTCAGTACCCAGCACCATTTGTACAACTCGACTCAGATTTAAAGCCTTGCTCTTACTACAGCTGACCTATTAGCTCCAAACAGAGCCTGCAGGTTCTCAGACAATCTGCCTTTGGAAACCAGGTCGGTCGAGTCCGGCGCTTCTTTCACATCAAAATTTCGAGAAAGCCGTCCTGATTTCACCGGAGCTTCACTTCCTGTAACTTTTATCACAGCTTGTTTTATTTTGAAATTCAGATGAAGCACTTTGGAACGTGGATCTTGGAAAGTGCTTTCAAAATAAAGTCAGTGGCTCCTGTAACCACGGCTACACACACAGATGTGCTATTTTAGTCTTTCAGATTTACTTGAAGCTGTTCTTTGAGGTGTGGAGGGAACCTGGTGAGGATGTTATGTGGATTGCTTGATGCCGTTTGCGTCTCCGGGTCATGGCCCGGCTTTGGCGTGCCCATGGTAACAGCCGGAGGTCTCAAACAGCTTCTCAACAGGGCTGTCTTCTTTATTGGAATCCCGAAGCTTCCGTTTTGCACATTTTACGACATCTATTGTGTTTGAGTTTGTTTTCCCACCAGTGTCGGCGCCAGGATGATCGCAGTGTCATTGCATGTTAAGGTTATGGCTGGGTGGGAGGGTTAGGCAGTATTCAAATAAAAATGAAAGGAAGAACTGAAAACAAGAGCCACTAATTTGTATCAATCTGCTGTAAAAAGATGTGAACCTGCACCGGTTGTCTTCATACTGTCCTCATTAATAAAACCGACTGTGGCTCGTACTTTGAATCGCCTGCAAACATGAAGTCTTAACGTGGAGCAGCGCCTGTCTGAACCTGAGAGGACATTCCTTCGTTGGAAATCCTCGGAGCAACCAATGAGCACACAGAAACGCCACACAGGGGCCAATTAGAGGAAAGGCATCCCTCTGTGGCAGCTAATCGGAGAGCCGGGCGTCTTAGCTGCGGTGAAACATTAGCACTTCAGTGGCACTTTAAATTCTTCCCGTCTCTTCCTCATTCTATGTCCATTTGCCTCCCTCCCTCCCTCCTTCCCGTCACCTTTCAATCCCCCAAAGTCACAGCTGATGCCTCTATTATTAGCACAGACAGGACGAGAGCAGCGTGATAAACAGAACGAGAGGGAGAGCCTCTAAAAATGGCCTCCTTCCTAAGGAAGCTCCCAGACTGACAGGTGACACTGACGCCATTGCGGGACGCAAATATTCCCATCATTCAACGCCCCCCACCTCCCTCCCCCCGCCTCTGCATCCCACTGATACAACAAACCGAGCGGCGGATAGAGCTCCCTCGGGACGAGACAACAGGTTATGTTTGCGCCCAGCGAAACTCGGGATTACGGCGTGGTTTACCTTTACAATGAGATTTGGATATTTAGCACGGAGATTAGGCACATTTCAGCTATTTAAGCGCTTCTTTCATCCAGCCTGATCTGCAGCGTGTAAACAGAGGCAGCTTATTCTTCCGGTGTGAGGATGTAAGGAGTCCACATTGTTCTGTTACAGCGTGGGGGAGAAAGAGAGGGGGACGCGTGTGTCTTTGTGATAATTTAGGCCTCATTATTGGTGACTTATGGATGAGTTTCAAAAGCAGAAGCATCGAGAGCCAAACGGGGACCTCGGTGACTCAACAATCTGCACTTCCTCTAAAATCTGCTGTAAAAAGCATTCAAATTAATCCTCGTTCCCACTCGTAATTACATTTGTAATTAGCTTGGCTCCAACTGGAACAAGAGGAAGAAGCTCCAGCTACAGAATAATAGAAATGCAAATCCACCCTCCGGCCCGCTTCACCATTAGCTGCTGCTAAAGGCGAGCCGATGGGCCATCTGCGAGAACATAAGGCGGCGAGGAGTGCGTCTGTGTGCAGTGCCAACGCTGACCAGCTCGGCCTGAAAACTCTCCCAACAAACCCACAAAACCAACAGAAAGTGTGAGAAAACAAACTTCCACAGCAAGTCTGAAAACACTCCATCAGCAGGTGGTCGGGGTGGATGACGGGTGTACAAAGCACAGCTGCAGAACCAGAGACTCGTAGCTACGTCCAAATCATGAAAAGCAAGAGGCCACCTGAACCCTCAGAATCACCTGAGTATCAATAACATTAGCATCTTTATTTAATTCACGGTATGTCAAAGTTCACACGTATTAATTTATCCAGCATTTTTACAGCCTCGTGACTTTTTAAGTAGTTTCAAACACTTTGATCTAAAGACCAGAGTTTGCTCGGCACAGGTTTGCTCGTGTGCTCGGTGGTGAGCGTCTGTATCACAGGGTCGGTCGATGTTTGAATATGCTCCACCCAGGAGAAGAAATCCACCGGGTTCCCCGGATCTTTGATCCATTTCTCATAATTCACTGGAGAAAACTTCCCAAAAGTGCATTGTGGGTAAACCTTCATGTGGTGAACAACTTACGAATGGTGCTCTGTAGGAGAAGATCCTGGTACAGCTGTGCTTAACTATCAAAACGATCACGTACCGTAGTCATAATTTTTTGCATGATATTTTGCACTTGATCGATCCATTCAGGTCCTAAACTCAAGTTTTTAAAATCCCTCATACTTTAATGCTAAAGCAAAGAAATAACACAAAAAAAACTAAGGTGAAGCTTTGCATGGCTACATTAAAAAAAATTAAAGTTACTGTATGAAACAATCAGCTGATGGGGAAATTGTTCAGATTTCTATGGAATGACCCGAATGTCAAAGGTCAATGCTGCAAGCTAGAATAGACCTGCATTATTCCAAATGGCCAGCAGGGGGCGACACTGCTGGTTGCAAAAAGCTGTGATTGCATAAAAGTCTATGAGAAAAAGAGCCGAACTTTCCAAGTTTAACAACACTTTCCTGATGAGTTTACTGTCTCAGCTGAGAGCTTTGTATGGTGGCCCTGAGAGGCCAAATGGACTGCAACTTAAGAAAACACCAGAAATAAGAAAAACACCACAAAACACAACAGAAACAGGAAAAACTGATTTCCAAAAGCACAAGGTAAGTGTTTCTAGGGAGGCAATAACCCGACGGAGCAGTTGCAGGAACCAAAGTATGCTTGGTAAGTGTGTTTTAATGTCATGGTTCATGTAATACTGATGACAGATTTTTAGGCTAACAGTCAGGCTAACACACTGACCTCTCATGTTTGGTTTTTTTTTTGTTTCTTTTTTTTTTTTAGATAAATCCTCCACTTATTTTAAGTGACTCCCAGCGCAATTCAGTTCCTGCATATTTATTAAATATTACCATATTTTGGTTGTGCTTTTGGAAATCATTTTTTTCCTGTTTCTGTTGTGTTTTGTGTGCTTTTGCAGCGTTTTTCTTACTGCTGGTGTTTTCTTAAGTTTCAGTCCATTTGACCTCTCAGGGCCACTGTAGTTTTGGGTCTTTTGTTGAAACATGGAAGTCCCACTTAGAGTAAAAGAAAAAGACAAAACGCTGAGTACAGACTTCAGTGTTCAGTAAAAACCCCCAAAATTCAGTTTAATGTGCCTGAAGCCAAAGAAATGAGAAACATTCGAGTGTCTGCAGCTCTAATCCCACAGAGTTGGTTTCCTTTAAAAATCTTTTATGATGATTTCATTTTTTGTTGTTGTTGTTAAATGAGTTGTGTGTGCAGAGTTTAAGAAAACAGATGTTAGAGGTTAAAAAGTACTTAAGAAATGATTATACATGATAAAGCAGCTTTACCAAAGATCCCCCAACTGCTCCACTGAGAGCTGCGAATGAATTAAACGTATTAATTCCACAATAAATAAATAAGTTTGTGTCATGACACAGAGGAGATCAGAGCGGAGCTGTGGGAGTCAGAGCGCCGTTTCAACAAACAAACAAACGGATTTTTAAAAACACTGAATTCTGAGAAATGAAAAGAACAAGCACAAATCCAACCGACAGGAATAACAACTCCCCACGGCAATTTCCGGCCGCTCCTCGGCCACACCGGCTTTGATATGTGAGTCGCTGAATGTCCACGTGTGACAGACAGTTGGAAGCAGATGTGAACCTGCCTCATAAAACAAGAGTTCTGAGAGCGAGCGGGAACAACAGGACAGAAGGACAAGAAAATAGCAGGCGACGGGCGGGGCCAGACGCGAACGCCATCCAACCTGAAGCCAGCACACTGCATCCAGTGTGCAGGGCGCAGATGTCTGCACAGATGTGCATGCATATGTAAAAGAAACTGGAGCCGGTAACATGAAATCGATGTGTCGTTCGTGGGTGTAGTGGAAACTGCGGCTGAAGCAGAATTTACAGCTTCAACAGATTCGTGCCAACGTTCATGTCATGAAGGGCGTCGTACAAAAAAACAGCACAGCCGAGGGAGGGGCCGCTTTTCCGGACCTCCCAGGTCTCCACAAACACACCCAGGGAACCTCTGGAGTTACGTGGGCGGGCAACCTGCAGCGTGCGGAGCGCCATTTATTATCTCCAACAACAAGATCCTCCTACATTGACGATAGGCGGTGGATGATCCTGTCGTGGAAAACAAGAGCATCCACCGCCTATCGTCAAAACATCCGCCTTCTGGTCTCATCAGAACAGAAATGAAACCTCAGCGTGACCGTCGCCCGGATGAAAGGACCACGCCGGCTTCCCGGGCTCTGAGAATCGGGTCCATATGATGCAGAGGGTGGACACCGCCCCCCCGCCCATCCCTCCGAGGTCTCAGCGTGCTTCAACTTTGTCAAAATGAGGATTTAATTTGAGGCGAAGCTGGAAATAAATAAATAACTGAGAAGGAACCCAGCGGGAAGAATCCTGGGAATTCTTTTGCGAACGCAGCCAAACACACGTCCACTTTGATTAGAGTCGTGTTTTTGCAACGCCGGAGCATCAGCGCTTTCGCTCGCCCGCTTACAAAGCTCATAGGCTTTGGACGGAGAGAGAGAGCGTGTGTGTGATGAGGCTAACGGCTCATAAAGGGAAGATGCGGCAATGCTTTGCACATCTCCGTAAACTAATTATAACATTGCAATGGCTGCAAAATGGAATATGAAAGAATTAACAATCAGTGAGAAAGACGGGCAGAGTGGGAAATATAATCATTGTTAGAGAATGTGTAGGACGAAGAGTAATTACATTTCACTCCCATTACACCTCTGGAGTTGTGTTTCCTCTCTTGTTATCATTCGGCCTGTTTCTGCTGCGATTCTGAAGCAGATCCATCCTGCTGTCCTGATTTCCTGTCATGCCTGCTCCTGCTGGATGTTCACATTTGACACCAACAAAGTTTCTAATAATTAACTTATGAACAGCCCAAAGGTGGATTTGAGCCATTTTTACACATAAACTTGCGTATTTTTCGGGAAACCGTCCGCGTCACGCTGCAGGAAACACTGCATGTGGTTCAGGTGAGGGAGCTACTTGGACAGAGCTCAGCTGGGTCGCTTTAGCAACACGGTCCAGCGTGAAGACCATCAAACATCTGATCAGACGTGTTCACGGCTCAAAGTTCAGCAGTGGCACAAATCAAAACAATCAGCAGCTGCATTTCAATGTTTTACGTGTTCGTACGACTTTTACAGACAAATAAATCGACGAGTCGGGATCACTCCTGCAGATCTCGCCCTCCTGCCTGATGGATGGAGATTCACTGCTGCTGGATCAGAGCTGCGGGGTCATTCCAGTTTGTGGGCTTCTGCTCGCCTCCCTGCTTTTACACGTACAAACTAATCTGGATCTGGAGCGGCACCGACTGCGAAACCTAACTGTGAAAAGACTCAGGACTGCAGTGCAACATGTGATAACAGCTGTGGAGAAGGAAGCTCGACTGATGCACGAGGGGGAAACAAAATCTGATCAGAATCAGAATCAGATCAGAATGGGGTTTATTGCCAGATGTTGAGGTTTACAACATTAGGAAATTGCTGCGGTGCTTCAGTGCAAACAATAAGAATTAAAGCTTGATGCAGGTCAGACGGACCAGAAATCCTCGGACAACATCAGAGAGATTTAATGACAAGCCCCAACGAGCCAGAGGATGAGGATCATTTTAACATCATTAAAGCTAAAACAGGAAATAAAACCTGAATGTTCAGGAGCTCGTGTGTGTGTGTGTGTGTGTGTGTGTGTGTGTGTGTGTGTGTGTGTGTGTGTGTGTGTGTGATCCTGGTCATGCTGAGACCACCAGCAAAGAGCTGAGATACACTGACAGCTCTGTGTGTGTGAGACAGCTGGCTACTGTTGCTAGCTTGACTGAAAATGACAGCTGGGTAACACAAGACTTTATATATGCCACCCACACACACACACACACACACACACAGGCTAATCTGCACTCTTTAATCCGAGGGCGTGCTTCAATCCATGAACTTTCCCTCCCAGGTGCCATCCAGCTCCCTCCAAACGCGCTGGGCTTTCTTTCCCTTCAACAGCTCTGGCACGAGTAAACAAGCCAACGGCGACTATTTTTAGCTTTAAAGTGAGTCAGAGGTTAAAGGAAGCCGTGTGGAAGCTCTCCTTCTTCTTCTTCACTGTTAAACAAACTCCAGGAACAGCCGACTTTAAATACCGCTGCACTACGGTGGACCAGCTGTCTGACCTTCACTCGTCATTCAGAAAAACAATCCACTCAGCTATTTTAGCCGGATGAATAATCGCGTCGCTTTATTTTTCTGAGATGAATCACGTTACAGGAGAAGGTTCTGGAACGCGCGCTCACAGATGAAACGGTGCGACTCACACTCCCAGAAAGAGCTGTTATTTGTCGTACAGTCGTCGGATTAATGCGTCCAAAAGTCTGAGGAAAACTGATTTAAGAAGAGCTGTGAATTATGAATTTAGTGCAACCTTTAGAGGGAGTCATTCATCCAGGGCTGACTGTAAACGTCTCAGGCTGCTCTTCTACAAGAAAACAGAGGCAAACAGCACACGACCCAGCAGGTCTTAATTTGCTCTAATTTGCCAAACGATCTGTTTTTCAGAGGAATCATACAGATTGCACCATTAAAGTAATAACAAACAAACTTTCCTTCTGCACGCAGACTAAACAAAAGCACTCACTGGACGCACTACGCCTCCCGGAGGCGAGGCTTTTACTGCAGAGGGACGACAGCTCTGCAGGTCAGCAACAACAACCTCGTTTTCTTTGGTTTCTACAGATCAGACGTTAAACAGCTGACGTCATCTAACATCTATTTTCAATTCAAATCACAACACCACCACTTTATATTGTAAGGTAGACCCTACGATAATACATACAGAGAAAAACCCAACAATCATATGACCCCAGTGGGAAGGAAAAACTCCCCTTTAACAGGAAGAAACCTCCGGCTGAGGGTCAGGATCTGCAGAGAAACGAGGCAACAAACAAAATGATTAAAAAACGTGTGATTGCACTGAAGTTTACTTTGAGAAAGTCAAAGAAATTAATTTGTGATCATTATTAATATTATTAATAACATCTTCTTGCTCTTATTTTGAAAGTTCAGTGGCTGTCAGCTAGTCAAACCTGGTGACCAGCTAAAGGAGGTATTAACCTGTAAACATACTTTGATGTACGAGGCTCTACTTTCTTTCTGGGTTAGTTAAAACGGGTCAGGTACACGGTGGACTCCCAAACTGACGAGCCCTCGGGTGCTTCACGCCTCTGACAGGCTCCATTTAGCTCCGCACTGCAAACACGTCTCCTTCCTCCTCCACAAACATAAAACGGGCCTAATCTGGGTCAGCTGTGAGCAGGTACACGTCTGACGATACAGCTCTCGTTTCCACACACACACCGCAGTGACCTTCTTACTGCAGCAGCCATCACGTTTCCTGTGTGTACGCCGTCGGTTTCCGCTCACACAGCATGTTTGTGTGGTTACCTGCATCAGTGTGCGATGAGTTTGCAGTGATAGGAATCTCCTCCCATCCCCAGCTGATGCAGGTCATCAATTCTCATCTCCGTGCCTGTCCTATCTGGCTTCTACTGCCGAGTTATAAATACACAGGCAGCAGCGCAGACAGCCAGCCTGCTGCATACACACTCATGTAAACCCCCGGGCTGTTCCCCTCCTCTCTCTTTATTTACACAAGTATTATTAGCCAAGCGTGCCGTGCATTGTTACTTACAGAACGAGCTGCACGTTTTTGCACCGAGAGACAATTTAAAAATCTGCTTTTATTACCACACAGACCTGCAAACGCAGGGAAAACATCTGCGTTTGACCAGCGAGCAGAGCGTGTCACTTTATATCAACAGATCTTTGACACGCCTATTATTACTCTTCTGCACTTCCCATAATGCCTTAGGGCATGCACAGAGGCAGAATGATGTTTCTGCAGCTTAACTCCTCCCCTTTTCTTTGTCTGTGCGTGGTTACATTATGTTAAATTGGCAACAATAACAGTTTCTGCTAGCAGCTCCTGTTTGCAGACACAGTTGACGCCAGAGTTAAGGTCACTTGGACAGAGTTCTTTGCCAACAGCCACTGACAGGTGAAGGACAAAGCATCGGTTCTCTTGTTGCATTGCAGTACCTTTGTGGGATACACATAAATACCAGGACCATGTTACAGATACCTGCTCAGTAACATCCAAAAATATGAATTTTATTCACCAAAACTGGAGCTCAGATCCTGTTAGTACAGTGATCTCACAGCAGCCATATTATTGGTCAGATGATGTCATCAAAAATGCTCCAACAGCACAAACACAGACCAGAGGTCCAGTTCAGGCGAAGCTAGCAGACCACCTGTGTCACCGTCCACCTGTAGGCCCCTCGATGTGCAAACATAACATAAGCTGTTAATGATCAGAGTGATGGAGAAGAGCCAACATGCAGATGGCTTACCCAACAGAGCCTCCACCAAAGCTCGTGGAAATGAAGAGCTAAAATTATTACAAGAACTATTTGATTTGACTTGAATGTAAAATCCTCTTTTTCTTATTTTTAAAGCTGCAAGCCAGCTAGCACCAATCCTTCCCATCATGCTTCGCTATGTTCAGGTCACCGTTCGGTGCTCTCCTCAGTGCCATTCAGCTGTTCCAAGTCCAACTGCAGGACAAACTCCAGCTCCACCGTCTTGGACTGCAGTGGACAACATTAGTCCCGGTTCTGCCAAATCGAACCAGAACCTCTAACAGGTGGAGACTTGTTTCTGCTAGGAGAAGTCGCCAGCGCTCCCAGCAGCAGTCCAAGATGGTGGAGCTGGAGTTCATCCACCAAATGAGGAACTTATTCACAATATTTATTGGGAAACAAAGATAGCAAGCACATTTGTTCAACCACCCAACCCTGCTGCCTCTGCGGCCCAGCGGGTTAGAGCTCGTTCGGTTTCTAGACAACATGAAGGAGGTGGTTTTAATGTTTCAGTCCAAAAACAACAAGAAATCAATCAAAAATCGACTTTTCTGTCAATCAAAGGCAGCAGGTCTGTGATCAATAACATTTATTAATTTGTTCAATCTGCTGGAAGCAGTAACTCACTCCATCAGCCTGCCAGCGTGTTACTGAGTCACTCGCGAGTGCAGCTCGTTGTACTCTCAGCGATACGGCCAGAGCGCCGCTCGCTCGCCCGCTAACTCACATTTCTGCCAGCCGGTAATTTTTTTTTTTTTCCAAAGGACATAATTCACTGCAGCCAGACGGTATCTTCGTCTACCTCCCTTCCCCTCGCTCCCTCCACGGTCACTGCAGACGTCTCCGCTTCGAGGCCCCATTCTTTATCTCTATGATAATAGCGGGCCACGGCTGATAGCCTTACAGCCCGAGCAATGTGACCTCCAACTGGCTGGCAGGGTTTTAAAGGCACCACGGTGTGGATTTTTATTTTTTTGCCAGGTTAAAGATGCCCCCCGTCTACTAAATGTATCTCAGCCCAATGGAGCGAGACAGCCAGCTGATATTTATCACTCCATTTTTGTTTTTCCTCTCAGTGGCGGATGTTACGGACGCTCCGCCGCGGACGGACTTAGGTAAATGTCACGAGGAATCAAACCTGAAATCCCTCTAAACTGTTGCAAATGAAAACATGTAAGAGAACACGGAGTCGCCGACAGCGTGGCTTATTTTTTACTGACGAGAACACGCCATCGGCGCTGATACAGCCGTGACTGCACGCCGCTAACAGGTTAGAGGAGGTGTGAGAGCACAGCTCATCTCTGAAAACGCCCGAAAAGAAAGACGGTCAGAGACTTGCAACACAAAGGCTCAAGACTCAAAACTCGGACGTGCAGGTAAAAACTAAAAAGAGACAATTCAAGGTTGGTAATTTGGTTATTCTGCTCTCGTGTCTCTACTTTGGTCTTTGGATCACATCAACAACTTCGGCCTTTGTGCAGCTTCTGTGTGAAGTGGAAAAAAAGCCTCTTTGATGCTAATCAGTCAATTAAAATGTGATCTTCTCTGCAGACTTTCGGCGTGCTTTGATTTAAGAGCACTGTGCCGCAGAAGGTTCTGTGAAGGTGACGTTGCACTTGTGTTATCAAAAAAAGAAAAAGTAATAAGCGCCCACAAACAGGAGAAACTGATAACATTAAAGGGAAGGACGCGGAGAAGGCAGCGCCTGGCACTGACTGAAAGGTTGAAGGCTCGAGCCTGAACATCAGGAGATTTAGATGCTCCGCAGAAAAAAGGAGAAGGCAGAGTTTGTAATGGCAGCAGCTGAAGGCCTGACCGACTGACGTGGAGAAGATGGAATAACAGTAACAATAACACGAAGAAAGAGTCAAAACAAGAAACTCCAAAGAGCCGCAGAGTCTTGAAATTAAATCACTGCATCTCCTGCGTACCAAAGGAAGAACGTGGGAGCAGGTCTATCAACATCAGTGCTTTCACATTCATTACCGGGCGAGTTTCCCATCACACACTGGGTTAATCTACTGTGACGTCCTGAGCTTCTTGAGGGAGAACAGCAGGAAATGACTGAACCGAGATGTGTGCCAGAATCCATGTCGTTAGTTTTTTTGGCCACATTAAAACAATCGTAGCTCACCGGCCGCCCGACTCACCAGATCTGTCATTTCTGCCCAAAAGTAATGACCGAGTTGAAGGATCACACGCCCATTGCAGAGGCACAACAGGACTTTAAATGCTCCAGGTGCACGAGGACAGACTTTGAGACCAAAGGTTCGACTAACACTATGAGTCCTCGTCTGTCTTTCGAATCAGGAAGAATCTCTTATTTCCCATTTAAAGACTCCGAGCTCAAGCTCACCTATTCTTTACCGCAGGTTGGAACCTTTGCTCGAGTTCAAGCTCAAACATAGCGGCGACGGCCGAGCAGCTGGGCTCTCGAACGATGACTTCCTCAGTTCAAAGACATACGAGCTGGAGCCAGCTGCAATTTGCAGTCATTTGACTTAATTTTTTGGGCGGTGCTCTTTCTTTTTAAGCTTTGAATGATAAGAGAAAGTTTGTTTTTACAGAGCAGAATTCAGGATGTGAATGATGCGCGGCATGTTTGCTGGCAGACTAAATGCAGAGGTCTACTCTCACATTTCAGACACACGAGGTCGTGTCAAATACCTGCTGCTCAAACACAGCCAGAGTTTCTAATAATCACGTCACCTTCAGACAGATTAGCAGTTTTTTTTTCTACGATTGGGTCTGCATGATGTCATCAAGGATGGATATTTGCATGTTTACAAGGTCAGACAGAGGATGAACTGATTGGCTGAATGACCAGGACGGGATAAAGAAGGATTATGTTGAACTATGAATCATGCAAAGTTGCTCTAGAAGAGTCCAAGAAGAAAACATGGAGGTGGAAATGAGTCATTTTAAAATGAGAGTAAATGTGCGGTCGGTGGGTTTGAAATCTGTGCCTTCATTTTGTTTGATCCCCCCCTCCCCTCGTGTATTTACTTCAGGTGTTTGTGTTTGCAGATTGCCACGTGAGCAACAAAATGAAGCCTTTTTAAATCCAATCCAACTGAGCTGTATGCGTCTCTTTTTAATAAAAGGAAAAACCTAATTTCACAAAGAGTTTCTTAACTGTAGGTGACGGCTGCCTGCAGCTTGAAGAAAACAAGTCATAAAACTGCAGAGTGCTTCATAAAACAACGACGTTCACGCTGGCTTCATTCAAAGTCGGCAATTTGTGCCGTCTGCAAAGTTATTGGAGTGTAATTTGGGTTCAGTTACTTATAGTGTGACAGTTTGGAGGATCTGAGATATGGAGTCTTTGCAGCTCGGCTTTCTCTAAGTCCTCTGCACACACAAGGCACGTATCGAGGATTTTACGCCAACCATTTGACTTTGTTTTATGCAAAATCCAGAAAATGAACATTTAGATAATGGCTAAATATATATGATTACCAGCGAAGGCACAAAAATAACAGTAAAACCTCCAAAAAACACACCAGCAATCACCTGAGACATTTCTGGAACCTTCAAAGTGCTTTAAGATCTCAGGAAAAACTAAACTTGAAGGCGCTCTGCCGTCATCTGCTCTGCGTTTAAGTCCTGAGACATCAGGTGGATTTACGGCAGAGCTCCTATTTAAGTTCACCTCAAACCAGGTGTTGAGCCTCTGCAGAGCCGGGCCTGTAATCAGCACAGCTCGGCTGGAATGATATGAATTCTGTTTGAACATTCAGGATGAGCCTCACACCCCTCACGGCTGCACAGTGAAGCATGCAACCCCCCCCCCCTCAAAGAAACCACAGACTTTTAAACGTTCTGCTTGTTTGTATGAACCCCTGCTTTTTGCTTACCATACTTAGCAGATATGTATGCATGAATAAAGTTCTGGCACTTGGAGCAGATCTAATTTTACCAAGTGGAAAGAAAACTAATCAGCATCTGTTTTGCCCTCTTTAATTTAAAAGTAAAGACAAAGACGGGCTGCTCGGCTGCGCCGTGTTTGTTCATAGAGCAGGAAGAGACGGCGAGGATTTTCTCTGAAGTGCAGTAATTCAACCGGAGCGTCCTCTCTCGACTCGTTGTCATTCTGAGATGCTAACACCCTCACTAGCACGGCCAATACATCCATTGTTTGCTCTGTGCTATCGGGATGTACAGGACCGCACTTCAAGAGACCCACTTCAGCCGGCAGAGAGAGAGAGGGAGTCATTAGGGCAGGAGCGAGCAGCTATCTCTGCATGCAGCAGTACGTCTGCTGCTGGCAATCCCTCCACACAGACAGCCGATTGTTGGATGTACAACACTCGCTGCTTTACATGACGCTAAATATCACCGTTATCCTGAGGTCTAAACAGACTCTCACACTCATGTTTCTCCTCACCAGTTTTATCGTTACCGGCTCCATCCCCCCAGCAACAGCTGTCGTTTACCTCAGTATAGGAATACCATCCCAGGATAATATTCCTGGAATGGTATGAGAGGGACTGTTTTGGGTTGTGAGTATCCACCACTGGTGACGCCAGGATACAAAAACACTGAGTCTGAACCTGACGCAGAAACGTGTCAGAAGCCGGATGGGCCCGGTTCTGCTCATTTCCTGCTTCGCGTTTTTATTCTTGGACTCTCCTAGAGCAGCTTTGCATGAGTCACCATTCAAAATAATCCTTCTTTGGTTTATACTGAGTGTTAGTGCAGGCGTTTTAGCTCCACCTCTTTCAGTCAACTTTCTTCTTGTAGGTGTGTAGAAGGAAACAGGTGAAATTTGAATTCATAAGTACAGATAACTCTTAAAATTCAGAGCAATCCTTTTATATACGACATCGTTAACGTGAGCAGTAAAGCGTAAACAATGGACCAATAAATGTCGAGACATCTGTGTTATGAGCAAACAGAGTATTTAGACTCTGAATGATTAATAAGTGCCACGATAACTTCACATACTTAAAAGGCTACACAATGTTATCACCTACAGTGGGACACTCCTTCCCAAATACGACTGGCTCAGTCTCAGATTCTCTGAACTGGAGGAAACCAAAAGGACGACGAGAAACATCTCATCCTGAACAAAGGTCGTGACTCCAGGCAATTAAAAACAAGTTGAGAAGATGCAGATTGACAGTAAAGGCACCATTTAACACCAAAATCACATCACATGATGGAGAACAGGTTTCATAAACCCAACCTTACAGACAAAGAGAGACCATAACCATCTACAAGCAGCTGGACCGCCCTCATTTCCTGTCGTCAGCAGAGATCATCGTCCTGAAGCTCACCTTTGTGCTAGGGGTTAGGGTATTTGAGTTTGAACTCCAGCAAAGGTTTCAGCCTCCAATAAAAGTCTTCAGATGATTCTTAGATCTGATAAACTGCTTTAAACTTTCTCTGAAAGTCGGCAGTCGAGATTTTGTGGCGTCGATAAGACTCCGCCGCCACATCGCGAACAGCGGGGAGTTTGGGTGTGAGCTCCACCTGCAGTCTGTTTGCCCTTGAAGGCTATCGGCCAATCAGAGTGCAACGCTCTGAAGCGGCAGCGACGTCAACAATACCGTCCCTCCTGAGGTCCGCAGCGCTGGAAGGATGCTCAAAGGCAATAATCTGCTCCCTCGTGTAATTTTCCTCGACTCACCCATCCTCCTGCTGTCACCACCTCCACCCATCCTCCACCTCTGTGCTCATTTTCTCTGCCGCTCTCACGCCACGGCTTTCTATTAACCCCATTTCTCTCCCTGTCTCACCCTCTGCCGTGCCTTTCTGCAGTCCTAATAAATCAGCTCATCCCATTACTACATCCACTGTCATTCCCAAATTCCTCCTCCATCCCCGCCGCCCGCCAACAAACACGCCGAGCACGTGCACCGCCACCGTGGCGTCTCCAGGACGTGAATCATCAGAGCGAGCTGGCAGACGGCAGCGCTCGTCCCCTGAATGACTGCCTGTCATAAAAGACAGATTGACGGATGAATGGGTGGAGAGAATAAACGGCTTGATGGGTGGATGAGTGTGTGGATAGATGGGAGGGTGGGTGGATGAAAAGGAGGGCGAATAACTGGATGAATGGGTGAGTCATGACATCCTGATCCGTTACACAAATCTGCAAATAGGCTCGGAGATGAGCATTCATCCGCCGTGACACATTTCATGTTTACTTCCTGCTGCAGAAATGCGAAGCGCTCCTTTAACAGAGAGCTGGAAGCTTCTGGATGTATCTGAAACTCAATGTCTCTGCAGTCGTCGCCAAATTTATGTTTATCACACAAGTGGATTATCCAGGAAATATCAGGCTTTATTGCAGCGGTGGCGGCGTTCACTGACGGAGACGCGCAAAAGCAGATTGTAAAGAAATCGACGAACCTGATAAAGTTAAAAGACAATTTAGCCAAAAATATTACTGATGAACTTTGAAGCCATTGATTCACTGGTTTCAGACCAACACCTGGTCATTCATCACAGGCTGCCGCCGTGTCACGCACATGTGACGGTGGAACTGCATGGACGCCGATGTGCAACATTTCTATTCTTAAAGAGCGATGAGGGTTCGCCTTCCTGGTTAATCCATCCACAGGTCAGATCCATAATCTTCTCCAGCGTGTCCTGGGTCTGCCCTCAGGGTCCCAGTCAGACATCCCCGAAACGACCCACCTGGGAGGTCCTGCTGACCCACCACAGCTGGATCTGTTTGATGTGGAGGAGGAGCCTCCTCACCTCAGAGGCCGAGCCCAGACGCCCTGCAGAGGAAGCTCATGCTTCTAACTTCGACCTTCTGCTTTTGGTGTCCACCCACAGCTCGTCACAGCTGACCAGTTCTTGTACCAGCTAAGAGAAATGACACTTTAACATCAGGCCGGCTGTGGCACCGCCGTGTACCTCTCATTGTTCAGATGCATATTTTAAAGCTTTTAGGGGCGCAGAGAGCCGACAGCAGTGTGGACACACCTGTTGGGGTGCAGACTGACACCACAGTCCAGATGTTTAATACAATCTGTGGAAACAGTAGGAATTACCCATCATGCCTGTGACGTGAGTTTACCGTCCTATCTTTTAGTTATAATCTTTTCTCAGTGTTTGATACCCATCAGTAGAAAAGCTGGTGGCTGATGCTGGTAACTGCCATCAGGTTTCCTCACATCAGCCTCATTTGTGAATATTAAAGATGTTTAATGCGCACTAATGACTGCAGCCTGCACTGCTGTTGTTTGCGCAGCTGTGAGAGCTTTTGTTCTCTCTGAGTGTTTTTAACTCCGGTATTGTTGCCAAGAATAAATCTGACTTTGCTGTGATTGTTGATCAGAGAGAAGAAGCCATCATCAGGATCTCAGGCTCCGGGAGCTTAATCTGATTATCTGAGAGAAATAATTGAGTCTTAAGCATAATAACCATTAACTGCAGCACTAACGCACTAATAGCAATAATGCTGAAGTGATTATTAAGAACACAACCAGCAACAGATCTCATGAACAGTGAAAAAATGTTTTTTCAGTTTTCTCTGCTGAGAGTTTGTAGCCAATTAACTGACACGTTCATCCAAACGTCACTGGAAGAACTGATCGCCGAACACGCAAACGGACGTTTAAACGCTGCGTCGTTCTTCTCCTCCTGCAAGAATGCATCTCTGCAGTCTGGAGTCTTTTCTCCTGTGTGTGTGCATGCATGTATGCAAGTGTGTACACATTTGTTTTCACGCCAGTAAAGTCACCTACTCAGAAACCAACTGCACCACACACACACACACACACACACAGAGGGGCAGGTGTGAAGCTGGCCGGGTGGTGTTTGACTGTTAGATTTAACATGTCAGCTTCTCTCACGTCTCATTTCCTCGGCCGGCTGTATTTGTCTGTCGCTGATGCTTTAAAAGCTCCGGGCCAGGTGGAAGGGCCGAGCTGTCTGCCTGAGTCAACAACGCACACATGTAAGTACACACACACACACACACACACACACACACACACACACACACACACCTTTTAAACTAAAGCCAAAATTTGAGGTGTAATCAGACAAATTTAATTGAAGTCAGCGACCTCAATGAAGGAAAATAGTCTCGCTGAGAGTCGCGTTGTGTCATTAGCTCATCATTAATCATGCATCAGTGTGTAATCAGCATCTTACTGCTGTAACTCGCAGAGGTGGAGCTCATTTCTAAATCTTTATTCGGGGATGGAGCCAATGATCGTTTCCATTATGGATGACTCTCCTGGTTGTTTGATCAATGAATCCCTGATCGGTGTAGAGCAACACGTCACAGTCAGAGCTCGGCGTGACACTGTGATGTTGTTTTTAAAATCAAACCCCCCCCCCCCCAAAGAAAAAGAGAAGTTGTGCGACCGTCCAATGACTGGGCGTTTGTTTCCCCTCTCTGCTGATAACTTTGTTTAAAAAAAGAAAAGAGCTGACATCTTAAAAGCAGGCCATCTCCTTTTGTGTCCAAAATATTAATTTTGTGCAACTTTCATATTAATACAAAAAAAAAAAAATGCTCTGAGAGGGAGTGCAGCAGAAAAAAAAAAAGAGCAGCAGAAGAAGCATAAATCCATCAGAGGAAATGTGTTTCCACCGCCGGAGACAAATGTGAAAAATGCTGCTTTTCCTCTTCATGTGTCATTTCTTTGGTTCCCGAGTCTCTTTCACTTTCACACTTGCACCACACTCATTAATTTTTAATAATAAAGCATGCAAATCGTCTCCAAAGCAGCAGCAGCAGCACATGCCTGATAACAGTCTCTTTTTTAACACCACACACGAGATAAGCAAACAAGCGCTTATCTTTTTTTATTTCAGCGCGTTGCTATCACAGACATCGTCAACAAAGTAAAACTGAGTTCATGCAAACATTTGTGTCTGTTTAGCACTTTTATGCCCCCCCAGCTAACGGGCAGTTCTCCATGGCTGAAGCTGAATTCCTGAAGCAACATGTCCACACATGCGAGCCTGTTTCCAGCACCTCACTAAGATCTACTGCACGTCATGAAACAGCAGCCTGAGAATGGAAACCTGACCGATGCCGCTCCAAGAAACAGAAAATCTGAAGATCACCGGCAGGGAAGAAGGAGCAGAAACGAAGAAACGCTTTTACAATCAGGTTTTATTCAACTGAACTTTCATCGTTGGACAGCGGTGCTGGGGAAACATCCACCAGGTGGCGTCCCGCCCATGACTGGGTTGGGTTACAATCCCCTGTTTTCACTGATGTTTTCCAGCCTGAATGAGAAGCTTAAACTGATCCCCTGCGATCAGGGCGAGTGGACACAGACCACAAACTACTCGAAACTTCTCACGTTTCCCATGAAAGCGTTTCTGATCTTCTAGTTTCTGAACACGTGCCGATTTAGCATGAGGCTAAAACCAGACCGAACACCTGCAGCGCAGGTTGGTGCTGGTTTAACGTCTGGAAGCTTCTGTTTGGACGAGCCGAACTGTAATCCCGACAGTAGGAGGCTTTCACAGATTACATCTCAAACATTACACATAGTGGGTGTTAACCACAGGGTGCTGAGTTTATGAGTGTATCATATATGAGTGTAGCCTGTATATAGTAAACATGTGTGGACTGTATAATGTCATATTCTGAATATTGATGTGTAAATACTGGAATATAAAATAAGGGGGTGGGAAGAGAAAAAGTGTAAACTTCTGCTAAACATTGTGTATTTCATGAAAACTCGATGTTTTTAAGTTTTTCTTTTCTCGGGTTTTTTCACTTATGTTGGAAATAAAATTATTCCATCCATCCTATGAAAGGATTGGACACTCCAGATGGGTCACCACTGAGGGAAAACAGGAGATGACCCACAAATATTCAATATCATATGAATTCTGAGTCCATGAGCATCTGTCCAGTTAATATTGAAGCATTAACCTTCGGCCTGTGTGGGCTAAAGGTCCGCATCTCCCACACTCTTCTTTCTTTATGGATTTAAAATCTTCTCAACATGAACACGCTGTGAAACTGTTCGGTATTTCATGTAAGTTGGTGTTTCCTGTTGACATCCGAGCCACCGAGGGCTTGTGTACGATTATCCTCCCAGCCTTTAAGACTTTTCATCAGTTTGGACCCAGAAAAACAGCAAATCTATCGTGTTTCAGACTTTATTTCACATCTAACATCTTCTGCTCTGTGAAACAAAAAGCAGCCCCAACCCCAGACGGGTCGACCTGATGGTTACAAAATGCTTGGCCCAGCAAATCAAACGGCACCACCCAGGCTCCGGTCCTATCGCTCGATCTGCTCGCTGCTGGAAGCATTTCAGCTAATCAGACTCCATCTCGGCGGTGAAAATCACGCAGCAGCGTGTGGCCGCTGTGTCGACACCGATTTCGAATCACAATTAGGTCCTCTCCCGGCACCGAGGGTTCTGGCACGGCGGAGGAATTCCTCCATGGTTGACCGGACAACTTGGAGCGCCATTTGGCTCCATGTCCAGAAGGCTAACCAGCCAAAACAGGGGGGCTAATAAAAGCGCCCACTGATAAGCAGTTAATGCTCCAGAACTAATTACTGAACTGCCACCCTGTTTTCTCTCCTCCCAAATCAGAAGTGTGACATGTGAGCACACACGGAGAGGGGGGGGGGACTGGGATATCTGCTGCTGCCACGGCAACCGGGCAAACAGAAGGAAGTAACGAGGAGCTGATTCTGACCTCTGATGTTCATGAGGCACGTCGGCAGCTGATCCAAACAAATATGAGCCACAGCAGTGCTCCACAGGTACGAGCGCCGAGGCGGCACTACAACATCGACGTCCGCCCCCTGCTGAGCTCTAAAATGGATCCATATCAGCAACTACAGGCCCGAGCGCCGCGCCGAGCATCGCTCATTATGACCGGCTCTGCTTTCAGTCTCCCTCTGCAGCAGCAGCCGATGTCAGATTTGCAAGAAGCTGCCACCGTGCATCCGCAGAGCCCCACGTGCACGTGACAAACAGGCTTCAGGGGACATTTTACTCACCTGTGGACGGCGCCGCTGCCACTCATTTACAAGTAAAGGTCTGAAAGATAAGGCTCATCGATTCCACGCCACACTTTGCTCTGCATTTAGATCTCAGCTGTTTTCTGTAAATGTCTTTGAACTTAAACTGCAAATCGACCAAAAGCAAATAAGAAAAGCAGGAAATGAATGTGAGCTGTGGCAGGATCGTGGAGGGGCATGCAGCGCTTAAGTGAAGCGACTACAGTAACAGAAACAAGATCGTCACTGTGAATTTCCGCTGTAATCGAACTTAAAATTCACCAGTATGGTTTCCAGCCAAGTGTGACCTGACTATGATGTGAGGTAACACCTCCAAAGCCGAGGTGGTGGTTGTAGCGTGGGAGGACGAGTGGCCGCCCCAAGTGAAGGACTTTAAGCATCTACAGCATCTCTGCTGTAGCAATGCGCCATGGCGAAGCGAGAGCAGAGTGCGAAGGCAGTCCTACGCTGATCTATGAGCACAAGCTTTGGGCAGCTCCTCCCCCTGAGGGGGGCGTCCTCCTTATTTAGGACGGTGGAGGATTCTTCCTGTTGCCGGGTCAACACGGCCCTCACTTCAAGCATGTGTGACATTAGTCAGCGAGCATCCGCACAGATGAGCTCGCCGTGGAAGGACAAACGAGTTCTCCTGCCACCATCGCCCCACTGCAGCTCCTCTCTGATGGTATTAGTGGCATCAGGATCAATTAATCCTGCAAGCAGGAAATAAAATGCGCTGGGCCTGAAATGACTTCCAGCCTCTGAACTCCAGCAACTCCAGTGCTGATTATTTAAAGCTGACAGGTGTTGATTGGGGTGTTCTGGTGGTGTGGTGTGACTCCAAGCGAGCGTTCGGAAATATCCAAAAGTGTTAAGTCAACTCTAATGGCTGTGAACTTTTACAGTCACTGACACAGCACCGATTTCTCACTCTGCGACTGAAATTAACCACAATGATCTTCCGTCCGTGGGAAGAACAGCAGCTGAAGACGGAGGAAACTCCCCGTGAGCCCTGACAGACTGACGGGATCTGCATTGAACGCTGTAAGCCCGATGAAGCGCTTACGCCGGATGAAAGCTGCGACTGTTAATGATAAAGGAAGCAGCTAGAGACAAAGCAGCAGGCCTGTTGGGTTGCAGGCCGGTGTCTGAAACCAGCTTCGGCAGCGCTCGCCCGCTTCGCACCCCTCAATCTGCTCGCCAACCAAAGCCCCGTTGTTATCTCAGGCTAAGAATAGCCCTCGCCGTCCCACGCCTCCTAAAGCCCGCGAGGCTCTTTAAACATCTCATGACCATTTTATTTTCGAGTTCTGACAAACGCGCATCGACAAGTGGTGTTCGAGTCGTGGCGAGAGCATGACTCACAGCGACAGAAGGGTAGTCAGCTGTGGGCACAGTAACACTCGGGATGCCTCATCCCCCTATTTTAGCCCACGAGAGCTCAGGAGGAGAGGAGGGAAAGCGCCTAAAGGATCTCAAGCTCATCTCCCGACGTGATAAAGCGGGCTTATTCCACAGCACGTTTTCTTTACCTTCAACCCGAAGCTTCAAAAATAGAAAAAAAATAACCCAATCTTCCCTTTCCTTCTCGTAACCCAAAAGTTTGAAAAGCAGGGAGCCAAAGATTAGACTCATCATCCTGTAAATGCACAAGGCTTTTCATAACACGAGAACTCGATCCTATTTTGGATGATATTGATTTCAGAGATGGGGACTCGCTCAGACAGAAGAAATGCTGCGAGAGAGGCGGGAAGAGGAGGAAGGGGAGTGTGACTGACTCTGTTTGGCTGAACCATTGCTGCTGTCAGATTTACAGAAACAAAGACAAAAAAATGAGCCTGCAAGGTTTATCTTTGCATAAACGCCCCGTGCACCGCCATGCCGGGCAGCTGCGACGCAGGAGGGGGTCGTAAAGCAGTCAGGAGCTCCTGCAGTGGACGACTTATAAATAAAAATAAGAGATGGCCCCACTCAGAGCTGTTATGAAGGAGAAGCTATCCAGAGAGGCTGAAGCAGGCTGTAAACATGTTTATTCCCCCTGTAAAGTCGGACGTTTTAACACCCGAGTCCACAGAGACTGGCTCGCTGCAGGAGAACATTAGTTTGCACACTGCCTTCATTTCTCTGCTCCAGAGGTTGCCCCTTGGTCTGAAGGTACTCAGCACATTACTGCTTATGTAAGCATGTAAGGGGGGGTAGAGCCCAAAACCCAAAGTGGAATTCCAGGGTTTCCTTTCCAAACCTCAAAGACGGGCCAGCAGGCTTTGTTTCAGTGGGCCAGCACACAGCAGGCCAAACACGAAGCCTGCACCACATCTATTAGGCTCATCATTGCAACGAGCAGCTCCGAGAAGCCCGAAGAGCGTCTTTAACAAAGGCTGGGGGGCATTTCAGAGGCGAGAGCAAACGCTCGCCCTTACGGGTCAGCGCAGAGACGTCTACTACCGGACAAGCAGAGAAAATGTGATGAGGAGCAGCCGGAGAGCAGGAAAAGGCATCTTTCCCCCGACGCAGACAGAGACGTCAAAACGTTTCTCACCTCGCAGTGCCGCTGCAGCTCTCCGACAAACCGATGACGGCTCAGAGTGCGCGTGGCGTCTCATCAGAAGAGGAGACCAGGTTATTTACTGCAGCTGCCGGCAGCACTGATCTGGTTTTTAGAGCTTTTCTTGCTCGGGGACAGTTGGGTGAACACGTTTGCCTTTTTTTCACATGTTCACATCTGACTGCGTTTGAAACAACTCAGCACCACAAGTCCACATCTGGACCTAACAAGCAGCAGGTCACTGGCAAAAATGGAGAAAAAAAAAAGAAAGAAACCAGCATCTACGACCTCTTAAACCAAACCCGACAGCAGCCGAATCACTGATAACCCAACCCTAGCAACTGCCCTCCTACATGAGCAACACGGGCAGGCAGCCACACACACCCAAAGGAAAACTGCTGACATAAGCTTCATGCAGATAAACAGGCCTGTGGCTCCTTGGAGCCAGGGAGAAACGGTCTGGGGTGCAAATCCCAAACAACCAGAGCCCAGGACCAAAGCAACTACGTTACTCCCACAAAAACTGCATCGGGGTTTCACGGGCATCAGAGACGCCCCGCCCTCCCTCAGCTCTCCTGGGGAGACACGGAGGCGTTCTCAGGCTAGAAACACAGGAACTCCACCCTTCGAAGGTGGAGGACCACGGCCAGCTTCTGCAACTATCTTCACAGATATGTCCACGTTTCTACACACTACTTCATCTTCATGTTTGAAAGAGGAAACAAATCAAGTATTAAACTGATGAAGTCATGACCCACAGCACAACCCTCTCGCTGTAGTGTTGCAGTGCTACAGAAATCCAACTGAAGCCTTTTCACAGAGAAAACGTTCAATATTCCGACTTTTCTTTGTCCAATACGATCGTGAGCAGGTGTTAAACTGCCAAACAAAACAAGACATTTAAAAGTGTGACTGTGAGCTCAGTCAGCGTCTAACAGACACGTTTACAGGCTGAAAGTCTGCCGTCATCCACAGTCAGGCCCACCGCAGAACCCATCACCCACTCACATCAGGAAATGCATTTTGTTTACTAGCATGGCGACCTATCAGTGCATGCCTCATTTTTGTACATTGACTTCTGAAAAATTTATCTGATCATTGCCTAATAAAACGACTTTCATCCACAGTGTCCACAAAACGGCCTCACGTGGAAGGAAAGCAGCAAACGATGGGCACATACACACTTTCACAGCTGGACGTCAGAGTCAGCACACACACACACACACACAGTGAACAAATTAACAGTCCGGTGTAGAAACACACACACTCATCGCCACCATGACGCTGATCAGCTCCGGCTCTCAGACGGAAACAAACATTGTTCTCAGTGTGAAGCATTAAAGTCGGCATGTGTACAAAACACACCAGCCCCATCAACATGACGCCTGCTCACACACACACACACACACACACACACACACACACACACACACACACACACACACACTGTGCTCAGCTGCAGCTCTGGCTGATTTACGTCACTGAAGCCTCGACAGAATAGAAGAGAACAGAATCCATGGTGATGTACTGAGGAGGTATTGATCTACTTCCATTGGTGGTAATAGGAAAACAGGTGGACCTCCAGGCCTGCTCCTGCTTCAGACAGAGGGTAATAGCACCCACGGGACCGCTCAAAACCCTCCAAATTACCCATTACTGAACAGCACAGCCCCTTAATTTATGTAGGGCCCGTGAAGCAGAGGGGCCACATTACTCTGGACCAAAAAAAACCATGAAGAAAGCAAGCTGAGAGTGAAGAAGTTTAACAGATAACTGGAGCAGATCAGAGCTGAGCAGAGGTCAGCCTGGATCAGCAGAGTGTCTGAAATAAACCCGCTGTGCACCGAGTGCAGAGCCCGCGCCGCTCGGGGTCCAGCAGCAGCACACGGACGCGTTCCTGCTCCGCTGGCGTGAAGCAGCCAATCACGTCGCGTGGTTAAAACCTCTGCACGCCTCACGCAATTCACGAAAACTGCAGCTACCGATCAGCTTGGACCAGAAGACCGTTCACCGGTGAGAAAATGACGTCATGGAAGCGCCACTTTTTAGATATAAAGCGAAAATATTCAGTTTTCAGGAGGAAATTTCTGCTTTAAAAATGATCGAAATCTGGATTATTTCATAACGACGTGAATATTAACAGACTGATTGATGAGTCCAGCAACACCAACACTGAACCGGAGCAGTGTGTGAGCCCCCCTCACTCCCCCTCCCCCGGTCAGAGGAGACGTCCCCGCGCCGCGGCAGACTGTCAAACGTCTCCATGGCGAAGAGGACGTGAGAGGAATGAAGAAGAGTCGGGCGAAAACACCCTGCGGTGCGCACCTTCCTCACCTCTCCCCCCGCTGCTCACCCCGCAGTCCCGAGGAGCTGCTGATGAGGTGGAGGTTTGCGTCCACGCCGCCCGGCACGTTTTCACGCGCCTGGTGCACTTCGGCCAACTTCCAGCCCAGCAGAGAGAGAGAGAGCCCGGGGAGGGTGCAGGGGAGCCGGCGGGTCAGCGAGCCGCTCAGCCTCCGTCCGAGTGTCCGAGGAATGCTGCCCCTGACTGCCGCGCCGTGTCCGCGTCAGGGGCAGCGTTCCACACATGACGCCTAAAATAAGCCCGACTGTGACCGAGAGGCGTTTTAGAAAGAGGCACCCCCCCCCCAACCCCCGAATTAAAAAGCACCTGTTCGGTTCTGAAGCCCCAGCCGCGGACACGGAGGACAAGCAGGGCTCCGGGGCGTGCTGGAGCGCTCCGAACGCACCGATATTCACACTTAAACACACCGGAAGCACCGGCGGGAAGCCGAGCCGCCGCGCGGTGACGCACAGAGCCGAGAACACACTGACCGTGAGCGCTGCTGCGGGTCCGGGTCCTCCCGACATTAATCCCGCTTCCCTCTCCGCTGCTGCCGCCGCGGTCACACCGGAGCTGGTGGCGGAGGAGGCGACGGGGAGCTCCGGTTACCTCTTTCCTGTTCACTCCGGAGTGCAGCGGACGAACCGGGCCGTGTGTCGGTGTCAGATCTCCAAAGTTGCACACGAAGCAGAGGCGGATGTCCGTAAAGCTCCGAGTGGAACACCGCCGGAGCTGAGGGAGGCACGGCAGCTGGAAAAATCCGAGGACCCGAGAAGAGCTGAGAGCCACCGGAAAAGCACAAGACGGAAATCACGCCGCTGTGCGCGGAGCTCAGAACCCGCAGAGCACCAAACCCGGCGGTAGAAGTTCTGCTGCCACCGCGGGTCTCCGAGTCTCCGCGTCCCGCACTCCCGACGTCCTCTTCACAAATGTCCGCTACCCAGCCTGAAGGATGAATTTCCACCCGGAGGAGGAGGAGTGAAGAGAGAGGGAGGGAGGGCAGTGTCTCGCATTCTCTGAATTACTCCACCCTCCAAGCTGCCCCCACCCTCCCCTCAGCGCCGCCACCTCTCCACCAGTGGCCTGCGCGCGGGGGCAGCACTTATTATTATTATTTTGTGTTTTATAATTAGTTCTTTAGTTTTCAAGCCAAATGTGTGTGTAACACAAATCTACCAGACAAATACACCAGACAGGAACTGGATTTCAAAATAAAATACAAAATATAAAAGTTTGTTTGCATTTCATTTTTCAAACAGTTATTAATCAGTAAAATTACAAATCAGTCAAAGGATGAAGTACAACATCCAAACAAGATTAAGATCTGCGACACCAAATTCTAGTGAACTTAATTCAAACATCCAAAAGTTAAAAACGTGTGGAAACATATCAAATATAGGACAGAACAAGAAAAAATAGAAATGTACAACAAATAAAGCCACAGTCTGATGTGAGGTGTTCAGGAAGTTCGTTTCACACCGCAAAGATCTACAAGCTGATTCTGGTTCTCAGCGTGGGAGCGCAGACTGAGCCTGCGGAAATGTGCGAGCGCATCTGAAACGTAACTCGGTCCGCTCGTGCTTTTTAAAGCAGTGAAAGGATTTTCAAGTCTGTCCTTTGAAACACAGCAAGGCGACACAGCTTTGTGAATGTGCGCGTTGCTGTGGTTGAACCTGCTGAACGCCAACACGTGAGCGAGTTTTCCTCCGTCTAAACGAAACTCAGACGCGCAACTATTCCAGGATTTCGGTCCTGATTTGGAGATTCTGGTTTTCAGGTGGACTTCAGTCTTTTGTTGCAGCGGATTTAGGCACTGATAAGTACACCTGTGTGTCATCAGCAAACATATAAACAGTATCTGAAATCTGAGCAGGAGCGAATCAGACGCTGAGGTTTGGTTTGTTCAGATTCATCACTGCAGTCCAGTTTCGCTCCAGCTGGTCTCCGGAGCTGATTTTACTTTAGTTTTCATTAGTTCATTCATTTTAATTATTATCACACAGAGGTTGTTTGTCAGAGGCTAATATTAAAAAATGCATCTTCACCTTTCTCACTTTCTGCCTACAATCATCACTGTTCTTCCACGCACTCTTCTTTCTTTCAGTCATCCTTCAAACTGTCGCCCTTTTGATGGCCTATCTCATAATTATTGAAACGCACCGTTATGCACCAGTTCCCACACACAGGCGTGTTGTGGGCCTCCCTTCTTGTTGTTTTGCGTTGAGAGATCTTGTTTTTCTTCGACATGAACGCTGGAGTCTCTGCAGGAGTCTCAGTCGTGTTGGTCTGTAAGAGCGACGCCACACGTCCACCACAATCCCAACATGACAACAACTGAAACGATTACGATGTTACATAAAGAACATGAAGGGCTTTCTGTTGGTGTTGCAGAAACGATCCTTACTCAGAAAAACCAAGAACAAATTATTAAAACATGTATGTAAAAATATCCTCCGTGATGTGGATGAAAAGGCCATAAGTCAATATTAGCAAGTAAACTACACACACTTGCATATATGAAGTTAAATGTAAATGATGTGGAGATGCTGTTTGCACCAAAATATACTAAAAGCGCCTAAAGTAAAAGTATATATTATTTAGAATCATGTGCATATTGTTGCCTTATAATTATTCATGAATTCATTAAGCTGTTCATCATTTCAATGTTGCAGCTGGAAATAAATACATGTATGATAAACTGTAGTTTTATTTACAGCACTGGATTTAAACTTTGAAACGTGCTGATTAATGAGTGACAGTTTTAAACTAAGTGAGAGTCCTGCTCGATCTCTGGCTGCCTCCCTCCTGTTGCAGCGCAGCCTCAGGTGAGCTTCCACACTGTTCTCTGTCTTCATCTGTGAAGCGTTCACCCTCTAATCATGAGCAAATAATCAATTTGTTGACTCAACGCCTCCTCCGGTGAGCTGAGACGCTTATGACATCGATCCAGGATGTGAATAATCATCGTGCAGGGCTTGTCGATATCTGTGCACTGCAGTTAAGTCTTAACAGCTCATAATGAACAAGATAATATCTGACATTTAACTTTGACCAAATCCTCTCATATTTTGAATTCAGCTTCTTTTATTTTTCTATTGTATGACAGATCCAGACAATACCCACCTGTCTGATGTTTGTTAACCATTTCTCGTCTCCATTTCCCAAATAAGTCAAACTCTGAGGCACCAAAGAGATCTAAAAACGCTCCAAGTCCCACTCCAGGAAAATGATCTGATCAGAAATAAATCACACACTCCGCCAACACTTTGGGCGTAAACAAAGACAGAAAACTGAAGAGCAGGTGGGAGAACCCTGACCTCAGCTGACGTAAAGTGATGAGGTAGCTGGTGGCTAGCTGCAGAGCTATGGCCAGGCTAATAGAAAAGATCCAAAGTTTAAGACCACTTGAAAAATGGCAACTAAAAAAAATCATATTTTGCATGGTTGGATCTTAACAAGGTTCCGAGTAGAGCTTCAACATGCAACAAGAAGAAATGGGAGTGACACAAAACATCTTTTTGAGCATGCAGTTTATTGAAAACAACTGAAGCACATTAGCAGAGTGAAGCTGGAGGATGAGGAGTCAACTGTTCTCAGTAGAAGTTCATGTTGAGGGTCTCAATCTCAGTCAGCCTGACTCTTTACTGAAGCGATGGGCACACCGGGAGCTCCTGGGCTGCACCCTGAGACTTTAACTGAACAATTTGCTGCACATGAGCAGAGCTGACAAAAAGATGCAGAGGCTGAGAATGATGGCTGAACAGTCAAAGAAGCTCATCCAATGTTTGAACCAGAGACAGAGTCGATATATTAGAACTTAACGAGAGATTCGTGTATAAGAAGAACCTGGTGAGAGTGAGGAGGAAGAACTCTCTTTTAACAGGAAGCAACATGCAGCAGATCCAGGCTCTGCTGGTCGGTCGGGGCGAAGAAATGAGAATAAAGCAGCCCTGTGATTTCAGAGCTTCTCTGCAGCATAAATATTATCTGTGCAGATGTTTTCAGAGAGGAAGCTGAGCTGCTTTTCAAAAACCCCTTTAAACTGCGTCTGCGTGGGGCCGGAGGCTTTGTCTCCATGCCTGCATTGCTTGTGTTGGCTGTATGGACAGAGTGAAGGCACCTGCAGAGGTTTTATGCATGTGCCTGCATTTCAGCACTGCGTGAAATGAGGCTGATTGGATATAAAAGCTCAGCTAAGTGTTTTATGAAATCATAAAATCATTTTTTATCCGTAGTGAAAGCCTCGTGTTTCTAGGAGAGGGTCTGAACTGTAACCTCGCACGATGGGACCGAGGCTTAAAAAACAGACTTTTGCTTGGAGATGTGTAAATGCTAACGCCTTAACGTCTTTAACCCATTGTTTGTCGCATGGCGTTGAGTGCTATCCCGCTAAAGGTGCCGTTAATGAAGCAGAGCTCTGATTGGAAGGTCACTCTCCAAAATCTGAGCCAGCGATGAGGAGAGAAGCGAACACAGCGCTGCTCAGGGAGCATACGGTACGTAATGATGTGAGCGTGAAGCAGGGTGGTGATAAATGGACTGCATGTATACTGTGCCTTTATCTCAAGAGCACTTCAGAGCACTCTCGATGTCTCGCATTGTTCTGACGGCACAAACGGCGTTTCATACACTACACGAGGCGCCGAGCGGCGGGAGTAGGCCGAGGCTCACAGAAGCTTCAGCTTGGCCAGTTTACTACTCGTTTCATGGAAACTAAGACGTTAACACATAAGAACTGAGGAGTAGTTTGTGTCATTCTGAGAATATTTGTTTATCCAGCTCTCCATTTTCTCCTTATCTGATTCAGATTCAGACGTGTCAGGAGTCTTCGTAATCAAGTCATAAAATTACTGACGCATCAGCGGTTGATGCATCAGCGGTAGAGAGGACGGTCGTCATTTAAACATCTGCAGCTTCTGGATACGGAGTCTGTGAGGAAGGCGATGGCAGCCAGAGTCCTGCATGCACCGCAGCCCCAAACCTTTCTACACGTTACGCATGAAGCATTACATCTGAGGCCATAAAGTCAGACTTTAACCTGTCAGCTCGCATGTACAAAGTCCATGTGATGCAAAACAGAACAGAGCAGGTGATCGACTGGTCTGAGACTCTGAA
Source organism: Haplochromis burtoni (assembly GCF_018398535.1). NCBI lineage: Eukaryota > Metazoa > Chordata > Actinopteri > Cichliformes > Cichlidae > Haplochromis > Haplochromis burtoni. The sequence continues at coordinate 442,648 of NW_024582478.1, read as the reverse complement.
CCAAACAGACGGTGATGTTCCAAAAACCCTCCAGCGAGTGTTTGGTGTGGAAACGGCTCATTTCTGCCACTTTGGTCCTCAGTCTCAATCTTTCTGTCAGCTCCCACAGCTCGTGGACAGAAATGATGGTAGATACATACGTCCTGTCTCTCTTCAACACCACAGACCTGTAGAAGTGACTCCTGAGTCTGTGACTCGGACCTGGAAAAACAGAAATGGATGGAAGAACGAACCGACTGCACTGACATCGAGATCAAATCAATGGCTAATTCTTGATTTGATCTCGATGGCACTGCACCAGTTCTCCATCTCTTGAAGGAAATTCCACATTCACATCAGTCTGGAACGCAAATGTGTTTTCTCCTGTAAAGTTGAGGGAAAGTTTTCTCTCTGCAGTGTTTAAAAAGAAAGCTCTTTGATGGCGTGGTAGGTGTACTGATCTGAGCGCAAGAGTCTGTTGTTGTGCTCGTCTTCTGCACCTGCACAGATGTTATCTTTGTGTCGGTGTTAAGTGGCTGTCTGTCCTTTAGAAAATTGCTTTCATTTAATACGGCTTTGTTCTGTCATTAAATCCGCAGTACGAGATGAGCGTAGGTGTCACTTTTAAGTAATGCATGTTTCATTTCAGAGTGAGTGAGATGTGAAACTTCAATCTGCTCATTAAACGCGCTTCATTTCATTCGTGTTTAATTGGGAGTTAAGTTTTCTCAGATCGGCGAGTAGGAGTGCAAGGCTGAAACTCACACTGTCTGCCCTGTGATGACTCAACGATCACATACGAAAGTCTGGAGGTGAAAGAAAAGTTGAGTACGGTGTGTACTTAGCTTCGACGGTGCTCGGGACATCTCCGGACATGAAAGCGTCCACTGAAGTGGAGCTGCCAGAACCAGCGGAGGCAGTTATGAGTGAGGGGGCCAAGGGATGAAACGTATCTGGAAAATTGTTGGTATTTTGTCCGAGAACTAGGCCATCTTTGAGAGCGTTATTATAACTGACAGCAGACATTGTCCCAATTGTGCAGAGACAAAAAATTGTTCCGGGCCTCTCAGGCTCCGTCAGATAACTGGAAATGTATTGTTAAATGCCGCAAACAAGAGAGGCGAAATTGAACAATTGACCAATTCATCGTCAGAAGCAGAAGTTTCTGTGTCACTTGAAGGTCTCCGTAGGACTTCAGGAGTCACGTGGGGGCAGATGAGTCAGTAAAATACTCACCGATGCAACAAAAAGTAAAAGCACAAAGTGAAAGAATTTTAAGTGGCTATAAAAAGCCTCCTCATTCAGCAAAACACAACTTTACTGCTCGTGAATATGGAGTAAAATTGCTGTACTGAGAGCTTTCGGCAGAGGCCAGCCGACTTCACGTGGTCGAGGACTGCAGGAGCAGGTCCAGGGAGGCTGATCTCACTGTCTTTGGAGTCCTGAGGAAGATGGAGCTGAGGTGATGCTGAGTATCTGCAAGATGACAGAAAAGCAAAGGAAAGAGGCGGGCAACTGTTATAGGAAGTTAGAGGAATATTCGGGCTTTGCTGCTCGGCCGTGGTCAGCATGCTGCTGCTAGCTTTGTGTTAGCATCACAGACTGTGCACAGAGGAGGTTAGGAGCCCCGTCCACACAGAAGCATTCGTTTTGACCAAGTTCACCTTCACCTTATTACCCCCTCCCTCTTGTTCCTGCATCATCTTTGTGTCTCCGGTTGGCTCGTGCGAATCTGGTTTGCTCTTATTTTCCGAGTCGGCAGACTGTCTGAACTCCGGCTGTACCTAATAAATGGACCGCCAGCCTGCTCGTGCTGAGTGCACAGAGCAAACACTCGCCCCTGGAAGAGGTATTCATTGCTGCTAATGTCGGGAGACAGGCCATCTTTACTGAGGGGGGTGGTGTTTCAATATTCATGATGGTACATGACAGAAGTGTGGATGAGAGGAGAAGTAGGAGTAAACCAACACCGCGGAGGCACAAAGTGGAGTCGAGAGAGCCGGGGAGGGCTGGGGAGAGCACTATAAAGGATATCGAGTCTGACAAAGACAGAGAGCGTATAAGAGCTGGAGCGCGAGGGACCGAGAAAGAAGAAGATCATAGCGAGACCTGCCACAAGTATAAAGAATGAGAGGAGACAGCAGTAAATTGTATTATATTTATACTGCATAGAATAATTATCCTTATCTTCAAAAGGAACCTTCTGCTTTTCTTTACTTCTCTTCTTAATGCTGGCTGTTCAGATTAAACGTTGTCTCCAATAATGTGGGCGGTACTTTCTACTCCTGGATCAGGATGATGTCAGAAAGAGCTTAAATTCCAAACCCACCTGCTGCCCAAGCTTCCTGTTTAGGAGGGGCAACCAAACAGCAGAAGGTTGGCTTGAAGGGGGAGGAGCTAAAACAGCCAGTTTCACACAGAGGGAGACAAAGAAGGATTATTTTGAATTGAGAATCAAGCAAAGCTGCTCTACAGATTTGTGCATAATCATAACCACCTCACTACAGTACAGAGCGCACTATTTTCTGGAAATTTCCAGGAATGCTCAGCTTCTGAAGCCATCTTCAGAAATCCACAAATGACAGCTCGGCAACATCTGAAGCTCTGTGATTGGACGTTTCTTAACGAGTGACTGAACATGTTTATACTTAAAGGAGCTGCTCTTTCTAATGAAGCTGCTCACGTCCGGAGGATTCAGCCAGGAGATTTTGTGCTTGCCCACCAGTGAACATTGTCTACACACAAAATAAATAACTTGCGTTTTTAGGGAGCTGGCTGTCCACCGTGACGTCCCCTCGTTTCCAGCTCTGCAGATTGAAGATAAAAAAGCAGGTTGTCCACAAAGAAACTGAGCCGGGGGGAAAGAGGTGGGACACGTGGCTCTAAAATCGCACAAACACACTGGAGGGGAGAAGAAGGCAAATCTCTGCAGATGCTCAGCTCTCCGTCTCAGACTATGAATGCAGGGAAGGCGTCAGGCGAGCCGGGGCCTCGTCCGTGCCGCTGTATCTAATGAAAAGTGACAACTCCCTTCTCCCGGAAAGCCCTCCTGTTTTGCTAGGCTTCAAATCCGATTTGCTTGCCCTGCCGCCACCAGCAGCACCACCGCCACTTCCCACACCGTCAGCAGTGCTCCTCATCTCTTTCCTCTCAGCCTTCTAATAAAGTGCTCCCCAATTTTGCTGCCAATATATACTTATTATATTTTAAATATTGTAATTGTCCTGCAGGGAAAGGGGGGAGACGGCTGGCTTTAAACGTGTAATAATGTGAGAAACTGTAGGCGGTGTGTTGCTGCTGAGCAGCAGATGTTTGGGGAGAAAAGCCGGCGAGGCAGAGGAACGCTGCGACGTTGTAATTTGAGAGATAGCAAGTAAATTGATTATTGAATGGCAGGTATTCAGAGCGTGTCAGATTATCTGATGAGCATGTGATAGGAAAACTTCACAGTGCACTCAATCAATCTACAAGAAAGATAAAGTCTCCGTCCTCGGTGGGCGTCTGTAGGTCGATGAGGCGAAGCAGCTTTGGTGTCGGCGTATCCTGCGGCTTACAGACGCGCCGCATACTTTGTTTTTGTTTCATTAATACTCCAGCGTGTTCGTGCCGCAGCCACATTTATGGAAAACCTTCTTTTTAGACTGGGTGCTGGCTGCTTTTGTGTTTTCTTATTGAGGATTTGGATAAATGTGGGCTGTCCTGTGACTAAATAAAAGCAAGGCAATGTCCTCTGTGTGTGTGAGTGTGTATTCATATCTTTGTGGGGACCAAATGTTGGAAGTTTACTGCAGTTGTGGGGACCAGAATCCCGGTATGGCAGTTTTGGTTTTAGTGTCAGGGTTACAATTGGGCTATGGTTAGGGTTAGGTATTCATTTTTCATGGTTAGGGGGAGCATTATGTCAATTAGATGTCCCCACAACACATGAATACGTGTGTGTGTTTTCCGCTTGTGTGCCTTGTAAAGCAGCGAGTCAAACTGGCAGTGCAGGGTACAGTATGTGGGTTAGGGTGCCGTCCTCCTCGTTAATATTTCATCTCAGGCCTGACAGAATGAAACACAGAAGGCCTAATGTGACGGAGACTCTGCGTAACACGGGGGGATGTGTGTGTCTGTGTGCAGTTTTGTTTATGTTTTATTGATTTCAGATTGTATTGTTGTGCCTGGTTTTTGAAGCTAATGCCTTTGTGTGTGTTTGTGATGGTACACGTACACACAGGAACGTACGCTTCAGGTTTCGTCAGCAGGTCTGTCGTGTGCAGGTAACATAAACAGATCCCAGCGCACTAAATGAGGGACAGACAGGGTGTCTGGGTGGGAGACGTCGGGACACAGTGTGAACTTGAACATTTGTGATGTACAGACCACATATGTTACATTTCAGTAAATACAATAAGGATAAAAGGAAGCTTCAGTTTGTCTTACAGTCTCAAACAACAGCCTCTATATGCTCCTGTATTCTCTTAGGTTTCACTCTTATTTCAGCACTTTTTGTGTTTCAGTTTGTATCCATAGACTGGTGTACCTTTTTGGAGCCATTATCCATGACAATTTTAGCAATTTTTACCCAATTATGGCACACATCTCCTGTGCCACTGCACACCATATTCCCCCTGTGCAACTCTGAAAGCAAAAACTATTTCTGAGTCCTGCTGCTTCATTTTCTTTGTGTGCTTCTCTGATAATCAGTGAAATCTGCTACGCTTGTGACTTTTTAGTGACTTGTAACTTTCCCAGATGAACATGACACAAACTAACCTTCTTCTGATTATAATAAAGGTTTTCCTTCACTGGAAACTAGTCTTCATATGGGACGTTGGGACCCTGATTTCACAGGAGCTAAAGATGAGAGAAGAGGTTCATCAAAGAAAACGTGTTTCTCAGTGTAAGAATTACAAAAACTTTAAACATTCATCTAAAAAACATAAACTCATCTGTGGAACTGAGGCCACGGCCTCCTGCCTTTCTAACAATCCTCTAATTATTTGGATTAAGCTAACCGATATTCTTCGTTATGGGGAGAAACATTCAGCAATTACAAAGAGTTGGAGATGCAAATCCTAAAATCAATCAACAAACAGGAGACTCAGACTCTAATCTGACTCCAGATCTGTTCTTCGCACCATGAACGAGCAATTAAGTCGAGAGAAACTGGACCATAAGTCACTCTCCCTGCAGCTGACCTTACAAACAACATGATGTCTCATAAATATACGGAGTATGAATTATAAAGGGCCGTAGGTGGAAGCCTTTTGCACAGCAGTGTTTGGCGGCACATCTCAGCCAAACCACTTCATCTATTCATTTATTCTTTCAGTGACTGGGCTGCAGGAATCTCCTTCGGCCGCTCACTGTGCTGCGGCCTGTTAAAGATTCAAGGATGAAGCTGTTCAGCAAGAGCTGCAAAAACAGAGCAAACTATCTATTAAACCAGGCGAGAAACTGTGTTCATTCCCACTGTTTGGAGGTGATAATTGCAGTAATCAGTGCAAACAGTCACGATTTGGGTGTTTGGATGGTTGGAAAATCACTGCGATAAAATTATGACTGATTTTAAGTTGAATATGAAGAAGAGGAAATTGAAATTCGGCTGTAAACACAGGATCTGAGGCATTAGGCTGCTGCGGTAACTGAGGCCAGAGCATCCTGGCAATATTACAGTGACCAGAGAATTACCATGTAAGAGAGAGCAGCGCTTTAAAGGGAAAGGAGAGAAATGAAAGCCGAGCTGAGAGGCAGAAACGATTCTGTTAAGTTTGAGATAAGAGCATATTGTAGCCAGCAGAGGGAGGGAGATACGGGAGAGGGGATATGATTCAGTGGGGACAAGGGGACGTGATGCACTTCTCCAACAGATGAGTTTTCAGCCTGTGCTGGAAGATAAGTGATGCTGGAGCTGGCCTGGAGGTGTCACAGCGCAGCTCAGATGCTCTGAAACGCTACAGTGGAAACAAAATCGGGGGATTTTCTACCGCAAGATAAAAGGTCGTTACTCCCGGCAGCTGATTGACGATTTGTCAAGTTACACAGGTCATCGATAATCCCGCGGCGCGGCCTCGTCAGCTATCGTGACCCTTCATCAGCACGCCACGCAAACAAAGATGAAGCTCGCAGAGATTTGTCTCAGTTCGTTAAAACGTTAAATAATGTCACGTCATTTTTGGTTGATGGTGGCGACTAACGAGCGAATAACTCACGACACAATCGGCTTCAAAGAGAAGCTTCTTACAGACGCAATAAAATCCTGAAACTAATGTCACAAGATCGAGCTCCAGCAAATGTCCTTAAAGCTGCAGTGGACAGCACAAGTCACCCTTTCCTCCTCAGTGTCTCAGCTGATTGTTACGACTGCTGCAATAAAACAGCTCAGACACAAACAACCAAAACAAATCAATTCAATGTTATGAAGTCTAAAAATATTCACTCGTTTTCAAGAATATCTAATAAACAGTTCAGTTCTGGCACAACTCCACCTACTTCCTCCACCTCCTGTATCTCACTGCACCCGTGTATAGTGAAAGCATTCTATTCTATTCTATTCTATTCTATTCTATTCTATTCTATTCTATGGTGCACGGAGTGACACTTAAAACAGTCTCAGACATTTGGTATTTTCTTATTGAATCTTTACAAAACAAAGCACTCACACACTTCCTGTTTTACTGCTGAGACTCTTATTTTGGTGAAGCTCTTCAGTTACATCTTTGTTTTTTTATGATTTTGTCTTTTAATAAAACTGACGGACATTTTATTTGGTTTTTTTGAGTTTTTCGGAAACATTTTCTCGCCCAAGAAAGCACAAAATTATTTTCTAATAAAACTGGTCAGATTTTGAGCTGGTCTCTGTCAGCTGGTCTCTGTCCCAGTTTGCTCTGTCAGCTGGTCTCTGTCAGCTGGTCTCTGTCCCAGTTTGCTCTGTCAGCTGGTCTCTGTCAGCTGGTCTCTGTCCCAGTTTGCTCTGTCAGCTGGTCTCTGTCCCAGTTTGCTCTGTCAGGCCCGCCTGGTGTCAAATTTTGAAGCAGTTTAGCTTCATTTTTCAGTTTGCAGGTTATAGCTGCAGAAAAGAAAAGAAAACTAAAAGAAAAAACAAAGAAAAGGTAGGATTTTTTTAAATATGCATTACTGAAAGTCCTCCTCCTCCTCCTGCCACTGAGACAAAATCTCCGAGGAGTGTTTAAAGCACCTTGTTGAATCTAAGTCAGGAAGACTGAAGGCACCTCTGCAGGCAAACGAGGGTCCAACCCACACCTATATGTGTGCCTAATAAAGTGTCTGGGGACTGCACACACCATAATACTGACTATATGGTCATTTTTTATGTTGATGCTCTGTGTTGGTAAACAAGAACGTGCACGTGTGTGTACATGTTTTGCGTACGCACCAGTGATCAAGCAGAAAAATTATGGCTCTCATGAGCTTCAGTCCAAACACACATTTATGATTTACTGCATGTGAGACATTTGTCCCGTTTGCACGGCTGTTGCATCACAGATCTGGAGAACGGCGCTGAGAGAGCGGATCTGCAGCCATCACCAAGGACACGGCCGCCTCGTTAAACGGCTCATATTAAGACTCGGATCAATAAAAGTGTGTCTGTTGTTGTGTCTTTATATTTGCTTCATTTAGATGTTCCCTGCTCAGGATGTACATGCATGTACACACATGCTAGCTGTAGTTTCACAGCTTGTAACTTTGTAATAAAACGATCTCGTTCTGCGTCTCCAAAGTTTGTCTTTTTGCATATTTTTTGCATTCAGTGACAGACTGCAAGTGATTGCAGGAACCAACATGCCATGCAACACCACTGACCTCCGGGCGACCGCTTTCAAAGCGCTCGTGTTGGTCCCCGGGTGGGAGGCAGCTTGTCTCCAAAGCTGCTTTGAGGACGGAAACTGACTGCGAGTCCTGCTCAGAAACATTTCAAATGCAACAACCACGGCTGTCCGGCGTGACCCAAGGCTAGTATATTCATCCATTAATGCTTTGCATGAATCAAACAGGCAGCGGGAGATTGTTTTAAAGAAGACTCGATTCATCTCATCATCAGTTTCTCCCTCCAAAGCCGCCCTCGTAGTTTTATGGTTCCCCTTCAGCTATGCAATACCGAAACGATTAAATATTCATGCTGCGAAACAAAAGCATGTTTACATGCTGAAAAATAACAAGGAGTCATGTTTGTTAATCTCTTTTAGCTAAAAAATTAACAATGAACTTCTTTAAAATCTATAAATAAAATATTAAACGAGAAATACAGATACAGCTGATACAGACATTTATCATAACAATGATCCCACTTCATGGTTTAAGAACACAAAAACTGACTTTTGTAAGCAAAAGATCCAAGTTTGGATTAAAAGGAAAAGCCTAAAAATATCCTCTTAAAGAGGTTTGGATCTATAGCAAGAACAAACAACAGGAACATGTTCACAGACCTCTGTTAAGTAACGCTGGCTCTTTGCGTTAGCTACAGGCAGACCCCCCAACAAAGGCTGGAAATACCCAGATTAAATCATCTATTCTCTGCTGGGACTCCTGTTGCGGCATGTTGGACGAACTGAAAGCTTTTCCGGAAGCTTTTAGGACAACCTGATAATAAGGAATTATAACAACCCGCTCTGAACTGCCGCTGACATTCCAGAGTTAAACTGAGGGATCACGCCCACCACCACAGCTGTGCTTGTCCTTACCTGTCTTCATATCAGCATCCACAACACAAATACCTGCCTGCAGGTTTAAAATGGCTTCGAGAACAAACATGTGAATTCAGAGACTCTCTCTCCTCCAGGACTTCTGTCTTTGCCGAGAGCTGAAGGAATGCCAGCATGTGCCGAGGAGCGACTGATTTCCAGCTGGGGTGTGAGCAGCGTGCCAGGCTGTCTGGGAATTATCTTGTAAAAGTGATGAGTATCTAACAGGGGTCTTTGGAAACAAACAGGGGTCTCGTGGCCTAATTAGCAAATTAAAGAGCCAGAGACCAAGCAGGGCTTTGACGGATGACGCCGCGGCTGTAGATGTCACCAGCTAATGCCCCCGTCTTGGCCCTCAGCTCCCAGCAGGCTCAAACACACACACACACACACACACACACACACACACACACACACACACACACACACACACACACACACACACACTCTTTCCTTCAGCACCTGTTGCAGGATCAATAACTATCTGTAGATACAATTGGCTCCTAGCTCCTAACCTAATCACTGCCCTCACAGAGACTGATGCAGCTCGTGCACAACCACACTCCCAACTTTATCCTTCCCACCAACACGTTGAAGAAAACTCTTGTGATTTCTTGAGTTTGCATGTTTTAAGATTTAGGACTCATGAACTGGTCATAAAAATACTCTTGACATGAATGTGCAGGTTTCGTGGTCGCTGTCAGGACAGGTTTGTGTCAAAGTATGTAACCTGACCACGAGACTGCACCCGTGCGCTCCTGACACCCTCCCTTTGTCCTCAGGCCACACAGGCCAGGTCAGTGAAGGCATCCAATTACAGATGAACGTGCAAAGTCACGCCATTGATCCACTCTTCCCACCGAGGAGGGGTCCTATCTAAAATCAGCCCCTCGGGCAACGTTGGCTGCAGGAATGTGAAAACAGAAGACGTCTGCTGTGGAACTTCAGGGCGCACATTGATCAGCCCGACGGAGAGGGACACGTCGGCGGGAGAGTAACAGTGACGCAGGCGACATCATTGACCCACTCCGTCATTAGGTGTGAACGTTAATGAGGTGAGATTGTTGCGAGGACGTGGTAAGAGTGCCGGTGCAGCTTTCACCACACACCTCCACGGTTTCAAGCAGAGCTGCTCTTTAAACATCTGTGAGTAAAAGGAAAATCCAGTTCTGTCTTTGCTCCCGACAACGTGAACGTGAGGAGGCGTTTGAATCTTTAATGTTGATCTGATCTGCAAACAGCTTCCAAACCTGCAGCTTAGACCACACGACCCCGACGCCACCTCATTTCACTCGGTGTTTGTGACAGTTTATGCCTGAGTGTGAAGATTAATGTGGCTTCCAGTGCAGTTACTCGTTACTCACGCTGATCCGCCCTGTGACAAAGTGGGCGAGAACACACTCTGTCCATATTTGCAGCTCGCTTTTCTTAGTTAACGTTCCTGTTTTGAACTTGGCCACACATTACTTTTATCCTGTAGTTTGCAAACATTAATTATCGCGTGTTTGTTCATGTTTTGCACTTTTACAGATTGTGTAACATCTTGGTTAAAATCAACTCTGACAAGTTTGTTAAGTTAACATGTTATTTGTTTTAACTGTTAGTTTTCTACTTCGTTGAATTCACCTTACTGGCCTGTGTTCCAGGAGCTAAAGGAGGAAGTGCAGCTTCACTTCCTGTATTTATAGCTTCCTGTTTAGTCTGAGGTCACAGGAAGGCACCGGGGGCAGAAGGGGGAGAATTTAATAAAGTCAGTTTTAGCATTGTTTGTTGAGAAATGGGTGTTTTGTTGTAATATGTATCGACTACACCTTGGAATGTTTGTATTGCTCATAAAGTTCAGCATCATAAGTTGTTGATAAGAGAAGAAATAGCTGAGCGCACGTCACCTTCATGTTTGTTGGTTTAAGTTCAGTTTTGTGTATTTGCACCGAGTTAACTTTGGAGTTGAGTTTTTTGATTTTTGCAAATATCTTTTGGTAAATAAATCGTTGTACAGTGGACAGCATCTGTCTCACACACCCTGATGTGTGAAGTCGTACTGACGACACAGTCGGAAAAGAATTTGAGCGACATGTTTTTTAATGCATCGCATTAACGTTAAACAGGTGCACAACTTACTGATGCAGTCCTTCCAAACAAAGTCCGAGGCTCACGCAGGTCGCAGGAGTCTGCTGCGAGGTCACCGGGACAGCGTCGGTTGTAAAGTCTGTGAGAAACTGGACTGAAGGCCAGTGTGCGTTTGAGTTTTACAGTCGTCGCCAACATCAGGTACATCATCGTGTATCCGTTGTTGTGAAATGTCTGTCACAAGGTTTAACACAGACATGCACGGATGCTGCTGCACACGCCGCGCTGAGGTCATAGTGTCGCACTGCTGAGCTGCATGTTGCCATCAGTCAAGATCAAAATCCAAGGAAGTTTAAAGCAGCAGCGAGCGCTCTGCTAATGCAGTTTGTCTCTCATTATGAGTCATCGCATCAGGTTTCGCTGGTTTGCAGGTGAATGTGGTTCTTGTGTTGCTCCTCTGATGGTAACAACACAGCAAATGAGACGAGACGAGGGAGCGATGGCTTGGAAAACCTCGCGCTGTCTCAGTGGCCTCACAGAGCCTAAAGCAGGGGGTTCATGTAGAAAGTAATATCTGGTGACCCAGTTACAATGAAGACAGACAATAACAAAGTCTGCTCTGAGATTCTTCGCTGTGGGCAAAGGAAACATCCATTCATGTGACTTTATCGCGTGCATCATTCGCCGTGTCATTAATCCTCGTGCAGTCGGCGTGCTGTGTGCTAATCAGCCCTTTCTCCCCAGTTTTAATAGACTCTTAGGCTAATGTGTCACACTGCGACATCCACGTCTGTGACCTGAAGTCTTCCACTTTCTCTCACCTGTTCTCACTGCAAGCGGCAACGTGTGAAATTACCTAATTCACTTTTAAAGCCGAATGTCTCCTTTTATGGATCCTCTCATTACACAGCATTTTCCAGAGGGGCATTTAAACGAGCCGCAGGACCGTGTGCGTGTGTGTGCGCTGTAGGTCACGGGGTTGTGTTTACTCTGCACATGTGCATGCAGATTAAACACTCCGTCTTCCTTCCATCTGTGGCAGAGAAGCAGAAGAAGGAGAAATCTGAACCGTGGAGGCTGCGGCAACGGCGACGACCATCGTTGCATTAATGCAAATAATATTTACACGCAGTGCATCAGTACGAGAGCAAGGAAGGAAAGGATTTTAATAGCTAAAAGTATTCAATTTAATGCTCCGCAGAATGCAGTGAATGAATGGATTATTTGCACACATGCGCCGAGTGTGAGTCGACTCCTACAAAGGGACTTTCCAGAGTCACGGAGGAGGCTGAATGAAGCATTCTCACCCGGGGGAAGTAAACAGAGGCTGAGCTGGCTTCATGATCCAACCTGCCCTGCTGAGAGTGAGGCAACGCCGCTGCCAGCCACCCCCCGGTGCACCTCCTCACGTATGACTGCTTTCCTGTTTATCATGCCAGTTATGCCAGTACATTTATCTTTGGGGGATTCTTACGCTCGCTACACCGAGAACACGGGTAGTTTGAGAGAAAAACCAATATGACCATCTACATCCAACTGGAGCACTCAGGCCCCGCTCACACTTCGACCAGGCTCACCTGATGGTGGGGTGGCTTGGCTTAATGACTCACATGATAAGAGGGCGGGTCAGCGGCTCTCAGACCCGCCCGCAGAGCGGTCGGCAGCTTTATCGTGTCAGCGCGTTCGTTCCTCAGAACAAAAACAGAGGCCGGCGTTTTCTCTGGCACTTCAGCTATTAGATTCCTCAGCTGTCAGTAACTCATCAGCATTTCTCTCTGTTTCCTTTCAGCAAACCAAAGAATCAACCTGCCAACCGAGAAAATACTTCAAAACTTCCTACTGCTATCAAACTCACAGCTGAAGAGTCATTTATTGATACAATACAATCCCGATCAGAAGTTTAAGACCACTTGAAAAATGACAAAAAATCCTATTTTGCATGGTTGGATCTTAACAAGGCTCCAAGTAGAGTTTCAACATGCAACAAGAAGAAATGGGAGAGAGACAAAACACAGCTGATCAAAAGTTTAGGAGCACACCTCCGAAAACACCCGTAAACCCCTAAATCAGAAATCAAAGATCCAGACATGAACGCTGGAAACCATCAGGACCATCAAGGTCACATTTGTTCTCATCAGAGAATAAAACTTTCTTCCATGTCCGGTCATTTCTGTGGCATTCACGGAGACGAGGCCTTTGAAGGCTTTTTACATATTTTAGGGCACGCTTTGGAAATCACAGAAAGGTCATTAATGGGTAGGTCATCGGGTATCTCCAACACTGAGGTCAACTCAGTTCTCTCTAGATGACTAATAAAAGGTCTGAAATACTCTGAGAAATTCACGGTTGGAGGTCTATCTGTGAATCCCACAGAAACGTGACCCCGGGAACATGATAAGCTGTGACACACAGAGGATGGACGTCTCGAAATGAGCAGGTGCTGACTTTTGTCAGGTGTAGGTACGGCGCTGCGTCTCGTCCGAGTGTCCTTTGTTTACAGGAGCTGCAGCGAGACAGAAGCTGAAAGCTTAAACGCATCTCTGAAAACAGGAGTCGATAACATGTTGTTTAGGCCTGTTTGAGAATCGATTTGTGTAACCTTTCACTGGATGTGAGCAGCAGTCAGTAGCCCTCCTCTGCACTCACATCATTCTCCACGCCGCCCTCTTCGCTTTCAGAGCCTCCATTTATTTGTTTCTTTATGCAGCTTTTCCCTGGATCGTCCACGGAGTCTTTAACGTTAAAACTCATGCATGCACGGAGCAAGCGGGGTCACCCTGTGCATGCATATTTCTCTGTATAAAATGTTATTGGTGTTTTTATTGAAGACGGTGGGTGATGACTCTGTGTGGAGCTGAAAATCAATGCACGCGTGATGAATACTCGGCTGCCGCTTCACTGAATCGTTAAGCGGCCCCATCGCATTAACCACACTGACACTTTATGGATCCACATGTCATTTTAATAACACCACTAATGTCTGTATCATGAGGCCAGTCTTCTTACTTTGGATAGCACTCGCTGCTTGATGTCACTCAGCAGTTTCTGATCAAGCAGTGAGTGAAGTACCGATGACACAGGCCGTCCGCGAGGCTGCTGCTCATGTTTCAGACGGTAAAGAATCACTCAGGATCTGCTGCAACAGAAACCACGTGCATGCGCGTCAGAGAGTGAGGTTTCAAGACTGTATAAAAAGGATGGACACAGCTTCCAGGTCTGAAAACACACACAAAGGGTCTTAAACCTGCATTTGCTCTAATGTCCAGCTGGGGGCGACTCCTCTGCTTGTGAAAAGAAGTCGGACTGTTGTCTATGAGAAAACGAGCCTTCTGTGCAGCTGACCTCAGTGAACGCTGTCCTGATGAGTTTATGGCCTCGGTCTTATTATGATTTAATAAACATAATCCAGGACGTGCTCATTGGCTGAAGAGTGTCTCTCTCTGTTTATTGGTCAGATCTGCTCTGTCCTGTTTCAGCATACCAAGGCTGGGACTGCGGCTACTTCCATCTTTATATACAGTTCATATAATTATGTATGAGCGCTCTGCAAGATCAGATATTCTGTGATTCTGAAACCTTCTCAGTCCTTTTTTCCACTAAAAGTGAAACCATCCGATCAAAACTCTGGACTGTGGACAGACAGATGACTAGCTGGGATAATAACCTGATTTAAAACAAAGAACCTCCAGAGATTATTAACCCAACTTTTAAATTTCCAACCCAGCTGATGGAAAATCAAAAAGAGCATCATAACGACTGCACAGACGGTCCACAACAACACACACTCACACTATAACCGAGCACAATATAAGCACCGGTCAGCATTTTGAAGGCGAACATGACCTTAGTTCATATTTAATACACTCAGGGTTTCAGCCTCAGGTGGCAAAACTCTACCTAATGATGGATCCATCTCCCCACACCTGCAGGCACAGCTCACATTACAGTGAAAGGAGAGAGTCAGCGATTGCCATGACACCCACCATCTCTCTGTCCTGGAAAAAAGGAAAAGCTACCAGACAGACGCTGCTCGGCGGGCTTTCTGCAGCTCCATCCGGCTGTTTCCCAAAACTCCCTCGATTCCCAAAGCGAACAAATCCTAGAGGCACCGCTGAGAGTTCAAAACGTTCTCGGTTGTGTTGGTTTCAGTGGGAAGACGTGACTTTTAATTTGAAGGCGAACGCTCTGTTTCAGGTTTGTGTTGTAACTTCTCAAGTTTTACAGTTTGGAGCGTAAAGTGTGTTTGCAGACAAGTTGGCGTCATCCTTACAAAATACATCATCAACTCATTTCCCCCTGACCCTGTTTAATGACATCACGCATCGTCTTGATGTTTTCAAACAGGAAGTGATGAGTGAGGATGGGCTGGACGGCGTGATCCTCCCACAATGACTAAAATAGAGAAAATGAACTCAAGTGTCAGGAGCTGAACCCAAAAATGTTCCCCTCACTGCCATTTTCCCAGAAAGTCTTTTCTGGAGCCACAGATGTCGCCCCCTGGTGGCAGTGCAGGTTTTAGGCTTTCATGAGTTCCCATTAGTTCCCACTTGTGTTCTGATCCGCGATGTTCCCTCGCTCATTCTGGCTCAGTCCTGTCTGATCGTTTGGTCGAGTCTGCTGAACAACAGCCAGCTTTGCCACACTGGTTTCATGATGAACTGGTAAGTGCATACTGGTTTTTGTCACCATTATATGCCACGCTTGCTGATTTATGGGTAACTGATTATACACGTGGAGTTTGAACGCTGCATATCGCTGCTCCTTTGCCTGGTGGATCAGAAGAATCACAGCTCACAAGCCCACACACCTTTTGCAGATGTAAGGGCTGCAGTGGATTACCCATCATTCTTAGCGTGTGAGCCTGTGTGGTTCAGTCGAAACTAACAACACAGTTTTCTTCTAGTTAGCGACGAATGATCTTGCTTTATTTACAGTAAATAAAGACTAAAGTATTGTCTTCTGAGTCTCACTTTTATCCAGGCTAAATACAATCTGGCATAGTTCTGTTAAAGTATATTTAGGATCTAATGGCACTTTATCAGGTTTCTAATTAGACCGTAAGGTGTGTAATTAGGGTAGGGACTGTGCTGCTTTTTTCTGATAAAGAATGATTTATTTCTAGTTTTTTCTAATGCGAAATAAAGCACAGCTTATTTCCATAAAGTACAGCGTGACCCACAACTGTAATCAGCCGAAATGAAGCCAGTTTAAAGCAGACATGGCTCAGCTTGGTGGAGTAGCTCACAGAGCCCTGAAACGTGAGGATGGCATCCAGCTCCACCCGGCTCTCTGAGCGAGGTCACGGGATGAAAAGCCTCGGAGCAGCTGGTTTCATCTTTGACAATGGCTGCCATTTTTAAGCTCATTATATTACATTTAAGGTAAACTCTCAAAGTGACAGTGACTGCAGTTATTCGCTCAGCTCAGCTGCAGTTAGCATGAAGCTGCCTTTTCTCTGCCTGTCACGTCCATTTATTTGTCTTTCTGCCCGTCTCTGTTTGTGTATCTCTATTGTCTCTCCTCTCCGACACACACACCACCTTCCCTGCAGGCTGGGCTGGGCGGATCAATGCTGCAAACCCACACTGTGTGTGTGTGTGTCTGTGTACACGGCACTGATCAATGGTGATTACCTGCAGCCCTCTGCTCTTTGTAATTGGGGAGTGAGGAATGATTGGCACTGTGCCACGGGCCACTGCCATTAGGAATACACACACACACACACACACACACACACACACACACACACACACACACACACACACACACACACACACACACACACACACACACA
>NW_024582478.1:397162-426098 GCF_018398535.1 Haplochromis burtoni | reverse complement strand
ACACACACACACACACACACACACACACACACACACACACACACACACACACACACACATCAATATCGAGCTTACCTGATATAAAATAATTGTTGCTCCTAGAAACTGGAGGTGCAGAATCTGGACTTCCTCGTTACCTAAAACGTTGTTTTTACTGCATTTAGTCGTTTTTATTTTTATGTATGTTTTCTACGCTGATTTGTTGCATTTGAATTTGTTACATCAGGAACAGACAGAAGCTGCTGTGTGGCAGATTTTCAAAATAAAAGTCCACAGTTTCTTAATAGCAGAGTGATACTCTTTAAAAAATTTTAAATAAATAAAAGCTCTGTTCTTTTTCTGAGAGGGGATCATCTCCTCCTATCCCAGCATCCTCCTCCATCACACCAGCCCTCAGCATGTCCTCCTTCACTACATCCATTCTTCTCCTCCCGCCTGGCAGCTCCATCTTCATCACCCTCTCTCCTCTGCACATGTCCAAACCCTCAGCCTCTCCTCTCTGTCCCTCTGATGGACTCATTTCTGAGCATCTGAACATCTTCAGCTCCCATCTTTTGCTGCTGTCCCTCTCTTAGTTGTAGGAATTCATCAGCATGCTTCAAGATTTTATTCTTTTCAGTATAAAATACAAACTATTGTCTGTTTTCGGTGGTTTTAACCAAAGTTTTTAGCAGCAGCAGCTTCTTATTGCTTTTAACAGAGCGTGTCCGACCAGCCTGATCCTGGCTGCTGTCCCGCAGCTCTCACTGGGATTCAGAATTCGTTTGAATCCTGCACTGCTCACTAACCCTGGTTACATGTGCCGATCCTGTCATAGCTGAGACTGAAACATAAAGACGACCGTACTTTGAGACCTTCAGTTCAGCTTCCTGTGTTTATTCATCAGATCTGCATCGGCTGTGAAGAGAAGAGTGTGCCCGTCATGTCATCCAGCACCATCTTTTTATTTTACCAGCACGTTGTCCTCCCTCCCAGACGGCCTCTCATTATGAACCATGTGGCAGCTGCAGCACTGTGTGGAGTTACAGACCAAAGGCAGCGATCTGAGGTCACTTACAGCCAATCCTCTTACACCTCCCTCCAATCCCTGTTTAACAACTCGACCGCTTAAGCCTGGGCTACTTAGCGTGAGCGTTCCCTGCCAGTGGACAATGCCACCGACGCTTTTTCCTCCGCAGCGTTGCTTTAATTTGATGACTAATGATGGTGTTTGCTTCAGCTTTCACTTAACTACGCTGCTCAGGCTGCTCAAGCGAGCAGTCTTTCTGGTCAGCAAAAAGATTCAAATTCAGCAACTAAACAAAAATCTGCCTTTGTTAAACTTTTATGTTTTAAAGTGAAACTTTTCATTAAAAAATAAAAGCTGTGAACGGTTTGACATCTGGGGTAAAAGAGAAAGAAATCAGGAAGCTCACACCAGTTTGTGTCGGTTCCTTTTAAGTGAGTTTAATCTGTAGCCTTTAAAAAAATGAGTGTGTTTGAAGGTGAGCATCACATCAGGGTGACAGCTGAGCCCGACATAAGAAGCGCTTTATCTAAAATGCGTCTTTCAGATCGAGTACGTGGGGATTTGAAGGCCTGGGCAGGTTTTCTAACCACATTAACCTTATTTAGTGTTTTTTACCATCCATCTGGTCACACATCTAGTGTCAGTAAATGTACTGTGAGAGTCAGAAAACATACAACACAAGCAAACCACAGCTCTAACCCTACACGGGTCACCTGGCAGATGTTGGGTCTAATTAATAGATATTAAAGATTAAGATATTAAACCCAACATCCTGAGAGCTGATCCAGCTGAGGTGCTGTGAGAGCATCCTCATCCTCATTTGGAGAAGGAATGACGAGTGAAGCCAGTGTTGGGTTGGAGAGCTGCACACATCTTCATTCATTTAGTTACTTTTTGCACAGTGCTCAGTCTTTTGTCATTGTTGCACTTTTCTGTTGTCTTTCTTTTGTTTGTTGTTGCAGTTTTTGCACACTTGCAGTCCTGTGTGTGTCATATGTAGCACCGTGGTCTTAGAGACACACTGTACTGCACCGCTGCACGTGGTTGGAATGACAATAAAGCCACTTGACTTGAGATTTATTAAAGTAGTCAAACGATTTCTGCTTATCTGTGGAACATAGCTGGTGAATGCAGGACTTTACCAACACAAATACTTGTCTTAGTACCAAATCTCACAGTTACAGTAACTCTACCATCTGTTGGACAGGAGTGACTACAGCTGCCTGTCGGTCGAAGAGGCCGCTGAGTGCGAGTGTGGGCATCGTGTGTTAAGCTCCTCACGCCTTTGGACACCTTTGGGCTGACGCCTCAGACTCGTTTCCCAGACTCTGTCAGGAGCTTTTGCCGATCCGTGGCCCGGAGCGCTTCTTCCTGCGGGGTGAAAGGTAACTGCATCCAATGTGAGGACATGAGGTGTTTAAAAGTGGCTCTTTAATAAAGCTCCTCCAAAGCAAATTAAATACAGTTAAACTGAGGTAAGCAAGTCTGCATCGTGCCACCAGTTGCTAAACCTGAGTCACACAGAGCGAGAGAGAGACTACAGTTAATCTGGATAACTGCAATCCCTTTTAAGTCCTCTTGTTTATAGGAGAGAGGAGTCACAGCTCCCACAGGCAGCAGTGCTGGCAAGGTTACGCTCAGAATGTAATCTGGCCCAGACGACTGTTTATCTGCCTCAAACTGCAGTCAGAAATGTGATCTATGGGATTACTCTGTGCAAATACGCTCACGAAATCACTTCTTTGCTCGCTCCAAGGTCACTGCTAAGATTCTTACGAGTGCAGTCGACAACATGCAACATTTATCTGGAATAAAAAGGGAGGAGGAGAAAGGCAGATAACATCTCATCTCCCCAGGTGAAGCGGCTGGGCGGAGCTGACCTGCTGGACTCGACAGATCAAACGTGGCTCCTCTCAGATTAATAATAATGTGAACTAATATTGTGAACTTGTGTTGCTCGTGCTTAGGTTAGCGAGGACTTGCTCAGTAATCAGCAGCTTATTGCTGTCAGCACTGCTTGTTTTTCTCCAGTTCTCTTTGAGCCAGCGGCACTGACAACATGCTAAAAAGCCTTTGGCCAGCCCCCAGTAAATCATGTGCTTTGAGATTCAGAGCAGGAAGCAGATTCCCAGTGACGGTGCTGAGTCAAGTAAAGCAAAGACCACTGTCGCGATTCCGGAGAGAAAAAGGTCCAAGACTTAACGCTAAAGAGCGAATATTAATCTGTGATGTTAACTACATCCAGGTCCACACACCGAAGCACCACCGAGAATCGAAAACAGTTGTCCTCCCGGCGTTATAATAAAGTTCAACATCCAGGTGTCCATGAAGAAGCAGATGAGGTTTAGCTGAGTTAGAAGTCAACAGGAAGTGAGCTGACTGGTTCCCAGTAGGACATGACAGCTCTGACTGAAGTCTTATTAATAGCTGTGCTGTAACTTTGGACCCAGACAGTCAGAGTGAGCGCTGCAGCTGTATGGATGCTTCTAAACGCAGAGTTTCTGTTATTGGTATTTCAACAATTAAAAAAAGTAACAAAACACCTTTTATAACTGAGAATCAAAATCCAGTTTGACTGTACGAGCACCAGTAAAAGCTGGTTTCCAGTCCTCCCAGCAGCTCTCTACGGTGGCCCCTAGAGACAAAGCATGTACAAAACACAACAGAAGTGCTCCAGGACGCTAGGGGCAGTGTTGAGCTTGATTTGCAAAATAAACGGCAAGTTTGTTGCAAACACCTGGAGTTGGATACCAGCGGAAAACACCTGCAAGGACAGAACAACCATGCTTTATAAGAAAGTTAATGTGCAAACTGTTGTTTGTTTGATTTGTTTTTCATTACTATGAACGCTTGGTGTATGGTGGAGTCAAAACTGACATTAGCTGACAGTCAGTGTGCTTTGCTCAGAGAGAAGCTCAACACTGCCCCTAGTGTCCTGGAGCACTTCCGTTGTGTTTTGGAGTTTGTACGTGTTTTGTCTCTAGGGGCCACCGTAGCTCTCTGATGAGCAGATGATAAAACGATGAACTTTCTATAGCAGTGCGTTAAAATCATTATAGATTCTGTAGTCTGAAGAGTCAAAGGAGCTTGCAAAGAAAAGCGTCTGGACTTCTTTAAGTTACTTGAAGACATTTCACCTCTCATCCGAGAAGCTTCTTCAGAAGATAATAATAATAATCAGAGATAATAATAATCACTGCAAACATGCCTGTGTGTCACATGATATGAGACATCCTCTCACGGTGCAGACGTGACTGATGGATCGATTCATTCGCTCAGTAAATAACATCAGCTAATCAATACAGGCTAACTAATGGAATAATCTGGCTCTGCCACTGATCTATGTTATATGTATCTTTGACTAAAACATCACCGTCATGACAAATTAAATGTGTGATCATCAATCAGTGCTCATTAAATTCAACATGTGTGCGAGGCCAGTTGTCATCAGCCGCTCACCCACATGATCGATAACACGAGGACGTCGGTGAATGTGAGCTGTGATGTGCATCGATTCATGTGTCAGTAATGTCACCTGTCAGTGTCATAACATTGAAATGATGAGATAAATATAAATTCCACATCTTTAATTCAATTCCCTACGTTCCAGCTTTGGTTCGATATTTTCTGATTTTCAATCAGAAAGTTTCATGTTTAGATTTATGAAATATGTGAAATCCAGACGTGTTTGAATAAGTGGAATGAAAATCAGATTATGTGTGAAACTACGTTTCTTCCTTAAATTCAAAAGTCATCTATAGGACTATAATCAAGTCCTTTAACATCCTGGTAACTCATATGATTCAAACATGAATGAAGCCAGGCTTACTGTAGCCAAAGGGCTTACGATTGACTATGATAGGTTTAAATCCCACCATCGGTTCTTATCAAATACAAAAGCTACATTAAAACATCTTCTGCGACACAAAACAACCTTTAATAATGGGATGGAAATCTGCTTGAATCAAATGAAAAGCTGATCTTTAGTAAACCTAACCCAGATTTTTGAATTTCTCCTGTAAATGAAGGTCACGCACAAACTAAACTAACATTCATAACATCCACAAGAATTTAGATCAAAAGGTGAAGATAAAAAACTCTCAGAAGAGAAAAAATAAAGAAAGACAAACTGTTGGCTCCCTAAAGGCCAACAAAGGAAGGAGATGAAGATAGATGGAGACGTTTCTCTGACAAGTTCAGCTTTGTTGGCTCTTTTCAAACTGGATCTCAGAGCCAGAGTAGAGCTCCAGTGATATTTTACAACCGCTGTGAGACATCTGGAGACTTTTCTCTCCTCTCTGTGTTACTTTCCCGTGTCCTTGAAAATCTTGCATAAATCCTAAGTGACCACAGACTCGAGTATTTCTCCTTTAACGGCTTTTGTTGCTGATCTTTTTATATCTGAGCTCAAGTTTAGAAACAAGCTTGATTATTTTAAGTTAATTATTTGTGAAATCATTTGCAGGCGTGCAAATCAAACAAGTGCGGAGTTCAAATACCTCGGCTCTCTGGTGCAACAAAAGAAAGTGGCATCAGCAGCGGAAATACATTCAAGAATTGCTCAAGCAGCGGCGACTTTCACCTCCCTCCGATGGTGCATCTAGAAGAAGACAAACCTCACCCTCACCACCAAAATCCGCCAGTACCGTACACTGGTGTTGCCCATTCTTCTCTATGAGTCGGAGACCTGGGTCATCCTCAAACACGACCTCTTCCAAATGCGCTGTTTACATCAGATTCTCCAAGTGTCCCTCCGTGATTGTCTCAGCAACAGCGTGATACGTAGTCAATGTCACCAGCAGCCGTCAACGCAAGAGCTGGTTAGGAAGCAACGACCGCAATGGTTTGCCACATCTGCCACATGAGCAGCCATCGCCTGTCATATCGCCTCTTGAAGCAGCAGCACCCCGCCACTGGAGAATCAAGTGTGATGCACCCAAGAAGACTTGGATCAAGCAAACTGAAGATGATCTTAAACAACGACGTCTAACCCTCGAGCAAGCAAAGGTGAAGGCAAGAGACCACGACCCGGACGTGCATCGTTGATCAAGATGGAAACCCTGCGGCACCCACAGCGACGTATTGGCTTCGTGCAAAACCTCCCTGCCGAGCGCCAGCGAGGGACAAAAGAAGAAGAAGAAGGTTTGTGAAATCAAATCATAGCCTAAGTGCTTTTGATTGGAGCCGTTTTCACACATCTACTTCCTCCTGAACTTTTAGTCTGTCTTTAACCTGACAGCACTCTAATGAAAACATCTGCAGACACTCCTGTTGGTTTTATTAAGCCTGAGTTTTTAGAAGTGCAACATTTTTTCATGCAAAACATTTTTATTACCAGTGTCAAAAGAGATTATATGGTCCGTAAATACAATTTAAAAAGCACGCATCCTTTCTTCACTCTGATTTATTTATGACAGATTCAGCACAAACTTTCCAGTAACATCCACAGGAAGTGACATTTATGAAGGTTTTTCCTGTATTAAAATATTTTTATTGGCAATGTAACTTCAGAGATCTTCCCAGATGATGTCCAACAACTCGTGGAAGGACGTCCATGTGAAGGATTTAATTCAGTTTTATTTTATACAGCACCAAATCACAACAGCACCCACCTCAGAGACTTTATATTGTAAGGAAAAGCCAACAATCAACAGTCCTCTCTGAGTGAGCACTTAGCTGGGAGCTCCGGGATGGAGACAGGACAAAGATGTGGAAGAGAGTCAGAGATTAATAATAACTCATGATTAAAGGATGAAGTGATGGTTCCTGATCCAAGTATCTTAATGTTTTCATGGCTTTAGGGTATAAATACATTTTTTTAAAAATTGTATTTGTTAATACTGGTCATTCAAGCGTGCTGCTATTGTACAAATTACACTGAATTAAGTAAACGAATAAAGAAAAGCTCCTAAAAGCTGAAAGAGCAGAAAGGAACTGGTGACAGGAGGACGTGTGAGGCGAGCCGGATTCATTTTCTTCATGCAGATTAAGAAGCTGAAAGGGGAGCTGCTCTACAAAGATGTGTTTGCTGTCGCACCTTTGAAGAAGCAACAGATGTGCGCTGGCGCAGACCCTGAGGCATCGCGGAGCGGTGGGCCAGCAGCACTGAAAGCCCTGTCATCCATGGAGGCGAGCCGCTGGGAGGAGGGGAGAGCAGATGGGCCGGGCTGTGCGGGGACGGAGGAGAGTGGATATGAAGGGAGGGGGCCGTACTGTGCAGGGATTTCAAGGCGAGGAGAAGAACTTTGTAGCGTGTGCTGCACCGAAGGCAGAGGCAGGTGCTGCAGGGAAGAGGAGGTGTGCCGCCGGGCTCCCGTGCGATGCCAAAAAACGGAAACCAGTCCGAGCTCTGGAATTCAGCTGATGATAAAACTGCATATTGGCACTGAACAACCTGCAACGATGGCGGAGTGATTAAAAGATACACTTTATGTAAGCAGAGTTTGGGCCGGGGCTCTCGAACCTGCCCAGCTCCTGTGGCTTCTCGTGATTTTCAGAAAAACCCAGATTGATGGAAATGTGAAAAGCAAACCTGTTTTTATGTTTTGTTTTTCATTTTAAACTTTAAAGTTAATTGGTAAGAGCCGATGCAACCAGCTGAGCATCCGAACTTGGCCTCTCGCGGCGAGACTAAACATGTCAGTTTGCCAAAAGCAAAGCAGAACTGGCACAGTCTCAAGAAAAGGACTGGAAAGCTCACAACTTACAATAAAAAAGGCAGATTTTCATAAAAAGTGGTAAATTGATAACTTGCAACTTTAGAAGAAAAATCTAGTGCATCATGCCGCCAGTTGCTAAACCTGAGTCACACAGAGCGAGAGAGAGACTACAGTTGATCTGGATCACTGCAGTCCCATTTAAGTCCTCTTGTTTATAGGAGAGAGGAGTCACAGCTGCCACAGGCAGCACTGCTGGCAAGGTTACGCTGGTGGGTTAGCAAAGTTAGATTTTAAAATACCAAAATTGACAAGAAGAAACTGGCAAATTTATATTAAAAAAACTGGTAAATGGACTAAAAAAAAAAAAATCTGTCAATCTTACATGAAAAAGAAAGGAAAAGTAAATAAGACATGAAAGAAACAAACACGACAAATTTACCAGAAAACAGTCGAGCCAATAAAACAGTGAAAATCGCCGGAGGCTTTGATGAAGCAGCTTGATTGTGCATAATTTGAATATATTATCTAAAATGAACGCGGTGAACATCTATTCATGCTACACAGCTTCAGCATTTGTGGCTGTGCAGCTCAAACTCTTCAGACTTGGTTTGAACGCACGGCGACAGGAAGTGACGCTCTGCATGCAGACGCAGCTAAAGAAAGCAGGAATCTGCTGCTGAGGAAACAAACGTGAGATTTGTTCATTTTATACCAACAGCAGGAGAATTTTACACCGAAACATGTTTCCATATGATAGAGCAAAGCATGCTGGGATAAATACTGTGAATAATACAGTGCTGTCCATAGATTACAAAGTAATGGTGCTGTTTGATGAGCTTCTACTGAAATGCAGAGAAATGTGAACAGTGAGATAATTAGAGTCTGTGTTCACAGGCGAAACGCCAAAGCTGAAATGTATTTATAGGAAACGTTCGCTGTATGAAGGATCAACAGAAGAACTGAATTATACATCACGGCGCTCACGTCTCATCAGCATGTATGTGTTTATATCTCATCTTTATGCACTCCCTGTATATAATAATGGCTCTATTTTACCCTTAATTATATTTCTTAATTACACCACTGTGAAGAAAAGTTTTCAGGTACTTTTTTAAAGCCATTATACCCTCGAGCGTGGTCTCCACTGTGATTACCGGCACCTCCGTGATGTAGCTAGATGCAAAGCGCAGCCTAATCAGTGATGAATGCCCTCCTGGTAGTTATTGCCGTGCATGAGCACATGCCTCTCCAATCACCTGTGCTCTCATTAAGCAGCCATTGTGGCGAGGCCGGGTTCAGGAGGTGCTGCGATAATTAACAACAGTTCAGGCTGGATTAAAAACTAAAGAGAGAATGGGACCTGATTATTGTGGCCTCCTCCCCATCTTGTAACCTGCAGCACCATTAAGTCTGCATTCATGTCACCACCTTTGTTCCTCACCTTCAAAAATAACAAGCTAATCTGCGACGTATGTGGCTCTGCATAGTGTGTGCGTGTGTCAGACAGAGACGTGGATATCTGTCTGCTACGAACCTACCAAAACAATGCTGATTTGACTTATACTGTGGGTGGAGCTCCACATCCCATCGCTCAGGGGTGGGGAACTCCAAGCCTTGAGGGTGTCCTGCAGGTTGTAGAGCTCACCCTGGGTCAGCACACCTGAATCCAATGATTAGTTCATTACCAGGCCTCTTCAAGACATGTTGAGGAGGTCATTTAGCCATTTAAATCAGCTGTGTTGGATCAAAACCCGCAGAGCACCGGCCCCTGAGGCCTAGAGTTGGACACCCCTGCTTTAGACCCTCCCCCTTTCAGCTGACTTTGTTTTGATTGGCTGCCCCTGGCATTGGGTGGGGCCACTTGTTAGTCAGCGTTGATTTTGAAGCCTGTAACTAAGTTGCCAGAAAGCCTAAGCAATCATTTCTAAAACTAACACAATTTTGGCCACTTTGCCCCAAAATAAGGATGATAAGTTTTATTTAAACTCCTACGCATGGTCAAAGTTTCATAAAGTTCAATCAGTTCAGATCGATAACATAAATGCTGCTGATTCTGCCAAGAAAAAAGTCAAAAAGTACATTTATCTGCCAAACAGACAGCTGAGATCTTCCTCATGTGTGGCTAATTTTTATGTGTTTAACATTTTTTAGCTTCTAATTTGCTGCCTAAACATGCAAAATGCACCTTTGGAGCAAATTTACACCAACCAGACACATGAGATATCAATGGAAACCCCGGGATGTGCTTTATTTAGTACATCAGGACTTGATAGGGTAGCGCAAACGAGCAGAGGACATAAATGACCAGGCGGGATCTCAGGAGGATCTTTCCTATCACCTGTTTTCAAGGTTAAGGCTTTTTTGAGTTTTATGTTTAAAACAGGCTCTTGCATAACAATAAACCTGAACTACATATGGAGAGGCTCGAAAGGCAGAGACCTCTTGTTTTTGTTATGACCCAACGGGCCACATGCTGCCGCCTAAGGACATCTTGTCCTGACATCCTGTCTCGGGAACATTTGTGGAAACCATCAGCAGTGCCACGGCTCATCAAGTCCAAAAAATAAAGAGAAACGTTGGTGCCTTCTCTGACGGCCTGACCAATCCAGAACAGGAAGTACTTTTTGGATACCTCTGCCCTAAATCATTGATCAGAAGATGATCTGTCATTAACTGTTTTTTTCATTCAGTGTAGTGAGAAATGTGAGCCTTAAAGTCCCTCAGGTGCTGCAGACGAGACGTTAGGTGACAAATTGTCCAAAGAAGTGAAGGGCAGTGACAGATATACACACAGGCTGCTCTGTACTGTATTTCCATGCTGTGAGTACAGCTGTGTGTGAGTAGTACAGCAGTATATGTTACAGTTCAGCTCTGAAACGGTAGGATTTGTCTTGGAATGATTCCCAACAAACCCAAACACAATATCTGCATTTTTCGAGTTTTAATCTGCAGAGCAGCTACCAAACCAGCATATACTAACGAGGCAGGGATGAGATGAACACACTGAAGGTTTGTGCAGCTTCTTAAATGCTCAGCACAGTCGCTCCACTGGGACTCAAACCTCTGACCCTGACAGTGTTACTGCCTCGCTCTGCCCACAGAGCCTCTGCAGAGTATCTTAATAAAGGCTCATGTGTCTAAGACAGAGTATTCCCACCCACACGGCGACACCGAGGTGAAAGCAGCCGCTAACCGAGAAGTGTTTTTGAATATAAAGGTCATATTGTTTGTGTCACTGCTGCTGTTCAGTGGCAGCCTCGCGTTCAAGAAGCTAATAATGGCTCCTGCAGAATTATCTGCTGCCTGATTATCAGCAGCGAGCAGGAAGGCCAAATAAAGAGAGTCCGAGTGACTTATCACCGAGTCTGTGGCTGTGTGTAGGTGTGTGTGCATGTGAGACTAATAGTATGTTAGTGCAGATAGCTGGCAGCAGGAAGGAGCCCTGAGATTACACATCAGTGGAAATGGGCTATACGGTCAATAGGTGACAAATAGCTGTGAACTCCTAAAGAGCATCGGTGCAGCACGTGCATGCATACGTCAACTCAGAGGCTTTTAAACCAGCTGCACCACAAACATGGATCACAACAATACACTGCAACCCCCCAAATAAATGATTATGATACGACTCAGCATGAAAGGGCATTGATAGAGTCCATAAATTACTGCTGCAAAGCCTTTACTTCTTCAACACACCCACTCTGGACTCTGTAGTAAGAAGAGACAAGCACACACTCTGATGCAGGCACACAGCAGAAAGGAATAAATAGGCTTCAGTTTGTCTGGGAAATAGTTAAAGCCAATAAGAGTGATAATAAATCTGCAGCAAAATCTCCAACTTCACTCAATAAGAAATAAACAGTCGGGATTACAGCCTGCGGCCTCTGGTGACACAGGTGGGTGTAGCTGCTAGCTGTCTGCCTACAGTCACCTCCATGGCTGCAGTGAGGCTACTGTGCTACCAGAACGTCCAGTTTCGGTGAAATTCTAGGATTTCGATTGGATGCTGACAAGTATCCATGTCTGTGGTCGCCTCAAGACAGACAGCGGCTTGAGGTGACTGTTGTTGTGATGTGACGCTACATAAATAAAATGGAATTGAATTGTGGATGCTGTTGGATAACCGAGCTGGCATGAAGTAGATGATAACCGACCGAATGTTTCTGATCACTGATCTCACTGGACAGATCTTCGTGCTCAAAGAGAAAAGAAGAAGAAAATGTAAAAGTGTTTCTGACTCTGCTAACATAAAAACAGCAGCAGTGTTCAGTAAGTTGTACCTCTGTCAGAGTGTTCAGTCTCCCCGTCCTAAAAATAAGCCCTGTACTACTATGACTGCTGGGATGTGCAGGCTGAGACACACACACACACACACACACGCTCTGGGAGCTGCTGGGCTGTCTAAATTTAACTGACAGAGGTTATCGAGACGAGCTGTTTATCTTTGTTAGGGCGCTGAGGACTTGGTACACCCCAACAAACAACTCTCTGATTCCCACATTTAAAAGTCCAGCTAAAGCTCAGCGGCTAAAAGCTAGCAGTAGGGATTCATTATGGACTTTGGATCGACAGCATATACGGCCTCGGCCAAAACCATTAGGCGTAATAAAGTCGAGGAGAGTTAAAGTGGCTCGAGGCCAACCTGTTATACTGGTAACCATTACAGCACCCTGCACACTCCATTAGGGAGGCCAGAGAGACTGTCTTGAGTAAAGTAAGGCTCTGCGTCTGTTTCTGTGTTTATTTATTGCATCGACTCCATTTTCAGACTTTTTATTATTTTGCTTCTATTTCTGTTTATTATTATTACTCTTCACTCTTCTGTGGGTTTCCACAGTCAGCAGCAAATTCATGTAAAGCTAAACAAATCCATCTATAATATCATGATGTCATACTGTAACATGTGTTACCAAAATGTTTCAACTTTTATTTCATTTGTCGACTTTGTATTAAATTTGTGAAATTAATAAAACAACAAACAGGTAAGTAACAGCCTGATGCTGTCACTGGGTTTGAGCAGTGTTTTGAGTTTGCAGTATTAAGGGCGTGGCCTCTGTGACTGACAGGTGGGTGGCGACACAGGCGGCTGCAGCCACTTTGAATCTGATTATTTTAAGAGGAAAAAGTAATAAGAGCACTGTACGAAGTGGCATGTGACATGTTTACTGTCGTTTGGTGGCAAAATAATAAGAATAATATCTATCTGAAATTGCTCGAGGTCCTTTTTCACATCCACAAAACAACCACTTCCATTGCAGCCTGCTATCTTCTCTGCAAATGAACATTATGTTTAAATATTAAAGACCAAGGCGATGCACCGTATGTGATGTAGTGCTCTAATTGTCTGGAGCAGTCAGCACGGTGCAGAGAGGCTGTGAGGAAGAGGAGAGACTGAACAAAAGAGTGAAGAGGAGACAGCGTCAGCGAGAATGTGACTTTGTCCTCGGAGCTCAGAGTGGTTCCACACGGCTGCTCAGAGCAAATAGTTAGGATTATTATCCCGAGTGTGTGTGTGTGTTCATCCTGCAGGACAGAACGTGAACAGAATCATACGTTTACAGGTTCAGGAATGCATCCACACACACACGCTCATATCATACATGTCCTGCTTTTCATATGTGGACCTACCACATGGTATTGTTCCTGTGTGTGTGTGTGTGTGTGTGTCAGGTGCACATCTCGTTCTTGCAGAGGGGGAATTCTTGCCGTCACCCAGAGCGCTCCGTAGCAGCTGTTCTAAATTAGACCAAATCAGTTCTTCTAATTGATATTCCCAGGATCCCCGGCGCTCCCTAATTGGTGTACCTGCGCCCTGATTGGTTACCTGATTATAACTGATTAGTTGGCTCAGCCGGCCGGAGGACACACAGACAATGTGTACTTTAGCGGACAGACGCAGATCCGCGGTGAGCCGTGCCACCGTTTAAATTGCAGATAACAGCCTTCCTGACCCCGCCCATCACCGCACATTTTGTGCTGCGATTAGCATGACCAATGAGAGGCCACGCTGACATTTATACCATTTAGCCTTTCGTAACCTGCATAACTGAGAGTGGGAGATTTGATCGTGTCTCTAGGCTCTGCGTATTTTTTCACTCTTGATAAAAATCTGTTATTAGAGCAGCTGCACCGCCACGAGGAGGTCATGTGACCATTTTGGTTTGTTTTTAGCAGGACTATTCAAAAAGACATGTAGGTGTCTGCATGGAAACTTTTATGTTACAGTCCCATGGGCAAAATCGCTGTGTGTGCAATAAGCTGGCAGCCTTGTTACCTTTGAGATGGGTGCTTTGACCTGGGGGCCAACAGCGACCAATCACAGTCTGCTGTCATCCTCAAAGAGACTTTGGTGCGTCACGTTGAAACAGCGATACGATGGAGTCGGTCTGCTATCAGTCAGTGAGTGAGTGGGATCAGGTTGGTAATTACATGTAATCTGTTTGTGATAAACTGGTGAAAATAGCCAATCTGACGTCTTCTACATACACAGAAGTTCACAGGAGCTACTTACATTCAGACTCGAGCCAGAAACTCAAATTCAAAAATTGCTCCACAAATTGTGACGCAGTTGCTGCAGGACAGCAATTTACCCTCAAACTGACATAGATGCTAGAGCCTTGCAATCACTGTGATCAGATCTCTTGTGGTTGCCCAGAAGTTGCACATTTAATCTCTGGGCAATCAGATAGTTGTTGCAAATACTGCAAATGTATAAAAGATTCACTTTAATTTCTGGCTAACCACCAACATTTCCCGTTTTACCTTGGTGTGACTGAGTCATTAGAGAGTGGGTCTGATTCATTTTTTTAGTGGATCCAGACATTTGTGGGTCACCGTTGTGAGATTTTGCATCATATCTCCACAAATACATCTCAGACTAAGCAGAGAAAAACTGGGAGACATCGTTTGGATGCTTTCAACAATGCTATTGCTAATGCTCAGAAAGCTATTGTGGAGACCTGCATATGGATCATGTGATACTAATGGATGAACTTTAAGCCACTAATCTGCAAAATCTCACATTTGCTTCTGATCCTCTCACTGCTGCATGCGATGAAGCTGTTAGTACATGAAAGAAACATGAGATGAAGATGAGCGGGCATCCTGGAAATGAGCGCTGCTGTTTGTACAGTCTATAAATGGATCCATTAATGATAACATGCACATGGATGACAGACACAGAGCAGCGGAAATTGAAAAAGGAGAAGATGGTGATTTTTGTCCACTTAAACAGGAAACTGGACAAGTGTCTTTACATCCCTCCTCATCTGCAAAGCACAGCAAGAAAACTGATATAGTTGTTGTCATATACATGTGATGTTTCTGTGTGAGAAGACGCTCAGACTGGACCTGATGAAGATTACCTGTTACACCCGTGAAATAAATAGATTCACTCGGAAAATTCAACAAAAACAAGTTTCCATGTATAAAAATGTTGCACTTTACACTACAACTCAGATAGTAGTTGGTGAATGTTTGTAGACTCGTCTTAGAAGCAAACTACTGGTGGCCTGCTAGCAACCAGCAGGACTATCCGAGGAAATCTTCCGTGCAGCATCCTTTGTGACTGATTTCACTCAGCTACCACCAGCGTCCATTTCCCAACTGGTCATGGAATATCCAGTTTTCCCTGGTGGTTGCCTGATGGTCATCGAGCAGCCTTCACACCCACGTGACTCAGGATGACTTCGCTTGACTCTTCTATATCACAGCCAAGGTAACAAGGTTAATGATCACATGACTGCAATACTTGGATACATGCCGTGTTTTACTTCCTTTTGAGTGTTGAAGTTAGTTTGGTCACCGTAATTCACTTTCTGCATTCTTAAGGGCCACCAGGGGGCGACACAGTTCCCACAGGAGTTTTTCTCAGTCACTTGTTCTCGGTAACGTTAAACAGAACATGTGACGATTATCCAATTAGGATATACTGAAACTGCAAGACTGTGACAGAAAGTCCCCTCAGATCAAGATGGGACTTCACAAATCAATGGGTGATGTTTTCGGTGCCTTCAGGGTAGCCATGTCCACCAGTCTGTGGTCGAGACTTAAGGAAGGAATGTCTGTGAAGGTTCTCAGTCATCCAGATCATCGTAGTCTAGGGACTTTAAAAAGAAAAGCGTCTGGACTTCTTTAAGTTTCATCCGAGAAGCTTCTTCAGTTCTAGGGTCAGATTTAAGCCTGTGGGAGTGTCCCCCCAAGAGGGTCACGGACCCCCTGATGATCCTCTACCTAATCACATGAGCCAAGGTGTGAAGACGAGTGTAGGTTACAATCAGCCAGAGTTTCAGGTGAGCTCATTGTGAAACCTGGCCCCGCCCTATCATGTGATTTCCTGAGGTCAGATGGCCCAGGATGTGAGTGGACGTTAAGGCGTCTGGGGAGGATCTCAAAACTGGATTATAGATGGCAGAGAGTTGGTGTCGTAAGCCCCGCCTCTGTTCAAAGATGGTCGCTCACAGTGGACAAAGATGCTTCTTTCACTCCTCTTTCAAACCATCTGTCCTCTCTGTCCAAAATGTGAACATTGGCATCCTCAAAGAGTGACCTTTGACCTTTAGATGCAGATGGACAGCCGAGTCTTGTCCTGTGGAGGTGGCTCTTCTGTGTTGCTCTTAAAACTGAAGAAGCTTTTCGGAAGAGCACTGAAACATTTTCAAGAATCTAAAAGAAGTCAAGATTTATTTATTTATTTTTTTGTTTCACACATGGTACAGCCGTAATGCCTTCCCATACACAACCTTCCTTTCAATTAAAGTAGCACTGTTTCCATGCATGAAAAGGAGCAGGAAGAAGAATAAATTCTTACTGATACCTGCCCCCTATCTGTGATAATACAAGTAGGCAACCAAAATTACACCATGACAATTTTCTGCGCATAACAAAACAAAATAAAGCAAACAGAACAATATACTCAACAAAGAGCAACACCACTAAGTATCAAACTAAAAGGATCATTTTTCTACAATTAAATTCTATTCTTTTCAACTGCTTCATATTGGTTTATCATTTTATTCTTATAGCAGATTTTAAATTGAGAAACATTTATACAACACTTAAGATGATCACTGAGAGAACTCCAGTTTCTTATGCCTGTGACTGTTGGACACATTTGCCTTTGTGTGGTTCGAGCTTAAAATAAAACTTCCTTCTGCCGTCCCCATTCTCTGAACACAATACAAATAAACTTTGTAACTTAAGAGGTAGTGTTTTAATTTTCGCCATAAACATAATAGTTAAAGTCTGTAATTTCACTATGTCTACTAGTTTTAACAATTTAGATTTTATAAACAAACTATTAGTGTGTTCTCTATATTTAACATTATGCATAATTCGAAGTGCTCTCTTCTGTAATAAATATAATGGTTTCATATTAGTCACGTATGTATTCCCCCATACTTCAACACAATAGCTCAGAAACAATGAAAAATATAATATTCTCATTGTCTTGTAATCTAATATATATCTAACATTACCCAGGATATAAGTACTTTTAGCCAACTTTTTTTAAACATGTTCAATATGAGGTTTCCATGGTAACTTGTTGTCCACTATTACACCCAGAAAACTGAATTCTGTCACTCTTTCAATTAATACTCCCTGTACAGATAATACTATCTCTTCCTCCTTTACACGGTTTCCGAATATCATAAACTTTGTTTTTTCCAAATTCAGTGACAACTCATTTACATCAAACCATTTTTAAATTTTTTTCATTTCAATAACCATAATTTTAGCCAATTCTTTCAAGTTCTCTCCGGAACAATAAAAATTTGTATCATCTGCAAACAAAACAAAATGTAACATTTTTGACACGTCACAAATGTCATTTATATATAAATTAAAAAGTTTTGGTCCTAAAACAGAACCTTGAGGGACCCCACGTTCTATTTTCATTCTATCAGATGAGTCGCCTAAACACTGCACATACTGAAACCTATTATCTAAATAGCTGCTTAACCAGTTCAATACTATTCCTCTCACACCATAAGTTCTTAACTTAGAAATCAAGATGGAGTGTTGCAGAGTGTCAAAAGCTTTTCTTAAATCAATGAATACCCCTAATGCTTTTCTTTCCAAAAATTCTCCCCATTAAAGGCAAACGAACACACAGCGTTGGCGTCAGTTCCTTTCATCGTCATGGTCGCCGCTCAGATTCGACACACGTTGATGCTTTGATGCGTTTCACTTCAGTCGTACCGGGAAGGATGGAAAGGCCTGGCAGGTCATGCCTGCACCCAGACATGTACTAAAGAGAGCAAGGAGGCACGAAGAAGAGAGGAAATGTTTACCGGATGAAGTAAAGAAGGCTGATCCAGACACTTCTTCAGTCCCTGCATGTGCACTCGTGTCTCATCTGCCTGACTCTGCCGTATTATATCATCGGTGGTTTGAAGATTTACAAGGTCTTGATCTCATTTTGATCAAATCCAACATGTTCGCCATCCAATTTCCAAACAAAATTCCTCCTTTGAAGTGTAACTAATTGTGACTCGCAGCACTAATTTAGTGCGAGACAATTTTTTTATCGAGGCACCCTCCGCCCCTTTCCCTCTCCGCCTCCTCTTCCTCTCCTCTCTTTCCCTTCGCTTCCTGTCTGTCATCTTTTCTCCTCCATGTTTTCTCCTCTCACCTGTCTCCCAACACATTTATCCAGATATAACGTTTGTCTTTCCTGCTATGTGGCAATTATTAAGCTTCCTTTGTGGTTGATTCTTTTCTTGGAGCCGTCTCCGTGGATAGCTGCTGAAAGGCAGATGCAAAAAAAGGAGACAGAAAATCGGAGGGAGGCTGTCAGACTGAGACACAAAAGGGGAAAAATAAGATAAAAGTCAAGAGGAGAAAAATATAAAGCACGGGGCTGTCACGGATTTAAAGAGGACAGAAAGAAAAAAGTGGTCTTTATAATGAGCCTGAGAAAATTCCCAGCAGAGTTTACTGCACGACAAGGTATTTACTGAGACTAGTAATGCATTAAATTGTACACAGCGAGACAGACAAAAATGTAATCAAATAGATGTTTTGATATCAAACAATTTTATGCTAATGAAGAGGAATATTTTTTTGTCTTGTAGAAATGATGCAATGAATGGAAACAAAGCTCATGTTAGTTTCTTGTTACACGTCTTACGCGTGCTGCATATTCTTTGTGACAGTGCAATATCCTGGAGAGCTCCCATCTGCATCGCTTTAATCACTATAAGCACATTACATCACTCAGTCGTATTCATTTGGTGCACTTTGGGGTTCATTGCATCCCATTGTCTTTATTACAAACCAGTTTAAATGCTGCTTTTTGCTCATTGCATGGATCAGTAAATATGTACAGAGTGGATCTGCATCCCTGGCTCCACTGTATCCCCTAAAGGGAATTTTCCTTTAGAGGAAGCTGCAAACCTTCTTTCATGGTCTGTTAGTACGATTAAACTCACAGCAGCCATGAAGTCATTAAAAATGCTCCGAAAGGCTCCAAAAAGGTCTGCAGGTCTAGTTCAGGGTGAAGCCCAGCAGACAGCTAGCAGCTACAGCCGTCTGCATCATGGTGGTTCATCAGACTTCAGAGGCAGATAGAGACTTAATTAATACTCTTATCAAGCTCACTGAGCACCTTTAATCCAATACAACAGCTCTGCCATAAATGTCATTTGTTCCCACCATCCTGTGTGCACCCTACCATCGATAATAAGGACACAGTGCCGGGCTCAGCGAAGAAAAGTCAGCAATAAACAGAAACTGTTCTGAATAAAAGCAGAATTTGTGTCCTGTTTCTAATAAACTGCACGGTAAGTTTATGGTTTCATTTTTATTTCCTGTTTCTTTTCCCTCTCCAACCATCTGCTAACCGACCGCACGACCCCAGCAATGCACCGAAACTACTCACGCTGGCGTTTTCTCCCGCTGTTACCTGCATGAATGTTATGTGTGAAATCATAACCAGAATCCGTGCTGACTGCAGCGCCGTTAAACACGGCACGCGTCACGTTTGGAAAAAAGTTAGCAGAGCTGCGACACAGAGCGCAGCGACCGGGCACGGTTCATCCGCGTGATTGGGGTAATCAAATATTTCTGCCACTTTTTGGAGTTTTAAACAATCATCATCAGCGTTCACTAATAACAAAGAAGGAGTATGAATCACATCATGAAAAGAGCGAGGCTGTGTGGAGGAGGCAGCAGAGGGCTGTGAACCTGAG
Organism: Haplochromis burtoni; assembly: GCF_018398535.1. Lineage (NCBI taxonomy): Eukaryota > Metazoa > Chordata > Actinopteri > Cichliformes > Cichlidae > Haplochromis > Haplochromis burtoni. The sequence goes on along the minus strand of NW_024582478.1, from coordinate 406,239 downwards.
GAAGACATTTTCAGCTTGTTTGCGGCAAACTGCTTTTCTTACAGCTTATTTGCATTATTAACAGATTATTTCATTACATTTTCAGTTATTATCTTCAAAACTGAGGCTGAAATCTGCCCGCTGTGTTCCTCTGGGAGTACGCAGATTACAGCTTTGGCTGTTTTTCAGAGGTTATGGACACACATTCAAAAATCCCCCATAATTCCAGCTGTCAGAGCAAACGAAACAGCAGAGAAAGGTCACCCAAACGTCTAAAACTAAAAATGCTGAGTGTGTCTGTGCTTCAGCTCATGTTTTCACCGACTGGTTACCTGAGTGGACTTTATTTTTCAGTATTAGCTGCATCATCGGTCGAACTCGTCAATTCTCATTCACTCATGGCAGAGCAGCAGGCAGCCGGCCAACGAGCCTCAGTGCAGGTGTACGTGGTGCAGAGCAGCGCCGTTCACGTGGAGGTGTTTGGACGGAGTTAGAAGACTTTGATGGATTGCACCACTGACGACAGTAAGCTGGTTCAAATGATCCCACTTTTTAGATTTAAAACCCAGTTTTTACATTAAAACGTCCCTTTTTTGCAGTTTGTGATGATATTTAACTGGACACTGTTACGTTCCCCTGAGGGGTCTAGGCGGGGAGGGGGAAGTAACAAAAGTGACCGGGTCAGAAAAAGGAGTCGAAACAGTTAAATAAGACAGTTTTATTGAAGTAATTCAACTAAAAGAGACGGACAAGCCGCTATCACCATAAAAGTGACACAAACAAAACTCAGGCGTTGGTCAGTAATGCAAAAAGTCAAAAGGAAACCGCAGCTCACCAGCTGAAAACACCGCAAAAACACTCAGCTCACTAGCTGTACCCACACAAATGGCACTCTGGCCCAGAGCTCACCTTTCCCTGGGCTTAAATACTTTTAATTACTGATGGGAGTCAGCTGTGTAACAGGGAAAGGTGGCACCTCAGGCAGAAGAGGTGGTGGGACACGCCCACACAGGCACCTTCAGGAGGAGAGAGGCCCTGCTATGGCCGTAACAGACACACAAACCGTGGCCACAGTGAAGAGCAGCGACCAATGCTTCATCATCATCATCATCATCATCATCTGTGGTACGAGCCGTTTATATAGCCAGCTGTGAAAAGTTCACGTGGTCTTAATAAAAGACGTTCACGCAGCAGTTCTGTGCTGAAACATTGAGGATGTGCTGAATCTGTGTTTTTCGGCCATGAAGAAGAAGCGCGCTGGTCTTTTGGTGAATGGTGCTGACAGTCAGTGCTGGTGAGGATGATCCAGTGTGACAGACAACCAGCTCCCCTGCAGGTCTGATCTCAGTAACAGAGCGCGGTCGAGAGCGTTTGAGTAAACCCTGAACGAACTCTTCATTAAAGTTTTCATTAAATACGCAGAGAGAGAGAGCATCCCAGCAGTGAGAGGAGCAAAAGTTAGGGCCGCGGTGTCCTTAAATTATTACTGCGGCCATAAAACAATCATGCAGAGAAGCGAGTTATGCTCCCATGAAAAGCCCAGTTTCCTTTAATACGGCAGTATAAGGGCTAAATATGGAGGAAAATCACCTCCAGCATCCTCAGAAAAATAATATGAAACTTATGATAAGAGCAGCGACGGGGAAACTAAAATCTTAGAGATACACCACTCCAAAAACAATTAAAGCCACAGTTTTAAATCAGAGTTTAGCATCGAGTCAGTTAAACTTGTGGGGCATTGATCTGGTCAGTTTAGTGGAGGAGGGGGTTGTTATTGGTGTTATTGAAATTAACCTGTGCATTAGAGGTTGTTTTACAGGTGGAGGTCAGTGTCACTGCTGGTAGCATGAGGACATACCTGGTCCCTACAGAGGCTGCACAGGTGAGAATGTTTGCTGCGTCTCCCAGTACAGTCTGAAGAGCATGGAGGAGACTCCAGGAGACAGGCAGTTCCTGTAGGAGAGCTGGACGGGGCCGTAAAAGGCCTTAAGCCATCAGCAGGATCGGTATCTGCTCCTCACTGCTCATCACCGTGGAGCTCAACTAATATTTGTCATAGAATATCATAACTGGCACATTGAGCTTTTCACAGATGGGAGCAAATGTGCCAGACGTGAAAGGGTTTGGAGAATCGTATCCTGCCTGCTGCATCAGTCAGCATAGCTGGTTGGTGGTAAGTTAGTGATAGTCTGTGGAGGCATATCCACAGAGGGATGCACAGACTTTCACAGGTGACAGCCGTTAGGATGGAATCCCTGGATCTGTCAGACCCCACTCTGGTGCAGTGGGTCCTGGGGTCCACGTGGTACAGAACAATGTCCAGACTGACGTGGTGAGAGTATGCAGGCAGTTCCTGGTAGACAGAATTGAAACGATTGACTGGCCCTCATGATGGACTGACCTAAATCCAAAAGAACGGCTGTGGGACATTATGTTCTGGTCCAACTGATGCCGTCAGGATGCACCTCAGATTGTCCAGGAGTTCAGTGATACCCCAGATCTGAGAGGAGATTCCTCGGGACACCATCCATCGTCTCATTAGGAGCACTGTCAGCCATGCATACGAGCACGTGGGGGCCATACAAGCTACCGAAGACCAGTCTGAGTTGGTGCAATGAAACTTTGGCAAAATGGACTAATATGCTGCATCGTTTTTCTCATTTGGATTTTTAGGGTATATTTAAATTCAGCTCTCTGCAGGTTGATCTTTTTCATTCATTCATGTGTTTTTGAATATTTTAAGCAGCGTATAAGGCAAGTTTATTTGTATAGCACAATTCAACAACAAGGTGATTCAAAGTGCTTTACAGAGACATTAAAAAACAAAAACAATAAAAAGCAGGATTTAAAATTGATTAAAAAACAGTAGATAAAATCAAAACAGATAAAATCAGTAGTTAAAATGTAAGTTTTGAAGTTTAAGCTTAAAAGTGTGGATTTGGTGCTTTATTCAAATGCAGCTGAGAACGTACGGTTATGGTGTAACATTGGTTCTCTTAGTGAGAGACTATCTCTCCACCGAGACGCGTTCTGATCAAACGATCACCGGTGTCACGTCTGCACAGCTGTTTTATACGTAGCTGTGGGGCGTAGCCGGGCGTGCCGGAGTGTCTTAAAGAAATATCCACACGCCACGACCAAGGGGGGTCGTACCCCGTACATATGGAATATGTAACGGTGTGGAGAGATAGTCTCGATATGCTAGAGAACAGGTGAGTCTTCAACCTGGATTTAAATAAACTGAGTGTTTCAGCTGATCTGAGGCTTTCTGGGAGTTTGTTCCAGATATAAGGAGCATAAAAGCTGAATGCAGCTTCTCCGTGTCTGGTTCTGACTCTGGGAACTGATAAAAGACCGGATCCAGATGACCTGAGGGATCTGGAAGGTTCATACTGGGTCAGGAGGTCACTGATGTATTTTGGTCCTAAACCATTCAGAGCTTTATAGACCAGCATCAGGACTTTAAAGTCTATCCTCTGACGGACAGGCAGCCAGTGTAAAGACCTCAGAGCTGGACTGATGTGGTCCACTGTTTTGGTCTTAGTGAGGACTCGAGCAGCAGAGCTCTGAATGAGCTGTAGTTGTCTGACTGATTTTCTAGGTAGACCTGTAAAGATGCTGTTACAGTACTAACAGTAGTAAGCGAAATGTGTATCATCTGTGGGCAGGATGAAACTGTCACGGACTTCCCATTTCCAAAAATATTTGCTACGGAGCATTAAGTAAAGCTCGAACAGTGTTGTTGAGACTTTGAGAGTCTCCTCCCACACTGTTAGTGTAGCTCTCATGTTCCACAGTCTGACCTTCAGGGAACAATCTTTAGGTTTGGTGTCCCATAGTTTGGGACACTGCTCTCATCATCATCCTCATCATCTGGTGTCAGAGCACCGGCCTCTGGTCTCAGCATCATGCAGTCCGTCTACAGCAGGGGTGCCCAATCCCGGTCCTCGAGAACTACCGTCCTGCAGCTTTTAGATGCATCCCTACTCCAACACAGCTGAATCAAATGGTTTGATTACCTCTTCAGCATGCCATCGTGTTTGGCAAAGGCCTGATAACAAGCCATTCATTTGATTCAGCTGTGTTGGAGTAGGGATGCATCTAAAAGCTGCAGGATAGTAGCTCTCGAGGACCGGGATTGGGCAGCCCTGGTCTACAGCAACATGAAGAAACAGGAGCTCGCCTTTGATAACGAGCACCTTTCAGCTCCGATGCTGCTGTTTTAAACATTTTCACGTCTTGTTTTCCGTTTTTGTTTTACTCATGGAAACTTTGAGAGCGTCCTCACTTTTGCCTTTGTGCTGGAAAAACCAACTTTTCAGCTGCACTACAGTGTAAAGCATCACCATTATCCGCTGTGCTTTGTGCTGATTTAAAAGAGCTAAAGTAAGGAGCTTTAATTTGTCGATGGCTTCGCCTGAGAGAACAAACACTATTGACCTCCGATCGCACATAAAAGCCTTTAAAATCCAGCTGATGGGATTCAGGGCGACTGGGACTTTTCTCTGTTTTTCCTTCTCTTCTGTTTCTTCGCGACCTACTGCAGAGCGATGTCATGCAAAATGTTCTCCAGGTGAAGCAGAAGCCGCCTGATCCCACAGATATGCAGCAGAATCGGATAAGTAAGCGGGCTTTCACCTGGCTGCGTTTCCAAACACCTTTTCATACCTGTTAGCGTGCGTGTGCGCGCTGCGGGGGTTTTGTTTGGCTCTGACATGTAATCCGCTTTACAGCGTGACGAGATACAAGTGCGAGGAAGCCCTGCAACCTGTGGGATTCCACGAGTCTTCAGGTAGCAGCCAGTTCATGAAAACACAGAATTGGATTCGGCCTCTCTTCTTCCGTCACGCTGCCTCGCTTTCATTAAGTCACGCCTGTTTCTGTCCCCTTTGTCTGAGCCTCCATTTGTCTCCCACACCCGCCCAAATGCTCTCCATCCTCCATCCCCATCTGTCCTCCCCCAACCTCTCGTCTCTCATCTGCAAGGTTGTGGTTTCTCTCATTAATAAGGCATGATCGGAGCACTGACCTGCAGAGGGAGGGGCAGGGGTGAAGTGTGCGTGTGTGGAAGTAAGAGTACGGCAACACAACAGGGTCAGTGCGCAAAGAGACAGGAATACAGAGAGACGTGTGAGAGGAGGAGACACCGCTCATAAATTAAAGAACAGGAAAACGCTCGATGTGTGCTCACCTTAAAATCCCCTTTCTGGCACAGAGGGGCTCACGGGGGCCAAAGTTTACTCTAATATCAGCATTTCACCGACCTGGTCAAACAGAAGATAATTTAAGTTGAGTTTTCAAATTACAGACTGTTAGATTAAACTCCGCTCAGCAGCGATGTGTCAAAATCGAGTTTTAAGAGCCTGCGGGGTTAAAAAAAAAGCCCTTTGGCACAGCAGTGGAAGTAAATAAGCAGCTCCGGTGTGCCGAAGGGAGGAGTGGGTGGTGAATGGGTGGAGGTGGTGGTGGAGGGCGATCGTGAACCTGGAAATGAGTTTAACTGAAGCTGGCAGTTTTTGGGGGGTGGGGCATTTTTGCAACCGCTGAATGCGAATGAATAATTTGTCCATGTATCAGGGTGTCAAACACATTTAGATCTGCACCTTCGTCTCACTGAGCCACGATCCTCGGCGTCGCTGCCAACCCACGCCGTTGCTGCGAGCCCACGCCTTCAGCCGTCGCTGCAAACCCACGCCGTCGCTGCAAACCCACGCCTTCAGCCGTCGCTGCAAACCCACGCCTTCAGCCATCGCTGCAAACCCACGCCATCGCTGCAAACCCACGCCGTTGCTGCGAGCCCACGCCTTCAGCCGTCACTGTGAACCCACGCCTTCAGCCGTCGCTGCAACCCACGCTCGAGCCCATCAGCCGTCGCTGCAAACCCACGCCGTCGCTGCAAACCCACGCCTTAGCCGTCGCTGCAAACCCACGCTCAGATCGCTGCAAACCCCCCTGCTGCACAGCCGTCTCGAGCCCACGCCTTCAGCCGTCGCTGCAAACCCACGCCAGTCGCTGCAAACCACGCCACGCAACCACGTTGCCGTCGCTGCAAACCCACGCCTTCAGCCATCGCTGCAAACCCACGCCATCGCTGCAAACCCACGCCGTTGCTGCGAGCCCACGCCTTGCCTCACGCACGCCTCGCTGCAAACCCACGCTGTCGCTGCAAACCCACGCTCCTCGCTGCAAACCCAGCCTGCCATCGCTGCAAACCCACGCCGTTGCTGCGAGCCCACGCCTTCAGCCGTCGCTGCAAACCCACGCCTTGAGCCGTCGCTGCAAACCCACGCCATCGCTGCAAACCCACGCCGTTGCTGCGAGCCCACGCCTTCAGACGTCTCCTTACTGTTAGCTCGGTTTCACTGCAAGCTAAACCCAAAAAGTTCAAAATATGTCAGATAACAGATCAGAGGTCTACATCGGAGAACTTGTGAAAAACCCTTGACAGGACGATGCCATCGCCTTTGTTCCATCACTCACTTTTAACGTGATCAGCATAGTAACTAAACCTGAAACATGGCTTTGGCTCCACCCTCGCCTTTTAAAATGGTCACTTTGGATCAAATCTACAGGGTAAAAGCTAAAGTGGAGTCCCTCACGTTACAACACACTGAATTAAACTGCGAATAGTCCCAAAGCTCTCGAGGCTGTGATCAGGCACATTTATGCATGCTAATTTGGCTAGCTGTGGCTAAAGTACGGAGGGCTGCTCAACATGAGTGAGTCCAACAACGAGCTCAATGGTGTTTCCACTGCTCACCTGCTGATGGTGACATGAAATGACGGGCTTCCATAAAGTCTTACCACAGGTTATATTTTATGTCTGAAACATAAAGGAGCACAAGCGCAGCCCTTTCCTTTCTCTCTTTGTTTGGTCTTTGGCTCTGCAGTACTGTTTCTTCATAAATACTGCATCTATGTACTGTTGTTTTGTGCCTCCAGTTTCTACAATTATCAAATAAAAAAGAATTTCTCTCCGGAGTCTGGCAGAAACAAAAAATCCTGAGAATGACCTCCATCTCTGTCTTTGCCAGCCTCATTATTTCAGCCTTTTCTTCCTCTTCCTTTCTTCTTCCTCTGTGCCTTTCAGCTTCTTTCTGTCTGTCAGCTCCGGTCTTTATTACCTGTCCTCCCCCCTCGCTGCTACAGTGCCAGGTTGATCCAGTAAAACATCTGTTTCTAAAAAAGCTGGCACCGTAAACGGCCCCCAGTCTCTCGGCCTCTTTACGAGGGCGCTCGGTCTGAACTAACAGTGGCAGAATAGCACTCGGAGGTGTTGTCCTTCCTCCTCCTCCCGCCTCCTCTGACACATACTCCTCATGCTGAAAGACCAGAGGAACGGGCCTCTGTCCCTCTTTCTGCCTTTGATTTTTCATCCTTCTGTGGCCTGCTGCTCCCTCTGCTGCTCCCATTATTTGTGCCTGTGTTTGTGCTTTTAATTCCCCGTCCTCCTACGGCCTCGCTCCGTCATCCCCCTGCCCTCATGTGCCCTCCTCTCCCCCTTCCTTCCTCTACACTTGTTTATTGTTTTACAGCTGCTGTATTTGGACAAAGTCTGGGCTTTAGCACCTCCAGGACAACAGCTGACCAGCTGTCCTCTTCTACTCAGCATCCTCTCATCTGTTTCTTGTTATCTTTCAATCTTTTTGTGGCATTTTTTCTTATGATTGCTTATGCAGTCCTTCCTTCTTTGTTTCCCACCCCTTTAATGACACCCTCGAGGGACAGATGCCTCCTTTTTGGTGGAGGTCAAGTATCCCCTGCTGATGCTCGTAGTAAAAAATTGATTGAACACAGGCCTTGCAGCGAAAATGCTCAGTGTGCGACTGGAGATTTCCGTGGGTATAAAAGGATTACACGAAGAAAAGAAATGTGTGTTTTGCTTCATACATAATTCCACCACAGATACAGCCTGAAGGAAAGATCTGTTTCAAAATACTTAGAAAGTTGTTGTCAGCCAGTCATTTCAGGGACACACGGTGAGCAAAACCATCAGTGAGTGAAAGTGAAATAATCCTGTTGACAGAGCAGAAATAAGCCGGAGTTTTTACAGGAAACCAGGGCGTGAATTTAAACACAAATGATGCACGGATGTCGAATGCTCAACGTTTAACCTGGAGATGTTTTAGGGATTCGTCTTTTTGACTTTTCACTGTTCGGTTTGGACCAAAATGATGACGCCAGCTGTTTGGTTTTTGTTTCCACACCTGCCCATATTTGGACGTATAAGAGCCTTACACAGAGGCAGAAACCTGCTAATCAGTACTGAGTAACAGCCCAATGGCGTCTTAGAATTTCAGTCAAAAACCCTATCACCTTAAATCTCAGCTCCACTATGGCCCGCCCCTCAGAACTTAATGCTTATGGACTAATCCCAGTCAGAACATGGCTGTATCCCAGTTCAGGGTCTGCAGCCTTACCGGTCCATAAGGGCCGCGTACTCAAAGACCACTGAGGCCGGAAGTGAGAGGCTTGTGAAATGGGACGGTCTAGCCTTCGTCGCGCTGCCCAGGTTGCCTAGCAACCATGATACTAACCGCGAGAAACGTTTCATACAGCTTTGTGTGACAGAAATGAAGGAGAAATAGATTTTAAGTTAATTTTGTTTAAGACATCACTTTGATTAGTTGAGGCTGAGGCCACAGTAAAAACATGGTTGTTGGGCTTCATTCCTGTGCTGAACAGTCATTTAAGATTAGCTAGTAAATAACAATTAGCTGATGTTGTTCATGAGACTAAAGTCATCTCACTGTGGTAATGTAAATATAATATGGCCAATATTATAGTTATTGTCAGATTATTATGATTTATTACAGCAGAGCTTGAACTCTGGGTCAAAGATTTAAGTTGCAGTTATTTATATTTCCTATCACCTTAAATCTTCACTCAAAGACAAGTATCTGTGACAGTGTGTATACAGATGTGTTATATATAAGAGTCAAATATTGTTCGTTTAATATGCTGGCATTACTAAATTTGGCTCAATGCTTACATACATGTGTAAAAAGCAAATGTACGAGCTGTGATAACTGTGTCTGATAGAATGAAGAGTAGACTGATATATGAAATATTCCTTTATTGGGTGAGAAAATCAGACC
>NW_024582478.1:393216-397011 GCF_018398535.1 Haplochromis burtoni | reverse complement strand
ATGATGCAACAAACACAGCAGCTACTGATCCAAAACATGTTTGTTTCCACTGTTAAGTTTTAGTTCAGTGCTTCAGCATCTGGAGGTCCCCACTTATTTCTTTGTTTATTACTATACTCATCATGTTGAAAGTTCCACACGTCGTGCAGTGAAGGTAAACTAACCTGTGACAAACAGAAATAAAGATGCCAGACTCAGACACAGCAAGGTAACAAGACACGGGTGGCAACAATCAAAGAGAGCTAAACCCAGTAGAGACAAGAAACCATCAAAAGAAAACAGGAAATGAAAACCAAAGCTAAAAATGGGAAAGAACTGACACAAGAGGAACTTAAACTCTAAATCTCAGATTAAATTATATCAGGAACACAGAATAAATAAAACGGGAAACTCAAGCAAACACACAGTCGGACCCGCGATCATCGCTGCAGGTTTTTCCACTACTTTCCACATTTTTTCTAATCATATCTTCAGTGTTTCGGTCGCTTTGGTATTTCAGCCCCAAAGTTTCTTAAACTTTGCTTTTTTATCTGTGCTACTCAAACTACTGAGGAGAACAATGGCGAGCTCCGATTTAAACCAATTCAGCAAAATCTTTTTGGTCCTGAATGAAATCTCCCAGTTATTCACCACATATCTGCTTTTCGTGTAATTTAGTTGAAGACATTTTTCTCTTAGCCAGCCTCTCGCTTTATTCATTTTGCAGGGACAATGGCCTCCACTGCTGAATTATATTAATCATTTGAGTCATTCTCTAGCTGTTTCCTTTAAGTTATTGTTTCTGTCCCCGTGCAGTGAAATCCTTCCCAGCGGACAGTGCTGTATCTGCCCCTTTCTCTGCAGAGGATTGCAAACCTTATCGACCTTCTCAGGGTTTCCCGATACTGAAAATCTGTGGAAGCAGCAGCTTGGTTTAACCAGCCTGCATGCAGCCCCTCTGCAGCCGGCGACGTGAAACGCCTGCACTTATTAAACTAAACGACATGAGGAAAATCGCTGGGAGCAAAAGGAAACACAATGCATTTGTCTCAGTAATCACATTAACGTACTTTTGCCTATTGTTCATTCAGATATTCAGAGTCTGTGTGGGTCGTTTTATTCCTTCTCTTTTTGTCTCTCTGGACCTCATAAATCAAGATGTAAATTAAAGCATGGGCGCTGGGCGTGCCGTCAGGAAATACCATTGTACTATCTGTCGAGTGCTGCTCCATGAAAATGGGAATGAAAACGAGGAACGTGCAGCTCGTGGTGCATTACGGGCACGGCTGTCTGCTCTGTGAAGATAAAATTATATGCATATTGAAGTGTTACATTTGGATTAAAAGACGTTCTCATATTAAAACTATTGTTTAAAGCATGGATATGTGTAATGGATACATGTATTTTCACTTGTAGGACAAAATGTCATATCGCAAGTGTCCTGGTTTGCACATTTGAATGCATATATATTCTTTTTTATGCAGTTTTCTTTCAGTACAGAGCCCATCTTACAGCAGCAGGTTGAAAAGAGTGGGGATGGGAGGCAGAGCCTTCGGCTTTCAGCTCCTCCTCAGTGGAACCAGCTTCCAGTTTGGATTCAGGAGACAGACACCCACAGGCGCTTGCTCAGAGTGGGTCAAGTGATTCAGGCTTCATCTTACCATTGTTATGAATTAATGCTCTATAAATAAAATACATTTTTTAAAAGATGTATAACAAATCAAGTTCATTAAATATGCGTTAAAATCAAATTGCAAAATGATTTTGAACCAGACAATGATCCTGGTAGCAAACGTGGGTAAAAATGAGAGCTCACATGCTCTGACACCATGAATGCACTTTCTGAAGTTTTCTCCGGTGACCTATCAGAGTGGGAGGCACTGATTCGTCTTGGACTGATGTGCGCGTACACACCACACAATCAGTAACTGACATTAAGTTGTTCTTCAAAATTAGAGGAAGAGAGCAGTTAAAATTTGTGATGTCATATTTACTGCCAAAAATCTGTTCTTCTGTCCAGCTGATCTGTTTAGAATTTAGAAGCATCTCAGTAACTTCAAGTTTACGGTGGACTCACAATGTAAAGAAACTTGTGTAAAGTAGAGCTTTTTTGTTCCTCCTGACCAAAAGAAGAAGAAGAACCCCCCAGAACGGAGTACAACATGATTAAAGGTTCAGTGGGCAGATGGGTATAGGAAGAAAAGAGAGAGGTGTTGAGGGGGAGGTAAAGAAAGGGGGGTGGGAGAACATAATGACCACTGTTGTTGTTGGTTACACAATTCGAAGGCAGGTCTGCAGCTATTTCCATCTCTGGTGGGCTGACGCAGTATGCAAATGTGTCTTCTTCTTCTTCTTCCCTGCTGAGGCTCAAGAATGCAAATAACACAGGAGCAGCATATGTTCAGATTGCAGTAGCCCCGACTAATGAGCCTGAGGAGCTAATCACCACGGCATGAGAGCAGGAAATGGAGTGGCTGTCCGCTAATGCTGAACCTTTGGCCTTTGCCTCTCCAACAGGCATGTGCACAGGTAGATCCCAATAAAGCAGAGAAGGAGCTGCGGACCTTTTGCCCTTATACAACCTATATACGCTTGCTTTTACAGACCTGTGTCTTAAAAACTACATCCTGATACAGCAGTATAGCTGCAGCATGTCTTCTCATGCTGAATCAGTCCACATGAGGAGCAAACAGGGTGCTGGAGGAAAATCCAACAAACTTTCATCCAGGACTTCAACTCCCGTATAGGACCATGACTTTCTTTCAACTATAGTTGTGTTTTGACTTTTTCCTGCTGTTTGGATTGTTTTAGGCCAGAAAGGTATCTGATGGTCCAGGACAGAACAATATAGCTTAGTGCAGTATGTGAGATAACTTATGTAAAATAACATGAAGCAGCGATCGGTCATCAGACGGTGAATCAGTCACAGATATTCTTATGAACCATGAATGGGTGGGTTTTATGCCAGTTCCTTTAAATGATTCACAATATAAGCCTTAAAAAAATTATGAAATGTTTCTATCCAGAAAATTGATGATGCCTCAGTTACACAGGCCTCGAGACCAGATTTCAACCATCTGGAAAGGAAAATGTATATTTGTGACTGGTTGCAAGCATTTACTGGAAGTTCCGGGCAGTCGCTATGAAATCAGTTGCTAAAGCTCCAGTGCAGGCCTAGAGACCAATCAGAGGCCCGCAGGCAAACATCAATATTCCTCATCAATTTGATGAGTAGACGGTGGCTGTTGTTGGCTTATCCTGAGTGATATCGGTTGCAAAGTGATAAACGAATCGGCATCAAAAACTTTTATAGCAACCATAATGAATCACAACCGTCCAGCCTAGAATTAATAAATACATGAAATCATTTTTTTCAAACTTTAGAGATGTTGCACAAATGGAAGAAAGCAGTCTTACATATGTGTTTAATATGTGCGTTGAAGGACATGTCCTGGTCAAAAATGACTCCAAGGTTCCTCACAGTGTTACTGGAGGCCAAGGTAATGCCATCCAGAGTAAGAATCTGCTTAGAGACCATATCCAAAGACTAATTGGTGTGTGTTATCTGGCTTCATGGTGTGGGGATGAACAAAAGTATTTTACCAGCACAATATAATCTGCAGTATGATCATTGCTTTAACAATGTAACAGATAGCTTTAAGATGGCCTTAAGATGTTTATGCATACTGTTATCATATTAACCTTGTATTCCAGATGCAGTTATAACTATTTTATACAGATTGCATATCTGTGCTTATTTTGAGTTGATGTTCGGTTCATTAAGGGTCTTAAGCTTCACTGGCGTGACTGTCCAGG
>NW_024582478.1:360606-392113 GCF_018398535.1 Haplochromis burtoni | reverse complement strand
ATCATTTGTAACCTTCACTAAAGCTGTTTCTGTGCTGTGCTGAGCTCTGAAACCTGACTGAAACTCTTCAAATAAACCTCTGCAGATCAGAACTAAGGATGGTTTCCCCATGTGCAGAGGGAATGTAATGTTTGAGAAGAGATGAATAGGGTGGTGGGTCTAAAAAGCTTTGAATCTTATGTCATAGACCAAGGTCAGGGAAAGACTGATTAAAGGTAATGTTGACTCACTGGTGGAGCTGTAAACATTTAAATATTCAGCATCAAAATCCTTCATTACTATTTTTTTCTCATTAAGCTGAGAAAACTATATAATCCTGTCACTATAAAATGTTGTTTTAAAAATAAATTGCTGTTGCAAATAAACTGAATGTCTGTTTCTATTTTGAGGAGACGGGGTTGCCATGTGAGTGTGCCCTTGCTGTTTTCTATTGCTTTCTGATGCCAAGTCATAAATCAGCTGCTCAGGATGATTTATGTAGGTCAACTCCACAGTGTCCATTTCTCATATCTTCAGCAGAAATCAATGTCTTCAAGCTCTGACACTTATTCGAGCGTTGTGGAATGCAGAAACATCAGGTGGGCAAAATGCTGAAGCACTGTCGAGAAAATGAAGACAAAAGAGAAACAGGAGCTTGCTGGGAAGATGAGAGCGCGTTGAATCAATGAATATTTGAGTGGAAGGAATTATTTTCAGGTTGCCTTTCTCCCCACTTTTCTCCCGTCTCACTGTGTCATCTTCACTCTTTAAATCTTTATTAGACAGACGCAGGGGCAGAAATGTGAAGCAGACACATTCAGTTTTGTTTCCTAGCTGTTTACTTGCATTCCTCGCTAAGAGCACAAAAGCAGTAAAACACCTCCATCTGCTAAAGATAGCCGAGCCGAGAAACACCTTCATCTGCCCTTTGTTCAGGTTCTGCAGACAAGGAGCCGTTTATTTACGAACGCTCATAAATATCTGGACGAACATCTTTCCCTACGTGCCGAGAGTCCGGTGCCCACGACCTCAGAGAACCTGTACACCTCTGCCGTTATCTGTGTGATGCTCTCCCCGACGGGCACCAATTAGAAAGAGCCGACATCAAAGGATCGAGGGAAGTCACTTCAAACACTCGGCTTCCACTTTGACTGCGAGGCCGAGCTCAGAACAGTGTATTTACACTCAAAATCAAGACCAAGCAGGAGATTAACAAGTGGTTTTAGTGTCATTATTCGTCTTTATTTCTTAGAGTTTAAACTCAGAGAGCCGAGCTGTCGGGTTCTTTTACTGCAGCGGTTTTCCTTTGTATTGTTGAAACAGCACTTAGCACGTCTCGAGAACTGAGTGTCTGGTAAACTTGAAAGAAAGGTGGAGGTGGTTATTATAGTTTGTGGGGCAATCGTGTTTTGGAGATTATGTATCTGAATTTCAGGAGTAGGACCACGCCTCCAAACACGCTCCTTCCGGTTGCCATCCATATATGTTCCCCCAGTTCTGCAACTGCTCATTCTCGTTTACCTGCCCCACCCTCCCTCCTTGTTCTCAATTCGTTAACTTCTTCATTTCTGTTTAGTACATGAGGATCTGCCCGGCCCAGGACCCGTCGCCAGTCCCCTTCAAGGCCTTCCCCAAACCGCCGCTCAATTCACGTCCACACCTTTACCTAATAAAACACTGTCGATCCAAAAACGAGGACGTGGGCCCAGCTGCTGAAATTGGTCTTCAAAAATTGTCTATATGTGGCACACAAGTCTGATACGTCCACCTTAAATAAAGGGCTCGCTGTGAGATTTAACAGTGGGATAAGTGCCCCCAGTTTTCAAGCCCATTTTTGACATGATGTCATTTCTTATAGTAGATTAAATCTAGTTACCTTCAAATGACCATCTGGCAAATAATTTCGGAAAAATTAAGCAGATTAGAAGGATTTTCGTGCCTCCTGGGCCTCTCACACGAAATCCTGTTTTCTTTGTAGATAAAAGAATAAATCACACCCCGTGTGTCTTTAAAGAAAGACTCAGGAAAGTGAGACATGTTCTCGCCCGACGTCACCAAATGTTGGGCAGATGCTTCACTGTCCGGTACAAAACAGCTGGAAGAGCTTTCAGCTTTTTCACACGACGTTAACTCAAGAACTCGCCTCAGGTCGCCGACGTCGGCGCTCACGCCTTCAGCAGAACACTTTTGTCACGCGGACCGTGTGCTTCTTACATGACTGACGTATGACGATGCACAGATTACACTGCGCCGTGGTGAAAAAATGCATTTCACAGCAGGCGGCCTTACGTTGCCTCCCGTCATCATTCTTAAATCTTTCTCTTTCCAAAAGCATTCCCAGCATCCGTCCTCCATCAGCTTCTCCCAGGGTGGATTTTTGTGAGGGTGGAAGTCATCAAGTGCAGTCTGCGGTCTGAGAGCTTTTAAGCTTTGTGTATCACCGCCGCTGCTGTAACTAATTGCAGATAGACTGGCTATTGATTTGTTTCCAGACACGAAGCAGATGTTTGCCTGCAGTTTCAGTGAAAGCAGGCGGCAAGTCCACAAAAAGACAAAGGAGCGTAGAGGCTTTTCATTCCTCACAGGAGACACGTCCTATTCTTTCTTGTCTGTTTATGTTGCCGAACAGAAGAAGCAGAAATGTGAGATTCTTGGAAAAGTCAGAGCTCTGCAGAACAACGTGAGGATGATAGAGCTATTATAAGTTGAGAAAAAAAATGACTTTCCTCGAAACTTTGGATTTCTTTGTTGTTGTTATGAGAGAGAAAACTTGATGTTCTTCCTCTGGCCTGCAGCTGTGCGGTTAATTCTATTTTACATTTTTTGGGTGAAAAACAAATAGAAAAGCCCTTCAGCGACTTTATCGTGTATCTGGATTCATTGTTCTTCAGGACAATGTGAACCTTCACTCGTGCTGGTTTAGACACTTCAGGTGCAAACTTTAGTGCAGTTTTACAACCTAAGCTCATAAACTGAGTGTAAGGTGGCTTAAAAATTGAACACCAACACCAACCAAGTCTAAAATAAGAGTCTCAACATGCTCAGTGATGGATGCTCAATCATCCAGGTAAGTAAATCCCAAAAGGTTGCATCTGTTCATCTGGAAGTAGCCGGAAATGTTTCGTCACTGTTGTTCGTTGTTGTGGGTCTTTGTTCAATCATCAGTGGTTGTTAATAATCATGATAATTTGCATATTAATGATCAAGGAACTGACCTCACAGCCCATCGTTCATTCAGTGGTGTTAGTTTCAGTCATTGTGCACGTGTCCTGTTTATAAGGTTGGAAACCTGCAGTCAGCTGAGACTGAAGATGTCACCTGGATGAGTCCCACCAGTGTTCCCACCTGGGACCCCAATCTGCTGGGTTAAAGTCCAGCGTCTCACATGTGCATCCGCCTTCTGATAAATGCTTTGATTCGAGGCTTTAAAACAAGAGCTCCAAACGCAGATAAAGTCTATAATGTGCAAACATACAGTATATGAACACAAATCAGGTTGGCTGACTTTAGCTTTTGTTCATGCACTCAGAGGAGCAGGTCTGTAACCAGAAGGATCCTCACAGCGATGCCCACACGAGACCAAAAGCGTCTAAAAATCCAGTTAGTACACAACATATGGCGTGCAATGCAGGGGTCTGAGGAAAATGCTTCTCATCCTAAGAACACATATTCATAACTGCGCCAGTCGCTCTTAATTCATCTTTTATCCATAATTCTTCTCCTCTTAAAAGAAAAAGCAAATATTCGTCGGAACGAACAGACGGACGGGGCAGCTTCTTCTGCAACATGTTTCAGGGACAGGATGCGCCGTTTCAGCCGATTGGTGGCTTCCACTCATTAATTCAGTCTGTGACAGAATAAAACGTTGACTTCCTAACTCGTTCTCTTTCTGTTCTCACCCACACATCATTAACACTTCTGATAGAAGATGCGTAAAATGATCGAGTTATTAAAGACAGATTCTACTTTAAAATGCACCATCAGGCTTCAGTCCCAACAAATGTCCTCTAATGTCTGTTATGAAGAATGAAACTAACGTATGTTGTGTGGTCAGCTCTCGTGGGAAATAATCTGTGTCCGTACAGTAAAGCTTTATTGATCCCAAAAGTCTGAAAGAACTGCAGATGAGAAGCTTTACCAGAGGACGCTCGATCCACTGTGGCACTCCCACTCTGCCTTTCCCATAGGGGGCACTCTCAAGCTCATCCAGCGTGGATGGGGCTCTGTGGAGCTGTAGAACGAAAATAAAACTCTCATGTTGCAAACATCCATCCATCTATTTCCAACTCTTACTCAGTTCGGGGTCGTTGCTGAAGCCTACACCAGCCGTCACGTTCGTCCGGTTTTTGATGGAAGAGCTCAAGGTCACAGATATAACTCCATTTTTAGATGTTTTGGCCTTGCAGCAAAATATCTTTCTGAGTACTGGGGACATTTCAGCACTACAAGCCGGCTCTTTACCTACATTGGCTTTAGGTTGTTGCTTCAAGAGATCAAGATCTGTTTCTATAAACGGAACATGGAATCGCTTGGACAGAGATCTTCCTACAATTTGATATTAACCCTTTAAGACCTACCATAGAACCAAGTCCGCCAGAGCTTATATTATATTTTTACATGCTGTGGAGCCATTTTTGGGAGCATTTCAAGTTGCTATACATCAATACAACCATTACAGCCTAAATTTTAATAATATGTCTGCATTAAGTGCATAGTAATTACATAAGTTGCAAAAAAGTGCAATAAACTATAAAAAAATAGAAAATCATTTTTGTTTTTCAACATATATTTCTAATTAGAGAAATTTAAGAGGCTTATCCCTCAAAACTGTAAATACAAAAAAGTTGCACAAAATAGTTTCCCACCACAGGAAATTTATTTTAAGTGTCTTCATAGTTTTATTTTTGAAATACGCCAATTTTTATATACTGCAGGAAAAACGAAAATTAATATTATAGTGCAAATTTGCAAAAAAGCAGCATGTGCATCAAAATAAACTATTTCATCAGTGCAATATGAGTCCTCAGCATCCCAGAAACGACACAGAAAGTCATAAAGTCAAACATAACTTTTAAAAACACCAGTATAGGCTCATAAGGCCCTGATGGTAAAAAACTTCATTTCTGCCAAAATGATGTCACTTCCGGTTTCGGGCAGGTCATGGCGGACATGCGATAGTTCGTGCTGATGGACGTAGGAAGTGTTACAAACAGCTGATCGGATCGGCAAAGCTGTTTCTGGAATATTATGTTTTTGTTGCTGCAAGTGCTTTTTATGCAGTTGTTGCAAAGCTTTATGTGGAAGGAAACCGTGACCGAGGACAAGCTGATGGCATCAGATGTAAGTACAACTCCTCCGGTTTCATATGCAAAAAAAATTATTAGCTCACGTGGTTGCAGTGCTACCGGGATTTAAAAATAGTTACGCAAAATGGAGCGTGCTGCTCCCACTGGCTTTAAAGGGTTAATGTTCTCAGAGAGTCATTGGCCCCTTTGACTGACAGGTGGATGGCGACACAGGCGGCCGTAGCTGCTAGCTGTAGCTTCACCTCAGTGTCGTAGTAGTTCAGGAGTGTTCGCGTCATTTTGTGGGACCTGCTTTTAGAACGATGTCCTTCTCTGTGAAGCTCCTCACGTTCATCAGTGAGAGTTTTGCCATACTCACCTGACACCATCATTCACTGAACACCACGAAGTTCTCGTCAGTCTGCGCTCACGGGTCCGTTCGTTCTCCGGTCCCACGGCGCTCTGCAGAGTTTTAACCAACATCTGAGCTGGAATGAGCTCTGCAGTCACGACAGTGATGGAGTTTAAGAGTCAGAGACAGAAGGTATGAAGAGAATTAAAAATGAAACGGCCTACGAGGCAGATCCGAGTGATCGGGGCGCCTTTGGGCCAGAACGTCTGATTAAAGCAACTCAAAGTCAATCAAATGAGCACAAAGACAAGAGAGAGAAAATAAGCAGGGTTTCTGTTTGACTGGAGAGAGGTTAGGGTTCAAATCAAAACTGATTTCATAGGGTCTACAATGGGAACAATGGAGGACAACAACAGAGGAGGGCTGCTCAGCACGGAGGTGCTTTCCATCATTCCACCACCAAACTTTCCATCATTTTTTTTCCATACGTGGATTTTTTAAAGATTAAAAAATAAATAAAATTAACTTCTACCTGTCGATACCCGATGCAGAAAATGATCCTCCATCATGTATAAATTCTGAGAAACGTCTCTGGTGGAATGAAAAAGCATCTCTGATGCACCACCCTCACAATTTTTAAAATGAAAAAGGATAAATTTAGCTTAAATTGAACAGAAAGAAAATGGAAAAAGTGAAGAGCATCTTAGTCTCTCTGTCAGAAACACACTGACGTCATTGAACATGTCCAGGTCCAAACGGTCCCTCAAAAGCAGAGACGAAGGGCATCATGTGACAGTAAGACATCACCAAAAATGAACCAAGCAGCCAAGAGAATGTCTGGGAGGATCCTCGACCAATCACGAGGTTACTTGTTAATACGTCGCTGTGCGGTTTGGATTCCTCGCTGCCCTGAGAGTTTGGTGTCCGTGAGACGTGCTGCACATGGAGACAGCGTCAACACAAATACGATACATCAGAACTTAACAAGCTTGGATGCTCGTCTTCCTCATCTCGTCTTGCTCATCATGTGTGCACCCTTTTGTTACTCCAGCTTCTCTCTCACTCGCCAGCATGTCTCCGTGTCTTCTTCCCACCCTCTCGTCCAGGCTGCTTCAGCTAATCCCTCCTTCCCTTTTCATCCACCCTACACTTATGCTACGAGCTGTTCCTGCCATCGTTCCCCTTGTCCAATCTGGCAGAGCCAAACGGAGCAGCAGCTCACTGCCCACAGCTTCGCCTCCTTTTGGTTCAGATTGATGCCGAGAGCCGCCGGGGTCAGAATCATCGCCCACCGCTCTTCTGTGGCTCTTCTCGAATGGAATGAGGCAGAAAATGATCGTGCATGTTGTGGAAGTTGTTTCCCATTTCAAGGTTGTGAGTTCAGTTTTCTCGTGGTGATGAAAGGAAGAAGAAAAGAAAAGAACAACACGAAAACACGAAGTTTGATCTCCCGATCCCTGTTCTTCCACCTCGTCTCTTGTTTTCTCTCTTTGCTTCTCTTCCCCCTTCCTTTTTTATCTTGGCCCTTTTCAATTTTTTTCTGTTGTTTGGTTTTGAGAAGTAAAAAAACAAAACGCTTTCATTTCATCTTTTTCTTTTCATTTTCATGTTTTCGGTTATTTTTCACACGTCAGTGTAGAAAACCCAGCTGGGCTGATTGATCTGAATCTGGGAAACTTTGTCACCAAGCAGGGCTGATTTTTACTTCAATACGTGGAGTGAAAACACTCCCAACACAGCTACGCATTAGTGATTACCAACCATCTAAAATGATTTCTTGGACAGAAGTGATTTTGAGATCCTCTTCATCCATTTCACCACTTGGACTGCCAGCTTTTTATTTCCGGTCGCTCAACAGTGTGTGAGACAGAGCGAATGTAATTTCACTCGTACCACTCCCACACCCTTCCTGCCATTTTATTCTTGATTACATTTCACTTTCTGCATTTTATACTTCTTTTTTTTTTTAACCAATGCAGTTTATTTCCTGTCTACTATCATCTGTTCCAATAGTGAAGATTTTATGAAACCAACGTTTCTAATAATGAGCCCAAAGCTCTGCTCAAAACAGTGTTTTCTACTTGGATCTTTATGATGTCAGTGACAGAGGACAGAAGCTCCACCCGCCTGCTGAAGGAGGAGTTACAGCAGCTTGTTACAGAGAGAAGATGAGCTGAGGATTATTTTTAACTGAGAATCACTGAAAGCTACCCTGGCAATAAAACTGTGGGTCACGGGAATGCGATGCTTACTGGAAACAACCAGTTTATGTCCAAGAAACCCATAACAAGTTAATCCTGCCGTGACTGACTTTAAGGACTACATGAAGGAGCGTGTTGGCTAATATCAGCACCAAGCAAATGCCTGTGTTGTCCCCAGAAACGCTTCACTGTCTCTCAGGAAGGTCTCACGTCTGATTAACCAAAAAACTCACTTTTTTGTAAAATTAATGACAGAAATTACTGAGTGGAAAGAGAGTAGAGGGCAGAGAGGAGCTCGAGTGTCTCGGGTTTTGTCGATGAAGTGCAGCAGGAGACCAAGGAGACCAAGCTGAGTGTGAAGGGTTAGCAGGCAGCCTATGACCATGGACTATGGGAAGTGATATAATACAGTGATATAATTGGCTGTTCATAAACACCAAAGAAATGAATGATGAAAAGATATTTCTTCTTCAGTTTAAGCTACATACTCACTGTGTCAGACACAGTTACAGAGCTGTTAGAGTCACTAATGACACGTCATGAACATTATTAACAGATATGGAAGACATGTCAGTGACCCCAAAGTGTCACTGCAGTCAGATATTTTACAAAAATACGCACACATAAGGTAGACATGATGTGCGTGTATACAAGCATGTACACACACACACACACACACACACACACACACACACACACACACACACATATATATATAAAGTAAAGTTCCCTTCATGGCTCCTCGACGGGAGTATGAGCAACGAGCTCTCATGAAAGTGAGAGGAGGTTTGAGCTGAGCAGGAATGCAGAAGAAGGCGCCGAATGCGTTAACTGTGACACGCTGAAACACGTGCAAGCTAGCTGACTGCGACCTGCAAACATGAAATATCTCAGGGCGGCACAAGATTTTACACACTGTTGTCATGTGACGGAAATGCAAACGGAGCCGGTAAACATGGCCGCAGCTGAGTAAAGAGCAGGAAAGAGGCCACGGGCCCGTTTCAAAGACGGGCTGGCAGACTGTGCCGTGAACCAGACAAAGGTGCTGAGAGCGATACAGAGCTTGTTGTAACAGGTTAAACGCAAAGTTTTCTCTGTTTCACGCTGCAAAGCTGGAATATCCCACAGAGCTCATCGGGCACTTTATCAATACCAGGAGGCTCTTTCTTCCCTGCGTGGGTTTTATTACATGTTTGGATGAATAATGTCACACTTTCAGATATGATAACCCGTCTGCCTCTCAGGTACCGCCGCAGCTTTTCCACCAAGCCGCCACACGAGCTGCTGCATATCTACGCAAACATTCCCGACATACCGATCCCTGTTGACACAACCCACACACGCATGGAGTAGCTACACACACGAACACACACACTGTATTATCTCAAGCCCCCGGGGCCCATGTACCGGTATGTGCCAGGTGGTTCCTCCCAGCCTGAGCAAATAAAGTTTTTCCCTGCAGGAAAGATGACAGCTCTGCAGAGTGAGAGTCCGTTAGTATTTGCAGGTTGTTTCTTTAAGCAAAGAAAAATAACCGGCAGAGTTAAAGGATTTATTTAAAAAGCATCACTAATGAGTACAATTATTCCTAAAGATTGTTCATAATTTAAACGTTCTTATGTGATTTTACATTTCTTAATGTTCTTATTATACAGGACGTGATGGTAATCAGCGTGAAGAGCCTCGACCTTATGCTGCAAAGAGCCCCGAGATGACCTGCGCTGTGATTGGCTGCTAAATGAATGGAAATTAAAAATTAATGACTAAAATAAGTGGAACTTGATTTTGAGTAGCTGTATTTTCTTGACATTAATTACTCATAAAGGCCACAACATGCATCTGAAAGCTCTGAGGGGAGTCGGGTAAATGGATGTCCAAGCGAGAATCTTTCGCCAAAGCGAGGAGAGAAAAGCAACGAGGAGAGCGGCGTGTGTCGGAACAAGCCGTCCAGAGTATGAATCAGAGCTGCCGTCGGCTCAAAAGGAGAAGGTTTGGATCAATAGTAGGTTTTTTGTAATGAAAAATCGGTTTTCAGGCTGCTGATTCAGACTTCTTGTATTTCCTGCATTTCTAAGAATTTTAATCACGGACACGTCAAACATTTTCAGTCCGATTTACAGAGCGCTCCTCACAACAACACTGATCTACAATGGAGGTCATCAAGACCTCAAATCAAGGCCCTTTCAAACGCATGGACCTTCTCTCTGAGAGGAATCTGCCTCTGGGTGATTTCAGGGTTGCTGAGAAATTAAAGGAAAAAACAGCCGAGTGTGTCAGTGAGGCGTTGTGTTACTGCAGTGTCCACAAAAGAAAATAGTGCGGACCAACCGCTGCCAAACTCATTTAAACCGCCTGTTCTTGTCCACGACGTCACCTCAACAGCTACGTCAGAACCACCTCCTCACCCGTTTACGTCGAAGGCGTCCACGTTTGTGTCCCGACGAGTTTCGGCGTCCCTCTGTTATGACGCAGTGTAACAGCTGTGAAGGAGTCGGGGTCGACCAAACCTTACCGAGTACTATTAGCGCCAAAACGTTAGTGCCTCATCCTAACCGTCTGAGGAGCTTTGGGGTCTGAAGAACGTTGAAAACCTGCCTTTGTGGACGGCTCTGCTGCAGTAGATGTCTTTACCACGATGACCAATGTGGTAACCAATGATAACCAACA
Organism: Haplochromis burtoni; assembly: GCF_018398535.1. Taxonomy (NCBI): domain Eukaryota; kingdom Metazoa; phylum Chordata; class Actinopteri; order Cichliformes; family Cichlidae; genus Haplochromis; species Haplochromis burtoni. Next base: position 381,629 of record NW_024582478.1, on the reverse strand, counting down.
CTTCAGTCAACATGGAAATGTTCTGGAGAGATTACATCCAATCAGAGCGAATCACGACGTGTAGAGAGGCGGGACAGGTTCTGAAGTGTGGGAAGGTTAGAGGAGCTGCCTCGGTACAGCTGGCTGTGTTTGTCATGAAGACTCCAACGCTGGGAGCGTCTCGGAGCACACATCTCACAGCCCTGCGAACCTCACCGGTCGAATACAATCTGATGATATTTAGTCAGCTAAAACTTAAAGGATTTAAAATTATGACTAAAACAAAATGAAGACTGATGATGACACACACGGCGAACTGACAGACTCACAACATCAACACAACATGAGCTGGCAAAGACGACTAAACCTGAGATAAGAGTGGAAATCACATGCACACACACACACACACGCATGCACACACACACACAGTTTCACTGATAAGGTTGGACAAAGTGCAAAACAGCCCAACTTGTTTTCTCTGTCGGTGTCTCTCACGGTCGCCGTCGCCTCAGCTCTTTGTTTCTTCAAGGTACGCGTTTATGTGTCGTCCTCGATCTCTCTCTGCTCACTTCGTCTCTCGCCCCTTATCAGCTTCCACACCGGCCTCGCTCCCCCTCCCTCCCCCCTTTTGTTGCTTTCTCCGTCTCCCTGTTTATTTTTACATCTCTTCGTTGGTGCGGCTCATCTGTAACCCGACCCGTGCAGCCAGCGGCCGTCTATCTGCCCGTCAGGACCCGCTCAGCCCTGCCCTAATATGTCGCCCGGCTGGCTGCTCCGCTGCTATTATTAGAACTACAGTAAGAGTAGCAGCTAACAGCTTACAGCAACAAGCTCACATACATGCAGCGTATGCAGCGTATGCAGTGAGCAACACAAGGACATGTTTCATGTGTTTCATTTGCAGCTCATAATGAGTTTTAATGCTGCCTCATGGTTCTTTGTTTATGTATTTTTTAATTTTTCCAAATATTAATTTTTAAATAAAATATTTTAAAGCTTTTTGTCCACGTGAAACTTTATTTTTTGCATTTGATTCTTTTGGTTCTTTCCTGTGGATCCAGCTGTTTCCTGTCTTTGATCTACTCGTCTCTACTGACATTCATCTATCAACACTGCTGAAAATCCCCTGGCTCGGGGAGCAGTGAGTTCTTGGACTTTCTTCGGCCCTGTTTACATGCACGTCCTGCACCAGGAGGAACCCAGTGCCCTCTGCACATCCTAATATCTGAGGATTTCACCCGGGTACCTGACAGCAGTCAGGGTACTGTCGGCTAACGCGTGCTCCGTGCGACGCTCCGAGGAAACGTCTCCCCAGAGCATCACTGACCAACTGCCAAAGCAGGCGTGATGGATGATGTTGCAGGCAGCATAATGTTTGCTGCAGCGTCCTCAGACTCTGAACCAGCTGTCATGTGTGGAGAACGGGGAGCGGTGGCGGCACTGTCAGCGATGGCGTTCTCTGGAGAATGCCAATCAGGCAGCACAGAGCGGTGCTGTGGGCACAGGTCCCAGGAAACGACGTCGGGTCCTCACGGCATCTGTTTCTGACCGTTTGATCAGAAACATGCACAGGCAGCCTGCTGGAGGTCACTTTGCAGGGCTCTGCTAGTGCTTCTCCTGTTCCTTCTTGCACAAAGAAGCAGATACTGGTTCTGCTTGATCCTCTTCTGTGGCCTGATCCGAGTCTCCTGATGTAATGGTCCTGGGAGGCACACAGACCATGTTGTAACAGCATGCATGGATCTGTGTAGGTGCCTGCTGTCACTTTTATTCTCACCTGTGCAGGTGAAATAGATTCACAGTGTTCTTTTGCTTCTTAAACAGACAGAAATCCCCCAAAGTTTCAGGTACTTTGTGCTGCTGCTAATTTTATGCAGCAGTGTATTTTCACAGCTTTATTATTGTATTGTTGCTTTTCAGGATGAATCGTTATTGCAGTGATGTCAAACATGCAGCCTGGAGGCCAGAACGGCTCCACAAAAGGGTCTTGTTCATTCCACCAGATGACTTTGCAAAGCTAAACTACACGTTTTCATTATAACGCAGTGTTTCTTTGCATGGCGACGGCTTCCTGACTGCACACTGAACACGTATGAAAGGTCAGAAGGATTTTTAGTTCTGGAACAGAGGTTTGAATCAATAATGTGTCTAAACTGTGGACTTCATGAATGTGGGGAAAACACGCACTGTTTCGGGGGGGGATGCAGTGTGTCGTTTACTTTTAAGGGCCTGAATGTGGTCCACAGACTGTAAGACCACCCAGGCTGGACACCTGGTGTCACCTTCCTGAGTCCTAACACCTCAGATATCACGCTGATGGAGACGCGCAACCTCTAAAAACACAGAAGCAGATGCAGCAGCAGTGTGAGGCAGACGGGGAGAGGACGCATCTCTGCAGTGGACTTTAATGAGCTCAGCACTCAGACAGCAGTTAATAGTCCTGCTAATCTCTAAGCTGCTGCTCCATCCCTCCATTCTCTTCTTCTATTGTCTCTTTTCCCTCTCTCCTCCTTCCTGTGTTTTTACACTTATTTCCTCGTCTCCTCCGCTCTTCCCGCCTTCCTCCTTTTTCATCTCCTTCCATTCTTGTCCTTTGTCTCCTCTCTGTCTTCTCTCGGCTTTGTTTTTCTCCTCTCCCCTCATCTCCTTACAGACAAGTGCTCCTCAGAGGCCTCTCTGAATCACAGTGTCAGCTCTTCACAGCTCACAGTGTGTGTGTGTGTGTGTGTGTGTCTGTGTAAATATGTGTGTGTGTGTGTGTGCACTTCATATACAGTTCAAACCACTTACTGACCTCATTGAAGGCAATTTGGAGGAAAGAAAATGAGATGGATGGAAAGTGAGTGCACCAGCAGAGGAAGGGAACATAAGAAAAGGAGAGAGGAAGTGCTCAGTTTGAAAGGAACTCTGAGGGGTTAATTGTAATACATGCTAAGAGCTTCATGCATATTAAAAGTCAACATGCAGAGTCATTGTTTGCATTGTTTTCTGTTCAAATGCAAAGTACGGAGTGCTGAATGACTCTGAAGAGAGCGGACAAGTGCTGACCCCTGAAAGCAGATTTCACTTGAGTTAAATGAGTTTAACATCATTTACTCTCCTAAATACGTCCTCACTGCTGCAGTTTGGAAACAGAGAGTCAAACCTCCTCCTTCAAAGTTCACGTCAGGGTCACGTCAAAAGCATCAACGGTTCAGATTCAAACCAGTCGATTCACATCAAAAACCTGAAGGCCGTCGTCCTCTCAGGAACACCACCCAAAAAACTGCAAACTGACACTTAACAGGAGTACTCTTATGAATATACTGTAACATAAAGCCTTGTTTGATCATGTGACCCGGCGGTGACAGGTGAAACCTCCACCCAACCTGGAAGAAGATCTCAGGATGCATCGTCGGTGGCTGACGGCAGCCGTCGTATGTCACATGGCCTCCTCTTTCAAACCATCTGTCTTTTTGGTCTAAAATGTCAACACTGGCATCCTCGAAGAGTGACCTTTGACCTTTGGGTGCAGGTGTACAGCTGTCAAGATAGCTCTGTGAGGTGCTGCATGTTGTGCAGTGCGTCGGCTGAGGTAGTGGTCAGAGACTGAGGGTGTCGCTCCATCTTCTTTCTCTGGCTAACACAGGAGAAGATGCACGACGTGGTGTCGCTCTGGTTGGATCCCACAGTCTTTGTGATAACTGCACGTTTCTTTACACGCATGTGTGTCCTTGTTCCTGAGAGGAAACGTCCTGATCAACCCAACTTTAAAGGTTTGTGACGACCGACCCCGCTCATAAACTCGTGCTTTCAACTTGTTCACAGGAAAAATGTAGTGCACACCTACTCATAAGGACCACAACAGCAGACGTAAACTGTGCAACCGCAAAACAGGGAACCACAGGCTGATGATCTGCTGTTGTCCTGCCACTAAAGCAGCTGTCCACAGAAGAAGAAGAAAGCAGCGATCTCTAGGACTGAAAAACTAACATGCACTTTCTTCACTCGAGGCTCCAAAAGTGAATCCATCTCCAGAGGAGACGTGTTTGCACACTGATCAGCAAACACACCTGATGTCTGCATTATACCTGAAACACATCTCATCAGAAGTTTGAATACAACAAAAATGATCATGAACGCTTTCCTTCGTATACGTTTGGACATCATGCGGTTCCTTATGATGCTGCACAGTTCAAAACACGTTCATCTTACCAAACAGTTAATATTAATACGAATAAAATGATCAATTGTTCCTTTGTTTCCTTCCATATTTATCCAAACTGCAGTGTGGAACATTTGAAGCTGAGTCAGTGGCTTCAATCATAGCTTGGTTCTTTATTTGTTCCACTGCTGCATCGATGAATCTTCTTTACAAATGAAGAGAAATAAAATTAATTTACTTCCCTGAGATGAAACTTCTTTAACGACTGCTGTCCTCACAGATGTCAGAACCTGCTGCAGATTACAACATTATAAAATGCCTTAAATATTAGATAACAATTATGTACATTTCACGGGTATGTTCTCGTACTTCATACAAATGTACATGAAGGAAATGTCGTTCTTGATATCCAAACCTGAATGATCTCCCAGCGCTGCCGTGGTCTCAGGCACACGATAAAAAGCCTCCGGCTGCGTTTGTGAGGACTGTGAAGTCCTGACAGAGCGTCAAATGGATTATGAAAGGAATCATTTTGAATTCAACAGACGTAATTATCACTCTGTCTCCTACAAATTAAAAGAAAATTGTTGCTGCCAGAATTAAAGACTCTGGCACGAAATGTTCTCTGACAACTAATTTTCATTTTTCACACTAAGATCCTCTCACAGCAGCTAAAGCAGGAGGAAATATGTTTTTCCAGTATGTTTCTATGTGCATGATCAATGTGCTGCAGAGGCTTCAACTCTTCCCCCATAAAGATAAATATGAATATGGCTTGATCGCCAGTTTTTCCAAAGGTAGCCTCACAGGCAGAGAGCCCCCCACTGACCTGTGAGACAAACCCAGTCACGCTGAGCACTCGGCCCAGAAAAGAGCTTCAGAGCCCCAGTAGGGGTAAAGAGTTCTCCAGGTTTCTGCCAACCTCCAGCTGAGATCCTCAAACCAACCGTCGCACTCTCCTCACATCACGCACACCAGAGCGACTCTGTTCAACTTTAGCATCACCGAGTCCAGGCTGATCTCTGCAGGTTGTCCAGAATCCACAGAGTCGTCTTTTAATTCGTGGAAATGTCTCATTTTTGCATCAATGTTGTCATGGAGACGTCGCTTTTACTTTGACTAAATAAAGAATAAAGTAAAGAACTGATATTTACTGTGCAATGCTAAATAAATCAAACAATTTCTGTTAAGGTCAATAATAATATTAATGATAATAATTGTAAGCAGTTTCTGTTTTGCGATCCCTCTCCTCATAATTTTGTTGTTTCCTCGGTATTGTGCCGATATTATAAATTATGTATTTCAGTGGTTTTGTGGCGTTGGAGACGCCTCTGTAGGATATGTGGTCATTTCCCTCAGTGCTTCCTTAGTGCTTCCTTTCATGCCAGTCTCTTGTCTCTGGTTTCTTCAGATTCCTGGAGTGTCACGTCTCCTCCTCTCGAAGTCTCACCCTCCTCTGCCTCGTGTCCTGGTGGTAACAGACTCGGTTGCTGAGTCAGGGCAGAGCTGTCCTCCTCCTCTCCGTCTCTCTCTTCCTACGCTCGCTGCTGGATGAAAGCTGCGTCAGAGAGGGAGAACACAGCTCTGACATCTGTTGGAGGCTTTAATCCAAATCACCTTACAACACTGAATCTGCATGCATTTCACCTCAGGTTGGGCTCCTCGCTCTAAGCTCCACGAGGCCGTGTGGACGGGTTTCAGCTCTCCTTCTTCCTCCACAGTGAGAAGCAACCTGAAGACTGGCCTGAGCCTCCTCTCTCCGTCTCATCCCCCTGGACCCAACTCGACATCCAGCTTTAATCTCCCTAGATATCAGCAGCAGTGACTGAAGCCAATATCGGTCTTTACAGCCTTCGGCCTGCAGCGCGACCTCCGCTTTAATAGGTAGTGAGAGTTGACAGCTGGAGGGATTTGCTGCTTGGTGTGAGCGGTTACAGTCTGGGGAGAGATCGGTCTCTCCGATGGAGCTAAACAGGGTTTCCATTACGATAAAACATGTTAAAGAGCACTGACGACAAAATAAATGAGGCTAAGGATCATACTGACCCTTACTCATCAAACAGGGAGGGGGGCGCAGGAGGGCCCGCTAAACGACCCTCAATGAGGGCTGTTACTTGTTAAGAGCGAGCCAGTGATCAGGCCAGACCTGTGTTTGCTTTTGGCGTGAGCAAATCATTCCAGGATTCATTGCTGTGTTTTGGCATCATTGTGTTGCAGAGTCGTTATTAAGCTCCAGCTGAAGCTCCTCCAGACGCCCGCGGACCAGGTTTGATGATTTCGTGCTGCCCGTCTTTCCCGTGCTCTGTTATCCAGGTGTTCTGCTCTTGGCTGATGGGAGTGGCATACACACTGCATGCATACTGTATGCTGCTCCCATCAGCTAAGAAGGTCTTCTGAATTTAAGGTGTTTTGTCTTCAGAGATGCCCACCTGCAAAGTGGTTATTTGAGTTACTGTTGTGGCTCAAAGCAGTCTGTCCATTCTCCTGTGACATCAACAAGGTGCATCCTCCCAGAAAACTGCTGCTCTCCAGATGTTTTCTCCGTTTCTTTGGAAACTCAGGGACGGTCGTGTGGAAAAATCCCAGCAGGTCAGCTCTTGGTGAAACACTCAGACCAGCTCGTTCTTTCAATTCTGAGGCTCGTGTGAACTTCAGCGGGTCATGTGCATTCAGGCAACACGTCAGTGCAAGTCTGCCATTGCTGCCCTTTGATGACAGATGAACCAAATGAAGAGTTTGCTAAAGGTGTTTCTTCATGTGAATGAACGATCGGCACAGTCATGTTGCGTCACGTGTTGTTGTTCATTTGAGGTTTGAGTTCAAATATTTTGGAGCCTGCTGAGGACCAGATGATTCTGGTTTGTGTCCTGATGCGTGAACTTCCTGTGTGTCGAAGCTTTTCTTCTTCTGTTTTGAACGCGGCATCTAAAGGACGTTTTCCTTCTCTATCCATCAGCTTTTCTTGGAAGAACAAAAACAACAACAGATATTGTGTTCCAAAAAATGGCTGCTGTTAGTATCAAGGATGGTTTCGTGTGAGAGAAAATAACAGGCCATCACAAAACGATTTGGGCAGAGACTGAAGGGCCTCTTTTCTGTCTCCCCCTTCTCCATTTTATCATCGAGTAAAGCTTAATGTCTCGCTGTGCCTTTTTTCCTGGTTAACGCTCTTAATTATCGATGGTGTCTGCCGCCGCTCGTTCCCCGCGGTGTACGGAGAGAAGGTGGGTCGTTACATTCAGAGGGTGACAAAGAGCGAGGGATGATGATGTGGAGAGAGGACAGGAGGAATGAATCCAATGAAATAAACATGGACGGAAGAAGGGAGAGAAAACCTGCACACAGGTGGCGAGCGAAGGGGAATGTAATTAATAATCACAGTGGGAAGTGTTTCACAGCAAAGTGCATGTGTTCCTGCCTCACACTGTGTGTGTGTGTGTGTGCGCTCTTCATCTGCATTAGTGAAGACCTATTTGCAGCTGTGCACACAGTTCTTCATATTTGTGCATATAGAATAATAAACACGTGGCATTCAGCTTCTCTGCAGCTCGCTAACCGGACTCAGGTGCTACTGTGGATGGAGAGGAACTAATTACTTTTAGCTTATTAAAAATATTCCCCACAGGCCTGTAATTTAGTGTCCTAAAAATGGTTTTAGTTAAGTCTACAGTTGATCCTTTTGTCAGATTTGCCTGACAACTTTTAACAAGCAGTAGTGGAGCCGTAATCTTAATCCTCCAGAAATGGAAATAAGGACCTGAAACTGAATAATGAGAAGCGTGTGCACTCCAACGCTCGGCTTCATGCACCAACATGTCTGCTGTTTGCTTTACCTACCTGACACTTTAACATTTGTCACTACAAACATTTATTTCTATTAACGCTGAGTTTTCTTTGTCTCTTTTATCATTTCTCTTGATAAAACTGTCCCTAAAATCTTTAAAAGTAGAGCGTCAGTATCGCACTCAGTGGTCACAGCTCTGGGACGGTTGGTGAAAGCAGCTGTTCTTAATCCTCTAGCTGGTGACTGAAATGTTTTACAGGAGACCTTGACAATGAAACAAGTCAGTTTTAGGAATTTATTTCTCACAAAGATGGATTTTGAGTCCAACCCCATCACAGACAGTCTGAACTCCGTGTGAAGTAAATTCTTGTAGAGCCTTGAAGATGAGCAACTCCTGGTTGAAGATCGCCTACATATATATATTTCTTTTCATTATAAACACTCAAGCAGGTCATGGTAACTTCATCTAACTCTGGCCTTCACATTTTCTTAGAAATATGGATTCATATCTTTTATTTGATGAGACTTTTTTTCTATAAAGTATATTCATAGTTTAGTTACCATCAACTCTTATATATCCTGTTATTAACTTTTACTAAAAGTATATGAAGTAAAAAGGTTAAATTCAGCATTACGGGCTGAAAGTGATGACAGTGTCTGAGTTCACTTCAGTGATTACTTCATCCAAATTATCAGCATGATCTATTAGACCCACTCAATCCTACTGTTAATCATTTTTTATTGATCCTAAAGATAATTAATCTCTCTGTAATAACCGGCTATGTACCACAGGCCTTCAAGCTGGCAGCCACCTCTAGCCCTCCAGTTGTCCCCGCCCACCCCTTTACTTTAGTGTTATGGTCATAATTGGCCGGTCTGTCTTAACAGCTCTTAAATTAGCATAACAAACATTTTTCACCACCAAATTCAGTTCATGGGTCATTCAGGGGGTCAGGGGCTAATAGTGGGGGGTTAGTGGATTCCCATTCATTTCCTATGCTGGTTAAAACACTTTTATATGTTCGAGGTTATAGAAATTTGGTTTGTTAAAATTTTTTGTGTTGATTTAATTTCTTGATTTAACATTGATTTCTTTTCAAACTGTTATACAGCTTATTTATCAATGCTATTTATTTTCTTGGTTAAGGATTTGATTATTTCTATGGGGGTGAGGGATAGGATAAGTATAAGCCATAAGGCTTCAGCCTATTCCTTTTTCAGTTTCTGTTTGAGTACTTTTATATAAAATTATAATCTGTTGTTGTTGACTGAAATAAAAATTTCAATTCATTCAAGAGTGCATAGTCATAAGGCCTTGAAGCCATCAGATGTAAAGCACAAGATTTACGAGTGTTTTAAGTTGTAAATCAGTCAGATTTGATCAGAACAAAACAGGAAGGCTAGACCCAGCAGTCTTAGCTAATTATAGGCCAATCTCCAACCTTCCTTTCATATCAAACATCCTTGAAAGAGTAGTTGTCAAACAGCTAACAGATCATCTGCAGAGGTTTATTTGAAGAGTTTCAGTCAGGTTTCAGAGCTCAGCACAGAAACAGCTTTAGTGAAGGTTACAAATGATCTTCTTATGGCCTCTGACAGTGGACTCATCTCTGTGCTTGTCCTGCTAGACCTCAGTGCAGCGTTCGATACTGTCGACCATAATATCCTATTAGAGCGATTAGAACATGCTGTAGGTATTACAGGTACTGCGCTGCAGTGGTTTGTATCATATCTATCTAATAGACTCCAGTTTGTGCATGTAAATGGAGAGTCCTCTTCACACACTGAGGTTAATTATGGAGTTCCACAGGGTTCAGTGCTAGGACCAATTCTGTTTACATTATACATGCTTCCCTTAGGCAGCATCATTAGAAGACATAGCATACATTTACACTGCTATGCAGATGACACCCAGCTCTATCTGTCCCAGCTTACACAGTCCTGTAAAGTCACAGGACTCTCTACAGTCCACCCAATGATCTGTGACCACCTTGGGTCTCTCATGAACCAAACACTCGTCCCTTCAGCTTCAAAATGCTGTCTTTCCCCCTTTAAAAGTGGAGCTTATCACAGCTACAAGGCGAGGTCGCCAGCCTGGCGTTGGGCTTGTTGAGGAAAATTAAAATTTATGATCGGGCCCACAAAACAATAGATTAAAAATGTCACAAACTGCCATGAGACTGAACACAGTTTTTCATCTGTACTCACGTGTGCACATAAAATGTCTATTTTCTACGAGAAATGCCAGAAAAACGTGAGGTTGGAGGTTGAGGAGAGGAAGTGAGAGGCTTCACTTCACACCAGAGATCCAAATTCAACTCATGCACATCATTTAACATTTTATTTATGTGTTCATTGTTAAAATACACGATTAAGTAAAAGTCTGGGTTTGAGGGGTGAAATGATGCCCTCCACCACCGCCCCTCCAACCTCCAAACCACTCTTTTTTTTTGATTTAAAAAATTACATCTTCACGGAAATATCAGTAAATCTGAGAGAGGCCTGAGGGAAAGCCGTGCTCAGGGACACTAAAATAATATTGGTGAGCAAATAGATTCGTTTTGGCTGTGAGGCAGGGACACAGCTCCTCGTATTTGTTTTTAACCATGTTTATTATTTTAGCTCTGGGAAAAAATAACTCATATTCAACACTGGGTATTCATTATTTTTAAAAGGAGTGCAGCAGGTGTTTCTGGCCTGAGAAATATGTGGATTGCAGTAGAGTGCTCGGTGCCGTCTCCCTCCACAGCATGGGAGTCCAAATGGTTTTACTGTGATTGGTCACTTAACAGAACAAAATGTGTTCACATCACGAGCAGCCCTTTCTCAAATTGCTCTGGGCTGCTGTCGCCCTGTGCACTGCCTTTTTCATAGTGGCCACTTCCCATCAACCTCTCCAATGTCTGTCATTTTTTAAAAAAAAAGTGCCGGTAATTTAAAAAAGTGGATGATTCTGAACCCACTCCGTCTCTTGCTCTTTTCCCTTCTCCTCTGAGCACCCACACAGATGTTGGAGCACTGGAATGGAGCGTGTGCCACGTGAGTGCATTTATTTATACGTTGCATCACAGCAGCGCTCGGGCCAGTGTGTTTGTGAGTCATTAGAGGGGAATCGTGGTGCAGGTGCCTGCTTCGAGTGGCTTTTCACATTTCAGTCCACTTTAACCTCATCTCGACCAATCGTGACACAAATCAAAGGCTCCATGTTTGCGATGCAACAGCTCCATCAGATTAAATTATGGGCTTCACTCACTGCTGCCAAAAGCACCATCAACAACCAGCCAGGGCTGCAAATTCCACAAACCCACTCCACAGGTTTTATATAGACCTACAGCAAGAGTTGCTCCGCCTCGAATGTCTTACAGGAAAAATGGGAAACAGGTGCAATTCAATTCAATTGTATTTGCAGGGAGACAAATCACAACAGCAGTCAGCTCAGTGCACTTTATATTAGAAGGTAAAGATTTGAGAGTAACACAGAGAAACGCCAACAATCAGATGGCCTCCTAAGTCAGTTTGAACAGGTTATTTAATAACTGCACCACAAAAGGAAAATACCCCATACAATGCAATAACACTTTCTCCATTCGTTCATTTATTTTTCCTCATAGACCCACAAATCAAAGGCTCCATGTTTGCTATGCAACAGGTTAAATTATGGGCTTCACTTGTTGCTGCCACGAGCCCAGACCTCCCCTCTCCCCAGCCAGCTGTCCGGGGGAACGCTGAGGACTTCCCAAGCCATCCAGGAGATGTAATCTCTCCAGCGTGTCCTCCCCCAGCACCTCCTCCTGATGGAACATCCACGGATCACCTTCAACCAGCTGCGTTTCTTCAAAGAAAACCAATTTCTGTGACCTCGTTCCTTCAGTCACAATCCAAAGCTCGTGACATAGCTGAAGGTGACCACCCTCAACTCATATAGCACCACTTCACAACAAGTTATCTTAAGATGCTTTCTACTGTAAGGTGCAGACCCTGCAGCAATACAGACAAAATCCTAAGAATGGTGACAGTGAGAAGGAAAAACTCCCTTTTAACATGAAGAAACCTCCAGAAGAGGGTCAGGGAGGGGCGGGGCCATCTGCTCCAACACCCTTCAGAGAAAGCTCATTTCTGCAGCTGGTGTCCTCGATCTTATGCTTTCAGTCAGTGCTCACGGTCATGACCATGAATGAGGGTGGGAACATTAAAAACAGCAGCTTCATCGGCTCTAATCACCACAGCACACCTCCATCCACATCACAGATGGCGACGTGACCCTGATACCTACCACACCACGGCCGTGCACGAACATTAAGACACGAATCAAACGATCCAAGTGTTCATTTACAGATGTGTCTGTACAAACTCTAAACTGTTCATTGGATTGAGGGAAGAAACGCTGCTCTGTGCACTTTAAGCACAGATATGTGTGTGTGCTGTGTTTCCATGAGTGTGTGTTTGTGTGTCGGTGGAGGAAGTGCAAGGCTGCAGCTGAAGCGTAATCCCTTCTATCTCTCGAGGCAGACTGTCTGAACAGTGAATATCTCTCTGGGTTCATGCAGTCTACACACACACACACACACACACACACACACACACACACACACACACACACACACACACACACACACACACACACACCTCCTCTCGCTGTCTTACATCTGTACAGCTATGCACACACTTGGCTTCTCTGTGCCTCCCAAACCGGCTGTTTTACAACCGTGTCGTCGCTCTCACACGCATGTCCGGCTGAAATACGGCAGCAGCCCGAGGCGGCAAGAGGTGCAGCATGCCAGTGAGGCTGGTGGAGAGAGCCAGACAGACATTAGTGCAGAGTTAGGACGTCTTTGTTGCCTCCAGACAGGATATTATGGATGAGGTCTCGCAGTGCAGGCAGGTGGAGTGTGGACAGCATTAACATAGAAACCTGGAAACCACCAAGCCGGGCTCAATGCAGCATGAACAGCCATTTTCAAGGCATCAGTTTCTGGATTAAGGCTTAGTTATATAAACTTTCTCAGTGGCAGAGCTGTCCCCGAGCCATGAATAATCTCATTTGTTGAGGTACATCTCAACACGTGAGAGAAATATTGGAAAAGTAACTTTTGGGATGCTTCCTATGTTTGCTGACTTTGTGTTGAACACGTTATTGGTCTGAAGTGAAACAAAACGTCTTTAGGTAACAATTGACCTCATAATTGATCAAATAAATAAATAAGAGTTTGTTTGGAAACAAACAAAAACATTTATTTTGATTAAATGAATGTTTAATATGGAGTTCCTCACGACTCATTTGTAGGTCACTTTTCTTTTTAATTGAATATTATTGTTGGAAGTCAGCATACAGCCTTCGTATGGCTGCGGTTCATTCCAGCCTCATCTCTGCAAGACTGTTTAAAACAAACACTGAATGTTGGCTGAGATCAACACCTGACTGTTGACTAGTTTTCATAACGAAGCCATCTTAGCTACATTTTGTCAGGTTTTAGTTGATGGACTCAGGCGCAGACTGGGAATCCTTGCAGAGTTTATTAACACAAACGAGACCAGGTGATACTGCTGGAGGGAGGGGAGGGGGGTCCAGGGCTCCGGGAGATGTAAGGGGATGGAAATCAGACACACTTCAACGAATCTCTCTCCACAGCGGGGTAACACAAATCCACTCACTCGTCCACACGGTGACAGGCGGGCAGGGAAAAGTCTGGGGTAGATCAGGGCCCTATTTCAGGAAGCCGGTTTAGTGCAAACTCTGAGTAAGTAAACCCTGAGTTAACGACAACTCTGGGTTTTCGGTTTCACAAAGCGAGTTTAGATTAATTCTGAGTGAGTTACTATGACGACACACTCCATGAAGCTAACTTCAACTAACCCTGACTGTCTCCGCCTCTTTGTCAGAAACCTGACTGTAGGAAGTGTCAGACATGGCGTGCTCCTTCCTTGAAGAGCCAGTAGATGTTGAAGCCCAAATTCTCCGCAGAGCTCTCCGCCGGGAGAGAGTGATTAGAGCGCGTTCGGACATTTTATCATTTCCTGATGATTTCCTGTGTGAACGTTACCGTTTTTCAGCACAATCTATAATTTATTTGAATAACATCCTCAGGCCTAATATTGCTCATGTGACACATCGCGGACATCTCTCAGTTCATTACATATTATTTGTATTGCACTTCGGTTTTTTGCAAACGGGAGCTTTCTGTATAATATTGGTGACGCTGAGCACGTTTCCAAGGCTACCGTCTGTCGGGCAGTCAGGAATGTTACAGTTGCACTGAAACGTCTCCTGTACTCGTTTGTGGTGTTCCCCGGTCATAGACCCACAAGATTTATCAAAGAGGGATTCCACAAAATTGCAGGTATCAGGATGAACGAAACTTAATTCATGATGTGGTGATACTTGAACTACTACTTAAATTTTACATTTATTCTCACGGTTCCCAGGCGTGATTGGCTGTACAGATGGCACTCACATTCCAATCATTGCTCCTTCAGTAAATGAAGGAGACTATGTGAACAGGAAGTCTTTCCACAGCATTAATGTACAGGTACATAGTTCCCTGTAGCATTTCAAACTAACAAATTATTTCATTATAGTAATGGATGCTAATTTGTGTTCTCTGCACTGTGAAGATCATATGTGATGCTGCCAACATTATCACAAATGTGGAAGCCAACTGCTCAGCCTCTGTGAGTGGTGGTGGTGGAGGACCCCCACCTGTTTTTCGGGCCTCCGCTTTTTTTCTGTTGGCTATAACGGGGTCACATTTGAGCATACAGAGTAAGCAAATATGTACTTGTAATGTGCTCAGATAATTTCAATAAGTGCTTACAGAGGAAAATTAATGTAGCCTCTAACTGCAATTGATTTACATGGACAAACAGACCAAGCACTATGGCTCATAATACAATTACACCTCACCTGTTTGGACTATATTTTTATATTTCATTTTTACTTGCTGCCAGGAACGTTTGGGGCCTGTTGGGTTGCACCTGCGCTCACATCACATCACAAAATAAAATGTATAAATAAAAATAAAATATAATAAATAACGTGTTAAATGGGTGGAAATCCCTAGATCAATGTTTAAATTAACACTCACGCATTGACTCTGTCGGCTATGTTTTGCCATGCATGCTCCCTTCTTTTGCAGCTGAGGCTTGTTACTTTTTTTCGCAATTTGCATGTTATCGGCATATGCTGCCATCAGAATTTCAGCCTCAAACGCTGTAAAATACATTGACCGCGCCTTCTTTCCTCCGTCTCCATGGTGACTCGCTTAATCTGTGCTCCACTAATCAGGGCTTTATGTATCCTCGTCCGCGCGCTTAACTTGGGGTTAAAGCAACTCCACATTGATTGAACTAATTGTTATCAGCCTTTCTGAAACCGAATATTCCGAGTTGGACAGTTCGGGGTTACTCAACCCTGAGTATCGTTTTTGACTCTGAGTTTTCTAAACCAGCTTCCTGAAATAGGGCCCTGTACACAGAAACTAGAGTTAACGACGAGCAGACGGAAACAACTTCTCAGAATTTGACCCACTACCTGCAGAGTGACTGACGCTGATAGCTCAACGATCCAGCGACGAGTGACACAGTGCTGCCGTCTCAAATAGGTCTTGCTCACCCAGATAGGCAGCAGGTGGGGAGATGGCAGGTGCGTGGGCCAGGGGCGGAGCCCATAATGAGCACCGCCCCGGCAGGTGAGAGAGAGAGAGACAGAGGGAGAGAGCAAAAACAACAAAACACATGTTGCCTAATACAGGATCAGCTGGTGAGGCACCGGGACACATTTGTCCACAGAGCAACGTGTTGTTCGTTTCAAATAAAAGCCACGTCATCGTTGGGAAACAGCATCTTTTGATGATATTCTTCCACATTAATGCTGAGTTTATGTAGTTTACAAAGTGCTTTGACAGACAGAATATTACATTTGAACATCAAGCCGGGGCCAAAAGTAAAGCACGACTGATCCGATCTGTCAGGTTTCTTAGGATTTGAATCTGGAGATGACGAGCCAGGAGGTTTGTGTCCAACACCATTCATTGTCCTGTTTGTTCATTAATGACTTTAATATAATGTAGTTCGATACTAATGATAATAATAAAAAATCATCTTTGCTTAAAGTTACTTTAACTTTCACAACATCAGCCTCTTTTTTCATTCGTTGGGCTTCTTTGCTCTCAATTAATAAATGAGTGCACATCTTCCTGTTAGACAGGGCATCACTCCCCAACAATGGCACTAAGAACCAAAAAGCTCTCTATAGCATTATTATCTCTTTGACCTTCAGATCAATCTATTGACCTTGAAGGAGAGGTCAGAGGTCAAATGTGAGATGACATTTCAAGTCTTTCTTCATGTTGACAGTACACAGCACACTTGTGAGGCTTTTTGTTATTTTTCTCCCAGTAAATCATGACGTTGAGCTTGAAGTCGTCAGTAGATGTAAACCAGCTTTTAATAGATTGTTGGCAGAATTCATCCTAAACCTTCGAGCTTTTGCGTTTACACGCAAACTTTACTAAAAACACGACGGAGGTAATTAATCACACGGCCAGCAGTCGTTTGGTCCGGATTACCTGAGTGGGAATTCAAGCTTTTGTCACACTGAGATCTTGTTTGGTTATAAAATGCATTCAGTTACATTTGAGATTTGATGTAGGTAAAAAAGAAAAACAACCTTTTTGTGTGGTTTAGGAACCAAAATGTCTCAAATGGAGCCGAGCAGAGAAGGCTGAGAGATCGCTGCTCTTCAGTTACATTTAGTTTATTTTAAGCCACAAACGGGATAACGGCTGTGTGATCGGTGCCTCTGTCGCCCATTCATGTGGACTTTTCCAAATAGGAGCCGTAAAGACACCAGCAGATTTTGACCATCTGGAACAAGAACAGTGTGATATGTAACTCTCTGAAAGTTTGCTTTAATGTTTATGTGATATATAAATAACCACATTCATGTGAAATTAGATGTTGGGGGGAAACACTGGTGATGATGCTCAGCAGAAGCCATCCCCACATGGCTAAAGTTTATTAAGCGCGTCCCCTGAAGCCTCCTGAGGAAAAGGAAATTACAAAAATAAAACAAATTGCAGCTTCTTGAGCATTCATCTCACACACACACACACACACACACACCGCCTCTCCATCGTTTGCCCTCTCAGCTAATCTTCTCCGCTCTAATACGCATGAGGTCATAAAATCTGATTTGCCTCCACTCTTCTACTGAGAGCCACTAATTCCCAATTTTGTTCTTCCTGTCCATGGCGGCGTTCCTTTTCATTAATTGAGATTCGCTTACACACACACACACACACACACACACACACACTTTTAGTTTTTGCATCATCAAGTGAAGTCGGCCTGTGGTGGCAGGCTGGACATGCGCTGTCATTATCCAAGAAATGTACGTCGTGAGTCGTGTGGAATGGCAATCAGGGAGGTGACGGGCAGGACGCCGTGCACACAGAGTGGAGGAGAGGTGGAGGAGGTGGGGGGTTTATTTCAGACAAAGTGAACTGGATCATAGTGGCATTAGCATAGAAGAGAAGTGACAACAGAAAAAGAGGAAGAGTGACAGAAGTGGAGAAAGCTCCGTCAGAGATTCCTGCTGATGAAAGTCCAGCTGTGGTTTGTGTAATCGATCCTTAAAGGTTAGCACAGGAGACACAGGACAATCAAAGGAAAACTCATCTTCATGGGGACCAAAGACTTGTGTGTCTTTGGGGTTCATATTCCCAATAAGCAGCAGCACATGAAAAGATCCAGCCTGTGAGCTGGATGCTGCTACATGTACTGTACACACGCTACATTTGGTAGAAGGTGCTCAATTATTTCTGTCATTATTCATTTAAATAGTTAAAAATTGTACTTGCTCAGCACCTTTTTAGTCTTATTCCCATTACTGGTGTGACGTCACCACCGGTGACATCATCGTAGGCCTGAAACTATTCTGGTTTCAGGTACTCTGACATCATCAGTCAGGCTGAGGTCACAACATGAAGACCCAGAGTTTGTAAATGTAAGGATTGTCCAAATTCATGGGCTGCATCCTCCTGAGGACCCGTCTACGTGGGCCGGGTCCTCAGAAGGTCGGGCAGGCTGGAAGTGTGAGGCTGTGAAATGGGACGGTCTCGCCTTCAGATTAGCGTCACCGCTGTCTCGGAGGAGTTTAATAAACTCGGCCGTCTGCTCCTTGCTATCTAAAATATAATAGGACACTGGAGTAAAATCTCACACTTCTGTTTAATCAGTTTTCTGTTTGACATTTATTCAGCTGTGTGAAAACCAAGGAGGAACCCACCCGGGGGATTAATAAAGTTTTATTTTATCTAATCTAATAACTTTAATCTCAGCCAAACCGATTTACTCACGAACAAATAAAACACTGAAAAAGCCAAAGCATAAGATTTTTAGGTTGTCTAAGTCAACGTTCCCCAACCCCCGGGCCTTGGACCGGTACCGATCCATGAGTCGTTTGGTACCGGGCCGCGAGAGTTGAGGCTCAGGTGAGAAATGTCTGGTTTTCAGTGTTTTTATCGGTTTTCAGCGTCATTTTGTTATCGTTTTTATCGTTACCCCTACCGACACCTTAAAGGCCGGTCTGTGAAAATATTCTCGGGCATAAACCGGTCCGTGGCGCAAAAAAGGTTGGAGACCACTGGTCTAGGTGACTTATATATTACGTTTAACCCGAGTAGCGAAAGACCGCGGTGATGTGAAAACGATGTGCCGGGAGTTGTGCCGTTCTTGGCGGCACAAAAGTTTATTTTGTGACCCAGAAAGATTAGTAAGTGTTAGAGTTTGTATTGTTGATTGTCATTTATGCTTAGAAATGTTTACTTATATATGCTTAGAGTTTTGTAATTAGTTGTAGATTGGTAGAGGTTTTGATCCTTGATAGTCTGCAAACTTTGTGTGTATTAGACAGCACTTTGGGAGCATGAGAGGTCATACCGTGTGTTACATTTAGTTTATTTTAAGCCACAAACGGGATAACGGCTGTGTGATCGGTGCCTCTGTCGCCCATTCATGTGGACTTTTCCAAATAGGAGCCGTAAAGACACCAGCAGATTTTGACCATCTGGAACAAGAACAGTGTGATATGTAACTCTCTGAAAGTTTGCTTTAATGTTTATGTGATATATAAATAACCACATTCATGTGAAATTAGATGTTGGGGGGAAACACTGGTGATGATGCTCAGCAGAAGCCATCCCCACATGGCTAAAGTTTATTAAGCGCGTCCCCTGAAGCCTCCTGAGGAAAAGGAAATTACAAAAATAAAACAAATTGCAGCTTCTTGAGCATTCATCTCACACACACACACACACACACGCCTCTCCATCGTTTGCCCTCTCAGCTAATCTTCTCCGCTCTAATACGCATGAGGTCATAAAATCTGATTTGCCTCCACTCTTCTACTGAGAGCCACTAATTCCCAATTTTGTTCTTCCTGTCCATGGCGGCGTTCCTTTTCATTAATTGAGATTCGCTTACACACACACACACACACACACACACACTTTTAGTTTTTGCATCATCAAGTGAAGTCGGCCTGTGGTGGCAGGCTGGACATGCGCTGTCATTATCCAAGAAATGTACGTCGTGAGTCGTGTGGAATGGCAATCAGGGAGGTGACGGGCAGGACGCCGTGCACACAGAGTGGAGGAGAGGTGGAGGAGGTGGGGGGTTTATTTCAGACAAAGTGAACTGGATCATAGTGGCATTAGCATAGAAGAGAAGTGACAACAGAAAAAGAGGAAGAGTGACAGAAGTGGAGAAAGCTCCGTCAGAGATTCCTGCTGATGAAAGTCCAGCTGTGGTTTGTGTAATCGATCCTTAAAGGTTAGCACAGGAGACACAGGACAATCAAAGGAAAACTCATCTTCATGGGGACCAAAGACTTGTGTGTCTTTGGGGTTCATATTCCCAATAAGCAGCAGCACATGAAAAGATCCAGCCTGTGAGCTGGATGCTGCTACATGTACTGTACACACGCTACATTTGGTAGAAGGTGCTCAATTATTTCTGTCATTATTCATTTAAATAGTTAAAAATTGTACTTGCTCAGCACCTTTTTAGTCTTATTCCCATTACTGGTGTGACGTCACCACCGGTGACATCATCGTAGGCCTGAAACTATTCTGGTTTCAGGTACTCTGACATCATCAGTCAGGCTGAGGTCACAACATGAAGACCCAGAGTTTGTAAATGTAAGGATTGTCCAAATTCATGGGCTGCATCCTCCTGAGGACCCGTCTACGTGGGCCGGGTCCTCAGAAGGTCGGGCAGGCTGGAAGTGTGAGGCTGTGAAATGGGACGGTCTCGCCTTCAGATTAGCGTCACCGCTGTCTCGGAGGAGTTTAATAAACTCGGCCGTCTGCTCCTTGCTATCTAAAATATAATAGGACACTGGAGTAAAATCTCACACTTCTGTTTAATCAGTTTTCTGTTTGACGTTTATTCAGCTGTGTGAAAACCAAGGAGGAACCCACCCGGGGGATTAATAAAGTTTTATTTTATCTAATCTAATAACTTTAATCTCAGCCAAACCGATTTACTCACGAACAAATAAAACACTGAAAAAGCCAAAGCATAAGATTTTTAGGTTGTCTAAGTCAACGTTCCCCAACCCCCGGGCCTTGGACCGGTACCGATCCATGAGTCGTTTGGTACCGGGCCGCGAGAGTTGAGGCTCAGGTGAGAAATGTCTGGTTTTCAGGGGTTTTATCGGTTTTCAGCGTCATTTTGTTATCGTTTTTATCGTTACCCCTACCGACACCTTAAAGGCCGGTCCGTGAAAATATTCTCGGGCATAAACCGGTCCGTGGCGCAAAAAAGGTTGGAGACCACTGGTCTAGGTGACTTATATATTACGTTTAACCCGAGTAGCGAAAGACCGCGGTGATGTGAAAACGATGTGCCGGGAGTTGTGCCGTTCTTGGCGGCACAAAAGTTTATTTTGTGACCCAGAAAGATTAGTAAGAGTAATTTTAAAACTTAGCAGCGGTCGCCATTGTTGGAAACTGGAGTTTGGCTGGGCCGCGCTATGAATTTTGGGATAGGTTGGGCCACAAAGGACACACCCGTCCCATCCTTCACATGGAAAAGGAGGACGCATTTGTCGGCTGC
>NW_024582478.1:341190-347138 GCF_018398535.1 Haplochromis burtoni | reverse complement strand
ATTCGGAGGAGTCTACAAATTTGGACGGCCTTTGTCGCGTCGCTGTGACGTAATCGGTCTACAAATGCGGCCTCAGGAGGATGCAGCCCATGAATTTGGACACCCCCATAGTGTGTTCAAATGAAGGAGGTGGAGCTGGCAGCATCTGGCCAATCAATTTCCTATCAGGCCAAAAGCTACAAATAAGTACCCTGTTTTAGGATATCAGGGCTTAAAGGAAAAACAAATTATAAAGTTGCTTCTAAGATCTAAATGTACTGATGCTCATCAGAGGAGCCACTGACTGTCTGCACTCTGAAGTCTGAGGGAGCTTTTCTGATCAGCAGAACAAAAGATCTGTTTTCTAGAGATCTGATTGGTCAGTAGGTGGTGATTTTCCAAACTCAAACATGGAGCCCTCGGCAACACTGAAAACACGGCATTAAACCCAAAGTTACCCTGATAACGTTCAAGGGCTAGTTTATTGTGCAACTCGCTGACGCCTCTTTGTTGACGCAGTAGAGAAACTGGGGTTAATCATGGTTCATCTTCAATGAAAACTACAATCTGAGCTACTGACCCCAGCAGTCAGAGGTCAGTGGTTCTGTTCAGTTTCTTTTTTCATGTAGAAGATCAAATCTACAACTCTAGCATGCAGCACTTGCGTAGCCAACAGTGCTGCCCTTTAGAAAATCACTTTGATGATGTGATCTCAGTAATTTGTTCCACTTTCAGACAGTTTGAGCTGCTGGAATAAATACACAAGTCTCTCCAACATAAATGCATGAAGCAAAGCTGCGTTCATAAGTGCTGTTTGCAGGAGTTTACAGTCTAAATGTTGCAGAGGAGGCGCTCTCTTTTCCTGTCTGTGAAAAAGCGTTTCAGACCAGACTCGTTTATCTGAACACGAGACGGCCGGATCAAAAACCTGGTGTTTTTAAAACTTAAAGACTTTCTCTGTTTTCTCCTCTCATTCTGTTTCCGTCAGTGTCTCTGTCCCTCAGTATTAATAAGTCAGCACATGAACCTGTTTGTGTCTCTGCTTCAGTTAGAACGTGAGAACATAATTACAACATTTGGTCGACACTTTGATCTGCTGATGAAGATGCTCAGTCCCTCTGGAAATCCATAATGATGCTTTATTTATACACAATGCTAATATCTGGCTGCCTCCCTGCACTTTCTACAGGTGTGTCATTTTTCTGGTTGTATAATTGCAAGTTGTAGCATAATCCCAACTGTTTTCATGGAGTAATTGTAAGTTGTTGAGCTGCTGCTTATTGCTTTATGAGGTACTGAAGGTGCTCATCATTTAGTTACAGTATCAACAGCAGTGGACTTATTACAGGCTGATGATTATAGTGAGTGCCTTTGTGTACAACTGAGGGAATCTGTGTTTCTCCCTTTGTGTTTGGAAATGATGCTAACGTCAGGTTTTTCTCCCTCGAAATAATTTAGAAACTTTACAAAGAACCAGCTGTGATAAACAACGCCGAGTCCAAAGCATCTAACAAGAAAAGGAGATAAACATTACAAGGATATTAAAAAAGAGAAACAAAAGTAGAAGCATGTTTATTTTGGATTATTACAGTGGAGGAGTTCAAGTATTTCTGGATCTGTCTAATGAAAGTGCTCATGAAAGTCTTTACCTTACAATGCAACGTACCCTGTGGAGACTGTTACTGAGATTTGGCGCTACATAAATAAAAGTGATTTGAAGCTGCACGGTGCAGGAGACCGACAGAAGGATGGGTCCGCAGAGATCAGGACCAGTCTGCTATGGTGAAGAGAGTTTCTGAGCAGAGCTGCTGCTTCACATCAAAAGGAGCCGGTTGAGGTGGTTCAACATCTGACCGGGATGTCTCCCAGGTGAGCTGTTTCTGGCGTGTCCAACTTGGAAAAGGCCCTGGGGCAGAGCCAGGATACACTGGAGAGATTGTGTATCACCTAAAAGAGCTGGAGGCTGTGGTTAGGGAGAAAGAGGTCTGCTGGGCCGATGATCCAGAAGATGGATGGATGGCAACATGCTCTCACCTCAGACTGTCAAAGAGATGCTAAACATGTGAATGTCTGCATTATGCACAAGTTTCCATTTGACTCGCAGCAGTCGCTAATGAAGAGTACAGCTTGCCTCGTTCTGCTTCCTGGGAGTGAGAACATGTTATAAACAGGACATCACCGTTCCATCTATGATGCAGAATGTAAATGCTGTACACTATGCAGCCAGCATTACCCGTCATGTAATGTGCATTGAGGTGTAGGAGCCTATAGAAGCTCAGCTCGATGCTAAATGATGTTCTGGTGCTTAGGCTGTGCTCTCCAACATCAGACCACTAATCCTGCAGCCTTTAAACTCTCCGTCACATCGGTGACATGTGGTGAATTTCATACATGCTGCACTCTTTCATAACAAAAAAACATCACAGCTGAATCTAAGGCTTGAGTACTGTATGATATGCTCAACTTTTAATATCTACAGCTGGATTGAACATAATAATGTTTTAATATTATAATTTTAACAAAGCAATGATGGGTCATTAGCAAAACAGCAGGTTAAACTAAGTACGCTAGGTTAAAATGCTAATCTGAAAATGCTGCTTGAGTCTGCCTCTTTAAAAGCTTGCTTGCTGTATTAAACTGTCATCCCCTCTCCATTATCAGCTTTCCTTTCTAACATTAGCAAAGACATGCTAAAGGATGTTAGCTAGGAAAACACATGTTGACCGAGGTGATCATTAAGAGAAAACTTATGCTTAGGCTACGATGACCTTGATTCAGGTCCCACAGATCACATGTTCTTGAGCTCGGTTAAGCCTGTTTGCTTCCTAAAGCTAGTTCTGTTTCCAGACAACGTGCAGTCTGTAGCTGATCTCAGAACAGACTGGTTAGCAGAGTTACTTGTTCAGCATGCTAACCTCCCATCAGCCTCACGTCAAAGACCAGCAGTGTATCACAATGTCCAAACAACCAGAAAAACTTGCTGGGCTCTCTGCTTTGCTATTGTTAAAAGCACACAGACACAAATTTAGAATCATGCAGAGTTAATCCCACTTCCAGAGACAAGAGAAGGATGCAAATGTGCATGATGATAGAAGGCAAGGCAAGGCAAATTTATTTGTATAGCACAATTCAACAACAAGGTGATTCAAAGTGCTTTACAGAGACATTAGAAACAAAAACAAATAAAAAGCATGATTTAAAATTGATTAAAACAAGCAAACAAACAAACTAACTAAACACACACATTTCACACCTGTTCGCGCGATCTGAACCCTTATCGTAAGGGGAGCTACCAGTCCTTCTGTGGACGAGCTACTTTCTATTTTAAATTCCCTGAATTTAAAATACTCTCTAGACCCAGTCTAGACCCAGCTGGGGAGCTACCCAGAGCTCTAAACCCACTTAACAAACAAACAAACTAGAAGAGAGCTCACTCTTGGTACCTTTTAACTGATGTCTTTCTTTAGAATTTGCTGTGCAAAATCATTTTCTTAGAGATTAATAAAGTATTCTGATTCTGAAGCAGTGCCTGCCTTGCTTGCCCTCACAGAACACAATATGTTCTTTGTGTGTCTGAAGTTAATGACCGTGGAGCAATTTATCAGCTTTATTCTTGGCTGGCACAACCCCTGACTCAATATCATTCCCTTCTTATTTTACTTCATAACATGCACGTGGGTGTACGCCTTCCACCACTTATACGGACTTAAATAAGACATAATTTTATTTTACACAAACAAACATCTTCCATGCTTTCATCTGTAGGCAGCTCCTAATATTTTGTACTGTACATATATGATGATGCACCCCAACTAAAAGACTTAAATATTACCTTATAGCATGCTCTCCACGAGACTCGATATGCAAACGGACCTGGAGCTGTGTTGACTGTAGTGGTGTCTCAGCAACATAAGAAATGAATGCAGCTTTATAACAGGACAAGGAGCCACAGAAAGACACAGCGCTGCACTTTAAAGGGTTCCAGGCCAAAACGAGCTGTGTTACAAGGGCTGTCACACAGTCCTTAACACAACAAAATTAAAGCTGATTATTTCACACAGAACCAACCTGAAAAGAAAGTTCTTTATTTCTATAACTTCCACTTCCTGTTGCTAGCTCACTCCACATTACTTAGTATATTTTTATATATTTTATTTTATTTTTTTTTACTATTTAATTTGTAAAAATGTGTATACACACACACACACACACACACACACACGTAGGAAAATATTTAGTATACACATCCAGAAATGCATACACTATTATATATTGTACATATATTTATTAGTTTCAGGTTGGCCATTCTTGTATTTTGCTCGTTTGTGTTGTTGTGTTTGCACATCTCTGTTGCTTGTGGGGCTCGCACACAAGAATTTCACTCGCATGTGCTGTGCCAGTGTACCTGCACATGTGATGTGACAATAAAAGTGATTTGATTTGATTTGATTTAGTGTGGTCAGCTTTAGAGAAAACTGGGGTTTAAAATGGAGGACTTTCTTCATCATAGCACAGCAGCAAAGGCTCCACATCTTACTGTAATCGTTTACGAGGATCTCCTCACAACGCTTTTTCCAGACATGAAAGTGTGACAGATATGAAGCCGTTACACATGATAGAAACCTAAAAATGGTCATAGTGAAAGACACTATGCCAAACCTTGACTCGGGGCTGAACCCCAACTAACCCCAAACAGTTTCATTGCCTAAACCTAACCAGTGTTACGTTTCTAAATGTATCTGAGGAGGTTTTGGTTAAAGTCCATGTGAGACTTGAACTGTGGTTTCTGTGTGAGCAACACGATGAGTTGCGCAGCCTTCACGTGAACCTTTTCACCCTTTAGACCTGGAAAAATAGACATGAGTGAAGACACGAGCTGACGTAAGACTGCTGTCCGAGTTTGACAGGCACTCGTGTGACTTCTGTTGACCCGGTTTGGAAGCATCGGTCCTCAATGAGGCAGCAGCTACGTGCTGTCAGGTGAATCAGGTGAAGGAGGCAACTGATAACAACTGATAGCACGAGCTTCACTCTGAGTTTACCGCTCGAGTCCAGCTTTGACGTCTCACCTTTAACTGCTCTGACTCAGCTTTAGGTGAGCCAGTACTTTCTTCAAATGGTAATAAGAGTGCATCACTGAAGGATTCTATCCTATAGCCAGTTAAATAAACGATTTTGCACTTGCTGTTGGGCCGGTTCTCTGCTCAACTTATTTTGTCCTGCAGAATTGGCAGATTGGGGAGAATTAAGAGCGGGGGGGGGGGGGGGGAACCTGATAGTCAGCACTGTGGTGGCCAATTGGCTGAACAGACAAAGAAAAGCTGCCACTTAGAAAAGTGCGGAAGCATAGCAGCAATGAGCACTTACAAAGATGTACCAAATAAATTGAAAAGTGGCATCCCACAGATCGCCACTTTTGCTTCCTCGAGCTGTTTATTTTCAGTGCTTCTCTCCCTCCTCATTAAAACTGCCTGCACTCTAAATCGAAGTTACTCCACGGTGCTACCGCTCCTGCTGCCAGTGGTACGTTTTACACTTCCAGACTAGAAGAACTAGGCCAGGCAGCTCCTTAATTACTTCATTAATTTTAATCTGATCCAATTAATTACATTTTTTCAGGCTCTCCCTGCTCTTCGTTCTAGTAGGTTGGAAGTTCCCCTGGATGGCGAGTGCCACTGCGGGAGACCTTGTGTGTCCTCTGGTGTGTTGAAACAAGGTGGGAAAAAATCAGAGCCACCCCTCCCCTCCTAAATCAATTATTTCTCTCCCCTGACCAAACAAAGACCCCCTTTCCCTTGTTATTCTGTAATTATTCAGCCTGGTGCTCTGTCCAATTTCGTGCCTTGACAGCACTTAAGTAGCTCCAATTGCTGCTTGCGAGTTTAACCCCTTTCAACCTCGGGCAGCCACAAGCGGCAGCCGGGCGAGTCGGCGCTGCCCCGCGGCCCTACCTTTTGTCAGAACACACC
>NW_024582478.1:284204-341170 GCF_018398535.1 Haplochromis burtoni | reverse complement strand
GGGGGGGGAAGTGTGCTTTGTGGGCAAAATGTTTCAGGACAATCAACAGAAGATGACTCAAAAAGTGTTGCTCGAAGGCATGCTGCACCGGCGCACTGCTAAACTGCTGAGTTACTGGCTGTCATTTTCCTAATCAGCGTTACATTTCTTGGTTTTACAGGTTAATTATGGACCTTGACAGTTATTTTTGCATTCAGGAGCAAAACCTTTGGGTGGACGTTTTGAGCATACTGATAGTGGGATGATGTACGTTGGGTTATTAGTGCGTGTTCGGTGAGTTTGTGTGTCATGGGGGAGGGGTGAGTTTCCCGAGTTGAAACAAGCATCCGCCTCTGGGGACAAAACTGCAGTTCCTCTAACATCCAGCAGAGGCTCCAGTCAGTCGCCATAGTCACATTATAGAGGTTTATTGGTGTGAGTTAATTAGCAGGTTTCAGTGTGGGTGTGATGCTCCATACAGTCTGTGGATGCAACTTGATAACCACAGTCAAATATCATGTTTTGCATTTCAGGCAGCACGGTGGTGCGGTGGTTAGCACTGTTGCCGCACAGCAAGAAGGTCCTGAGTTCAATTCCACCATCAGGTCTTTCTGTGTGGAGTTTGCATGTTCCCCCCGTGTTTGCGTGGGTTCCCTCCGGGTACTCCGGCTTCCTCCCACCGTCCAAAGACATGCAGCTTGTCGGGATAAGTTAATTGATTAATCTAAATTACCCATAGGTGTGAATGTGAGTGCAAATGGTTGTCTGTCCCTGTGTGTTGGCCCTGCGACAGACTGGCGACCTGTCCAGGGTGTACCCCGCCTCTCGCCCTATGACAGCTGGGTTTGGCTCCAGCGACCCTCAAAAGGATAAGCGGAAGCGAATGGATGGATGCATTTCAGGCTGTAAACTTGTTTGTTTCTGCTGGAAAGTTGGACTGACTCACTGCTGGCACCTCTGCTGGACGTTAGAGGAACTGCAGCTTCTGGCTTCATTTCTCATCCTTAGAGTTAACAGCTTTTACATTTTACATGATCTATCTCTACAGATTATTGGGGGAATTGGGGGATTCCCATGATGCACTGGGTATTTCTTCTTCACTCACTATGTGTTAATAGACCTCTCTGCACTGATTCATACTTGTTATTAATCTCTGGTCGTGTCCAAATTCATGGGCCTCATCCTCCTCTATGTGGGCCGGGTCCTCAGAAGGTCGGGTAGGCCGGAAGTAAACGGCAGTGAAATTGGACGGAGTTTAATAAACTCGGCCGTCTGCTCCTTGCTATCTAAAATATAACAGGACACTGGAGTAAACTCTCGACTGCCTCACACGTCTGTTTAATCAGTTTTCTGTTTGACGTTTATTCAGCTGTGTGAAAACCACCCGGGGGATTAATAAAGTTTTATTTTATTTAATATAATCTAAGAACTTTAATCTCAGCCAAACCGATTTACTCATGAACAAATAAAACACTGAAAAAAGCCCAACAATAATATATTTATATATATATATTACGTTTAACCCGAGTAGCGAAAGACTGCGGTGATGTGAAAACGATGTGCCGGGAGTTGTACCGTTCTCGGCGGCACAAAAGTTTATTTTGTGACCCAGAAAGATTAGTAAGAGTAATTTTAAAACTTAGCAGCAGTCGCCATTGTTGGAAACTGGAGTTTGGCTGGGCCACACTATGAATTCTGGGATAGGTTGGGCCACGAAGGACACACCCGTCCCATCCTTCACATGGAAAAGGAGGACACATTTGTCGGCTGCATTCGGAGGAGTCTACAAATTTGGACGGCCTTTGTCGCGTCGCTGTGACGTAATCGGTCTACAAATGCGGCCTCAGGAGGATGCAGCCCATGAATTTGGACACGACTACTGTCTCTCTTCCACAGCATGTCTTTATCCTGTCTTCCTTCTCTCACCTCAACCAATCACAGCAGATGGCCCCGCCCCTCCCTGAGCCTGGTTCTGCTGGAGGTTTCTTCCTGTTAAAAGGGAGTTTTTCCTTCCCACTGTCGCCAAAGTGCTTGCTCATAGGGGGTCATATGAATGTTGGGTTTTTCTCTGTATATATTATTGTAGGGTCTACCTTATAATATAAAGCACCTTGAGATGACTGTTGTTGTGATTTGGTGCTGTATAAATACAATTGAATATTTTAAAAACATCACACAGTGTGAAGGAGCGTTTAGAGACGGACATCACAAATGAATGTGTAAGAAATCAGCTCCTCAGCTCCTCACCTGTTTTGGTTCTGAGGAGTAAAATAGTACGCTTTAAATTTTTAACTTCATATTGGCAGGACTTCAAAACATAACTTAATTCTGCTTTCTTCTTGCAAACGCCATCATCAGTCAGTGTACTCGTTTAATGCTGCACTTATCTTCTTACACAGATTTACACTGAAGCTAAAAGTGCAGAATAGGCTGTTGTTATTTCCCAGGTGTCTCCACAGGGATGTGCTTGTCATTCTGTTCAGCTTATCAGAATATGAAAGTGTCAGGATGTGATGGGAAACCTTTATGCTTTCAGTTCGCTGACATTCACCCAGAATTCCTCGGCTGTCTAAATGGTAAACAAACAGATGAAGACGTTCTGCTGGTCGCGCGGTGTTTGAAGAGACGTGAACGATTGCTGCTAAACTTCCCTGAAACGTGTTTTTTCAAACACATGTTAAAGAGGAGTCTTTACTTCACGCTGCGTTTCTGAGAACACAAAGTCTTGTGAGCAAATGACAAATGAAGAAAACTCACAAGCCAGCGCGCACGAAGCCTCCTGATCGCTCAGTAATTGGAATCCATGTACCAATCACGTAACTGCCTGCTGCTTCAGTGGAGCTACAAACTCTCCACCTCCGCCTCCATCAGCAGCCTCATCCGTCAGCGGTTACTCTGGTATCCTTCGGTGCACTCTCAGTAAATGCTTTATTGGTCTGATCGTGCTGATACAAATGTATTTGCTGTAAAAGGAGCCGAGGAAAAAAGAGATCATCACATAAAGACTATAAACAGGCTCAGGGACAGACTGAGATATCTCCCACACCCACTCGTCGGAGCCGTGTCTGTGCAGCAGAGACTTGAGTAAACTCAAGCCAATGCCAGGTCAGTCTGGCCAATCAGCAGTCCTCTTACTTCTGCTGCTTAACCACAAAGTTACACAACAGTAAAGCTCTTCCGGCTCCTCCCACCAGAGCATGCTTACCTCCATCTTTACTATGATGTCTGTCACCACGCAGCTTCAGCGCTCCAAGGGTTCCAGCTTCCCATTGGCTCTTTGGTTCCATGTGTTTTTACTGTAAATGCATTTTGTGGATCATTAAAAGCAAAACAGTCATCGCCTCTGAATGTTCCCCCTTCAGATGAAGAAAACCACTGGGATGAATTTATGAATTTAGGTCAGTTTGAACCAGAATTCTGACAAAAAAAACAGAATCAGAGGTCAGATCTGAAATCCATCTCGACACGCCCGAAAAGATGAAGCTGTTATGGTCTGACTGTCCTGCCTGCTATATGTGTGTTTCTCTCCCTTTTCCTCCCCGCTCTTCTGTTTACGGATGCTCGCGCTTCTGGCTCTAATCTTCCTCCATCTTGGGTAAAGGTATTTAACGGTGTGGTCGGGTGACAGTCAGCGCTGGATTATTACTCTAAGCCGGTAGTATCTGTGAGCTCTGTGTTGTAAGGTTGTCGGCTTGGAAGCTCATCAGTCGTGTGTTGTTTCGCCTTCACTAGGAGTCTGGGACAGAGTGGGCAGTTTGGGAGAACCAACACAGTCACGGACAGAGTCGCACCAGGATTTGGGGAAAAGCACTATTTGGACTTATTTTGTGGATTATTGGGCACTGTAAATAAACACACAGTTCTGCATTCTGAGTCCTCTTTTCCAGCGAACCGTGATAGAAGTGAAGAAAAACAACCGCTAAATCTAATTTTTCTAAAACCTAAATTTTATCCAGAATTTTTTGATCACACCTGGCTGATGAAGAAAACTCCCCGAGGTGGTGTGTGAGGAACTGCCACCAGGGAAGTCCACGTGGGCACAAACCAGACGTCTCCTCACAGACGTACCACGGCTCCAAGCAGGTCTCACTGCAAAAAAGCAACCATGAAAAGATCAAACGCATGAACTCTGAGGGAGTTTCTTTCCTCAACCTCAGGGTAAGGGGTGGGGGCACATCAAAAATACCCACACACACCTAACCGATGGGATCATATTCCCGACAACAGCAGCAGCTTCTTATTGATCAGACCTGAAGGTGAGACATTCGTCTTGAAAAGCGAGGAACGTTTCAGAGAGACACCGAGAAATGAAAAGCTCATTACTCAGTGAGAAATGTAGCCGAGCTTCAGTGTCGCTGCATGGAAAGCTCACCGTGGGAGGTGTGCTGGCGTGACGAGAGAGAGGAGCTGAGCTGAAGTCAGAGAACCTGATGCTGCATTCACGCAACACGACAACCAACAGGTGTTGAAAACATGAAAGCAGCACGAGGAATTACAACAACCTAACAGTCAGGAAGCACAGACGGCAGCCGAGATACGGTCACATTTTAAATATCTCAGGGTCGCTGTCGCCCACCTGTAACTGGGCAAAAAGTCAAAAATGAATTTCCTGCTTTGCCACGAATCAAACGTCAAACCCAAAGCTTTAGAAGAGTTCCTCCCCTGAAGATGTTTAAACTCAGTCTTCTTAAAGAGTACATCCATCACAGACTGTATATTGAAGATGGACATAGCCAGTGTGACATCACTCGTTAAAGCTGGCACTTTGGCTGCCAACACTTCAGGAAACAAGTTATCAGTGAATTAAAAGGCTGATTTCGGTTATTTAAACACTCCACCGCTCCCTCCTACTCTAAACTTTTGCTTCTTCCAGGCAAGCGCAGGTCCTAATGAGCCCCTCAACCCTCCATGATGTGCTGCCTGAATTTACAGCTAAAACCGAGACTTGCACCAAGCACATTTAAAATAATACAAAAGCCCGGAGGCTTTGCAGATCTATTCTACAAAACTAGCTAAACAGATGCCACGAAGCAGAGCTCAGGTGTCAGCTGCAGTTGCTTTCCCCATTACCCATTAGCATCCCCATTTGCAGACACTACACCAGCTCGACATGCACTTACAGAGCTGACAAGTAGCACATTTTTAATAACCGCCCAGGAAAGCTGTCGTAGCCGGCAGAGACTTGTGCATATACACACCGTTTCCCTCGTTTAACAACTACAGTGTGCATCTTAAACACTTTCCCAGCCCTGATTTCCCGGCCCCGTTAGGGGTTTATACTGGCAGCCATGCAGTAACAAACCCAGCTTTCTCCCAATTAACCCCAAATGCACAATGATGTGCACGGCGAACAGCAGCCACAGACACCTGCTTCACTTTTTATTCTGGATTCCTCACGGCGGGAGCACGAAGCAGTAAAACAAAGTTCAGATGAAGGAGACTCGCCTGAGCTCCCGCCCTTCCTGCATTTCTGTCACGTTCCATTTCTTGTTTTATTCAATCATTGTGTCAGCCCACCAGTCAATAAGCTCCATAATAAAAACTTCAGACTCCAGGTGGCTGTGGGACTCCTGCATTCCTTCACAAGCCATGCCTGTGACATTTTTAATGATATTCATGCAGTTATTGGGGGAAACTATTAAATAAGCGCAGACGAGCGAGTGCGTGGGAGAAGGATTATGCATTTCAAATTGTCCTCGGTGCAACGAAATAAGTGTATCCGACACCTTGAGGAGAAAACTGATTGCTTCTGTTCATGTGGGTAATATTTTTCATGTCGACCACGGCACGGCGAAATAATTACTGAAAACTATCTCCTTCCAAACCCAATTGCTTGCTCTGCATTGCCCTTGTTGAGTGTGTACCATTGTGGTGGAGACAGTAGATCAGAGAGAGAAAAAGAGGCTGTGGGGATGGATTTGTTTGCCTGAACCTCGCTGTGTGCACCCTTCAGCTTCCCTTTAATGTTGAAGGGTCACTTCCTGTAATTGTAAAAACATACCCAGTTTTACACTAATCAGTCTCAGATTTCTGTTTCCAGCTAAAATAATTTCAAAGAAAAATTTTCAGGACTGTGAGGACCATCGTGCTCGAGCATGTTCCCCTACCATATCTTCTGTATGTCACAGCAGCGACTGTATACATGAATATCACTGTAATGGCAGCAAAGCTCAGCTGGACGTACCTCTCAGTGTCAGATACTTGCTATGTAGCTAAATTACAGCTAGCTGACTAACACCCCCCATGTTAGCTGTTACTGTCATCCTCCTAATATATAACATAGCGTTACCTGGGTGTGTACTTTAGTTAGGAAGCTGATGTTGTTGTCACTAGAGCCAGTAGTGTTACTGTGTGACAGTACATACAAATTATTATCAAATGCTTCGCTGATTCATAAAGGAAAACGCTTAGGACCTATCCCGACACGTGAAGAGTGTGTCGTTTCCACAACAAGGAAAGACTCTGGAGGTCCCTATAAATGTCTGTAAACTTGTGTCAGAGTGCATCCCTTATGTGAAAGGGCCTTTACTGCAGAAGGAAGCTAGCTGTGTTACCAGCCATATTATGATTTGCTAATAAACCGAAAGAAAAGGTTGGACCACCATGAACCAAAAGTGTTGCTAATGCTAACTGTAGTGTTACCGTGTGACTGAATGGGCTTCATTAGCTAAAAGGTTGACTAATGGTAGCTTACCTGTATTAATAGCTAGCTGGCGAACATTAGCTCACTTGCTAACATCAGTGTTAGTTTGTGTTGGAATCTGCTGAAGCCTGATTGTTCCTCCTTCCTCGCATTCAGCACCATAATTTCCAAAATAAAAACCATGCTGAGTTCATTATGACTCGAAACCCACAAAACATCCCATAACTCCATCAGGAACGTGCTCCTCACTTACTGGAACATTTGCCCGTTTAGCTGTCATTTGTTATTAAAGATGGAGTCTGTGTTCAACTGTTTGGTTTAGGGAAAAAAAGCTGTGGAAACTTTTCTCCACAAAGACAAATGAATAGAGAAAAGTCAGGGGAAAAGTTAGTTCTTTGCATTATATGGGTCATCAGCCCTTTTGGAAAGCAATAATGAAGTGTAATAATGTACAGTACTATTACAGCTAATTTTGTATTTAGTTCTGCTTTATTGCTTCCTTTGTATTAAAGTCATCAATCACAAAGAACTCGACTCTTTCTGAAGGTTAGCTGCATGTGCCGGGGCGCTCGGGACACTTCTTGTCATTTCTTGTTAACGTGCTGCGCGTATGGAAGTGAGCGGGCTTCGGCGAGTGTGCAGTTTGCAGGCTGTGCAGCTTAGGAGGTCAATATCATCAATGATCAGCATGATTAAAACTGAGCTGTCGGAGAATTAGGCCCTGATTAGCTGGTGTTTCTAACCGCTAAGCGAATCACAGGAAGCGCGTGGCAATGCCTCAAACTGCCACCAGACAAAAGGCAACTTACATATATTCATCAGCAGAAACCAGCTGAGTTTGATCTTCTCTGTTTCTTCTTTCCAGCAAACCGGCGGGTCCAATTTGGACTACTGAACGGCTTAGTTTAGATTAAAATGCACTGATGGTGAAAAGCTGCATGACGGTGTAGTTACACAAAAAGGAAACAATGGTTGGAGGTCATGCCATGACCAAAACGATTGCGTCTGTGTATCATTAACACATGTTCTCTAGCATATCGAGACTATCTCTCCACACCGCCACATATTCCATATGTACAGGGTACTCCTTGGTCGTGGCATGTGGATATTTCTTTAAGACACTCCGGCACGCCCGGCTGCGCCCCACAGCTCATGTATAAAACAGCTGTGCAGACGTGACACCGGTGATAGTTTGATCTCCACTTGTGTTGTGTGTGTGTGAGTGCCTTGAGAGTGCTGTGTGTATGTGCGTCCATCAAGAGCGTGCTTCGGCATCCTCCATGGGCGCTGCCTCTCCCTTGGTATTCCCCGGTATTCCCCTGGTATGCCCTGGTGTCCCTTAGCTTGATTCCCCCTAGCTGGCTATGTGCTTCTGCTTGGTTGGTCTCCCTTCCCCGGCTTATTGCCTCGAAAAATAGGCTTACGGTCGGACCATGCTGTGCGAGCTAAAGAAGCTGACGCTTGCATGCACTGCTTTGTTGCCAGCACAAACTAGGCAGACCGTGCTTGGTTTTTTGAAAGCATTAAATGGCCCGTCCCTCCCCCTTCTCCTGCCTCCAAAAATGAGAGAGCAGGCTACTATGGGGAACATGGCTGCCGCTGCTGTGACATCAGTTGGGCAGGCCATGGGCTGGATCCCCTCCCAGACCTGTAGCTGATTCACTGCTGGCCCTTCCCACAGCATCCCTCCCATGGCTTCGCCTCTGTGAGGCCTGGGCTGGTGGAGGTAGACCAGCGGTCCTCAAACCCCGGGCCTCGGACCGGTACCGGTCCGTGAGTCGTTTGGTACCGGGCCACGAGAGTTGAGGCTCAGGTGTGAAATGTCTGGTTTTCAGGGTTTTATCGGTTTTCAGCGTTATTTTGTTATCGTTTTTATCGTTCATTCGGTCTTCCCGGGTCTTTTCACGTGTGTTATGAATAAATCTTTTTTTCGGTACCGGTACTAGTTTTATTTTGTTGTATTTATCCGCGACACCTTAAAGGCCGGTCCCTGAAAATATTGTCGGGCATAAACCGGTCCATGGTGCAAAAAAGGTTGGGGACCGCTGAGGTAGACTATCGTCAAGCTTCCATCCTCTCCTCCGGTGTTGCCCACCTGTCCCTGGGCTGCCCCCTGCTGGTCCCTGGGGAGAAATGGGTCCCTTCAGCTCTTGATTGGAGCATGCCGGGTGTGGGAATTAGCCCTTCCTGAGGTCCCATCTAGTAGAGTGGACCTCAAGGTTGATGCTATCACGCAGCCTCAGCCGGTGCCGCTGGTGCCTGGTTGGCCTGGCTGCAGGCAGTTGAGTGCCCTGCCTCCCAGCATTTATGGTCCCCTGTTGGTTGCTGCCGTGCATGCCGGGAGAAGTTGCCTCCACGGCCCCCCTCTGTAAGGCCTGGGCCGTGGAGGTTGATTATCGTGAGGTGGAGGTTGAAGAACTTCCATCCCCTCTGGCTACCACTGGAGTGGGGCCCAGATGGGTGAACCCATGTCTGGGTCACCTGATTCCGGGCCCCTCCCACAGTGTTCCCTCCCATGGCCCTGCCTGTGAGGCCTGGGCTGGTGGACGTTGATTGTCAGGAGGTTGATGTTTATGACACTTGGCTCCGGTCAGACGACCAGGGTTGCCTGATGGGACTGCCTGTCTACCCTGCGGCCACCTCGCTGTTAGGAAGCTGAGGGGCCTATGCAGACGTGTGAAGATGGCCATGTTCAGTTGAGGCGGGGAGGACCCGGAGCCAGCTGTCCTCCAGCCGCCCTCCTCCCTCCTGACATCCTTTGAGTTGGGTCTAGTGGCCAGCACTGCTGCAGGCTGTGTTCTCCTGGCCTATTGCTCGCGCTTCACTGGTTTTACACACCAGTCAGACCTCTCTGCTTCTGACGGCTCGGCCAGCGGTTGACAGTTCTCCGGCCTGCGGCACTGGCTCTCTGTCTGGCACATTGCCCAAATGTTGCCGGTCTACGTGGCCGGCAGGACCTGCTCAGTGAGCTGACACCCCGGCGAGTCACGTCCCTGACTGCACTGCAGCTCCAGGCGATCTTCCCCTGGCGTATTGCCTGCATTCGCAGACTTACGCGCCAGTTGGACCTCTCTACGGCGAGTAAGCATTCTCCAGCCTATTTTAGCCTGATTGTCTCTAGCATATCAGCTGCAGCAGCTCCTGGCTGTGTTCCCCTTGGCGTATTGCCCACATTCGCCGGTTTACACAAATTCCCTGTGTCTGATTCTTCACCCGGCGAGTGAGTGTTCTCCAGCCTGCAGTGCTTTGCACGAGTGTCTTGTTCTCGAAGTTCACTGTTGCTGCTTGCCTGTCTGTGGACTGCGCTAGACCTTTGGGTTAAGTCCCAGATTGGCCTTGAGCGGGCTAGACCACGAGACCCCCCGTCTGCAAATGGCTGGGCGGCTTCGTGACTGTGTGGATGGACCCTTCGGGTTGCATCCCTGCTTTGACCCTGCATCTTTGCAGCTGCACTGCTGCTGCAGGCTGTGTTCCCCTGGTGTATAGCCCGCGGTTCGCTGGCTCACACACCAGTCGGACCTCGCTGTGTCTGATATACCAGCCAGCGAGTGAGTGTTCTCCAGCACGCAGCGCTGGCTCTCTGTCTGCAGCAGGTGCCCGCTCATTGAGCTGCCACTTCCCGACTGTCCGCTAGTGTCTCTTGCTGGCCCCCTGTGTATGGATGGCACAGAGTGGCTGCTATGCCCTGGTGAAGCAGGCCTCGCTGTGTCTGATATGTCAGCCAGCAAATGTGTGTTCTCCAGTATCCTTTAGCCAGTCTCTGCCTGGCACATAAGCTTCTGCGGCTGCAGGCTGTGTTCCCCTGGCGTTTTGCCCGCTTCGCCGGCTTACACGCCAGTCGAACCTCACTGTGGCAAGTGAGAGTTCTCCAGCCTGTAGCGCCGACTCTCTGTCTGGCATTGCCCGCATGTCGTAGGCCTATGCAACCAGCGGGATGCCTCGCGGTTCTCGGGTTGACCTGAGCGGCCGATCACTTGCAATCCTGTGTCCTACACGATCGGTTCAGGCCAGTCTGGCGTCTGCAGACTGCTGCCTCCACCCCCTGGCTCGGCCTTCGCATTGCGAAGCCCTGACCAGGGTGGTGTCTCCATTGGTGCATTGTCACTGACTCCCTGCACCTTCACTCTCGGCGGTTCGGTTGCACTGTCTCCTCGCGGGGTGTCTTACAGAGTTACACCGTACATATGGAATATGTAACGGTGTGGAGAGATAGTCTCTCACTAAGAGAACCAAGGTTACACCATAACCGTACGATCTTGTTGTTTTTAAACGGTTCCGTTAAAGATGGGAACCAGAAATCTAGAGTTCAGCCATTAGCTCGGCTTTTGGTAACAGATCAATTGAGTTGTACGCGCTGGTGCAATCTGTCTGCTTTTATAAATATAGATGGTGTGAAACAAGTGAATATCCTCATCTGTGGAACCTGACTCATTGGATTCCATCACTTCCGGGTAGGTGACGTCTCATCTTCCTGCCAGTCATGGTCATGAGGGTAGGGTTTGTACCTTATAAAGTGAGTTGCCTTGAGGTGACTGTTGTTGTGATTTGATGCTAAATAAATTAAATGTAATAAACTTGAACCATCCTGTGGGCTTTGTAGAGACACATTCAGTCCACGTGCTTCAGGGGTCTAAATACATATGTGGGTAACTACAGTTAGCTCGCTGCCAACTTTCAGAGAAAAAAATGAGCAAAAATGGAACAGTTTAAACTGAGGGATGAAAGAGATCCTGCAGTAATGCTAAACAATGCTGTGTATTTTAGCATTAGAGCATGCTGCTCTAATAACCCCTCAAAATTAAATGCAACTTTACCAGATAGTGAGAGAAAGACTTCCTGCGGGTTTGGTGAAACTTTTTATTGCTTAAACCCAACAGTTGTTCATTTTCAGCCGATACATCGTGAATCAAACTGACAGTGAGTCCAAAGATGGACCACAGCTCGTTGTGTTTTAGCATGGAGGATGTGTGTAATCTGCTTAGTAAGGATCCAAAACAACACAATGGTTTCTGTCAAATAAGGAAACACAGATGCCTGATATAGTCACCGAAGGAGTAAGCAGTGCTCCCACGGCCTTTTTTAGCCTTCTGCTATGTTTTCATGTGGGGAACCTTACAGAGGTAGAGACGGGCAAAGTGAGCATGAGCTGACCCTAAACAAGTCGCAGGAGACGCAGACGATGGGCAATAAACAGTCTGCGTACGAGCTATCATTAGTGAAGACAGGCGTGACATCCTATTATGGATTTCTATTGTGTCAACTTCTTTCTATTTAAAGTCCACGGGAGCAAAAACAAACCTCCTGCTGACAGCAGAGTTATTTTTTCCCTCCTGCTGAGAACGTCTTCATCTGCGGTCGAGTCAGAAACAAACAACAGAACAGAAAATCTCCAGAAAAGCTCGAGTGGGCCTCTATCGTTTCCACGCCAAAGAAACAGGAGGACTTGTGCATGTGTCTCTCTGTTAATTAGAGCGAGCCAGTTGGTTAATTGTTTGGCTGATATGGGCAGAGGAGGAAGAGGAGGAGAGAGGGAGGACGAGGAGGAGGCAGAGGAGAAGGGGGGCGCTTGATTCATGACAGGGAACCGCAAGTTTGAAGGGTGTCGACAGATAAGACTGCAAGGGTAATTAACAGAAAGAGAGAGGGATGATGAGAGAGAGAGAGGGAAGGGAGGGAAGTGCCAAGAAGAATAAATGTCATAAAAGTGTCCCAGGATGCTATAATGACTTCAAAAAGAAAGGAAAAAATGGAGAGCTGGTGTGTGGGAGGAGGGAGATAAAGACAGGAAGTAAATGAGCGCGAGAGGGCAATGATTAAGGGCATAATTCCATTTTATTAGACAATACTGCTGCAGAGCAGGATGCCAACTGGGCATGAGCAGTGCTGAGTACATGGACAATTAACTTTTACAAAAAAACTCTCCAAAATACAAGCTTTGATGCTCCTCAGGGTCAACTAATGTCAAGGAGGAGGTGCAGGAGGAGCACAGAAACAGCCTCAGAGCAGCTCGCTAGAGCGTTTCTTTCAGGGAGCAGGAGGAGGAAGACGAAGAAGAGGAGGAACGGTGGATTACAGAGGAGGGGCCGTCCTCACACCCTGACGGTCTCCAGAGGGTCTTCATTTTATCCACCCAGGTGCCTGAATTCAAGTGTTCTTAGAGGAAAAGAAACATGTAAAAGTTTTAAATAAAGTTTGGTTAAAACCACAAACCAACGCTCCGGTCACCGAGGACGTTTGTTCACAGACTGGCAGACTGAGCGATGGTCTCTGGGGGTCGGTACAGCTCACTGTCTCTGACATTTTGCACCATCGCTGCTGCTCGTGTTACTGAATCTCATTTCACTGTGTGCAGTACTGCAAATATGAGCTTGGACTGCAGGTTTGACGCTGCCTATCTCAATGAGTCGAGTCGAGTTTTAAAATCACAGCTGAAGTGTTTTCATTCACAATTAACAGACACTGCTCCAAATTGAAGGAACACTGGAAACGATCACACAACCCACAAAACGATGGTTAATGGTTTAACCACGGACACTTTCACCGACTCGTTTTTACTGACTAGGTCATATATTTGGCTGAGGTCAGTGTCACTGCTAGTAGCATGAGGTCATACCTGGACCCCACAGAGGTGGCACAGGTAGTCCAATCGTCAAAAGCTTTGCTGTGCCAAATATTCTTAAATCTGCCAAAAACGGTCTGCCAGTGGGGTCAGCAAACTAGCAGATGAATCCTTCTGCTGCATGCCTTTAACGAGACACAACTGTCTAACATGTATGCTTAATTGAAGAAAATTTGGCTTATTACAGTGAAATCTGATTTCTGATATTTAGAAATTCATTACCTAAAATGAGTATAAATTCTTGAACAAGTTGTTTTCAAGAAATTTTTGTTTTCTTTAAGATCTTACACCTTAATTTTGATTTTCACATAAACACAAGACAAGCTTCTGTGTCACTGATACATGTCTTAAATTCAAAAATTGTTTAAGTGGCCTTAGTCTTGAAATAAGAAAAATAATCTAATTCTTATTGTGCAAGTTCACCCAAACCATTGTCAAACTCTGTAACTGGTAAATAAAGCTCAACATGAGCTGAAACAGCTTATAGATAAACAGACATATTTTCCTAGGACGAGCTTAATTTTCTCGTGCAGAACTTGTTTGTTCAGAATATGTTTTCTTTTACTCTATAGGAGAGCTGGACAGGGCCATCGAAGGCCTTCGCCCCATCAGCAGAACCGGTATCGGGATCAGATACAGAGTGACTCCAGCTGGTGTGGATGTCTCTGACCAAACCATCGGAAACGGACTTCGAGCAGGCCCTGTGCTGGGTGCACCGTGGAGCCATAGATTACCACCAGAGCAGGTTCACCCAGAGCACGTGTGACAGACGAGGTGTGGGTCAGTGATGGTCTGTGGAGCCAGATCCATGCAGGGACACACAGACCTCTACAGGGTAGACAAGGGCACTCACTGTCAGACTCGACACTGGTGCTGTGGGCTTTAATACTGTTAACACATTACCCAGGTCATATCAGTGTAGATACACTAATTGTTTTCCACTGACGTGTTTTCAAAGTGTTCCTTTAATTTCTTTGATCAGTGAATTTCAAGTGTTGGTTTCGTGCAGCAGATGCAGTGTTGACGATGTCGTGTTGAAGCACCAGAAAATGAATGGATGGCTGTTTCCTGAGCAATGTTTCTACTTTTTTACCATCTCTATTCACAAAGCACTATTTGACCTTGATATTGAAAGGTATCATGTAAAGAACTTTTTTTGGACTTTTGTTTTAAACCCAGACTTCTTCAGAGGAGGTGGCAGCAGTTCTGTCAGCCCTGCATCTCTCAGTCTCACGGCTGCATGCAGACCTTTGCCAAGATGTTAGGGCAGTCAGTCTGATTTTGCCTTAGAGGCAAAACCTAAAGCAAAAACAAGTGAAAAGCACTTTCTTCTGCTCATTAAGCTCCGATGCTGTGAGCTCCTGTGGTAATAGATGAGGGCGACTCGGTCCCCCTCAGTGTGGGCACGTCGTTGTCCAAATGATTTACGTCCACATTAGACCTCGGTGACACACACAACATGAACACAGCTCAGTCTCTTCTTACTGTATTTTCACAACAAGTCTGTGCATCACAGCAAAGATCTGGAGAGGATGGAGACATAAAACAATTACATTTAGCTTTCAGTGCAGGACTCCTGAAAGAATCACAGCTTCAGACCTGTGCTCAGTTTGAGCACAGCTGTCACCACACACCTGCATGAGTCCTTCCTGACTTTCTCCCTGTAACCACCTGCTATGGCGTTATAATGGTTTGTTTTTACTTGACAAAGCCGTGTGGGGACACGGATGCTTCCACAAAGAAGAATACAAGTCAGACACACGGCGTTCAACTTAAAATAGATTTATTTTATAACCAGAAATAAATAATTCACCTAAAAAGCAAACTGAGCAACAATGAAGGTGTAGCCAAGTACAGGATAGGGGAGGGGAAGTTAAAGCGGAGTGAATGGGCCAATAGCTAGATTCGTAGGAGGGTCAAGGTGAGTGGCCCAGAAGGGCAGACCTCAATACTTGAAATGTGCAATTCACTTGTATTTTTATTTTTTATTCCTATTTATTCTATTTATCCCCTTCGTATATTTTATTTATATTGTCTCTGTATTTATATATATATATGTGTGTGTGTGTGTGTGTGTGTATATAATATTCTGTAACTTCTGTCGGTGCTGTGCTTTTTTGGAAATCGAATTTCCCAGAGGACCCACCCGAGGGATTAATAAAGTTCTATCTAATCTAATCTAATCTAATCTAATCTAATCTAAACAGAGCTATTACTAATTCAGTTCACACACTATAGTGATGTATATGGCCATATGTGAAAATAATGCAAGTGCTTTAACAAAAACAACCACAAAACATTAATTCTAATTTCTAACTACAGTCTATACAGTGCATCTTAATCATGAATGCAATCTTTAAATCATAATCAGCTTATTCTATCATCAAGGTGCACATTTCTATCAGAAATC
Source organism: Haplochromis burtoni (assembly GCF_018398535.1). Taxonomy (NCBI): domain Eukaryota; kingdom Metazoa; phylum Chordata; class Actinopteri; order Cichliformes; family Cichlidae; genus Haplochromis; species Haplochromis burtoni. The sequence goes on along the minus strand of NW_024582478.1, from coordinate 325,519 downwards.
AGAAATAAACCATGAACTATAGTAGATTATTTTTTCCCAGTACTGCCCCTTTAACTGAATTACAGGAGCATTGCTTTGCACTGCATAGCAATGAAGCAATATGTTAATTACAGTCAATGTACAGAATAAAATTACCAAAAAATATACAAAAGCCCACAGGCTGTAGTTCTACAGTATGTGGTAACATATCAGCACAGTAAGAATATGCAGAGACATCTATACAGTGCTGCTCGAGCAACAAACGTAACAAAAAATAAAATAGATTCAGCACCTTTAAGATCAAAATTAACTAATCCCATCATCTTATTTTAGTGCATTTAATATTCAACATCGAATACTAGAACATCATCAGCACACAAGCTGAGTGCTCAGAGTAGCTGAACTCTGTGAGAAACCCTGTGTGTTCTCCCACAGTGAAAACGTGGTCGGCTCCAGCTACAGCTATGAGCATCAGGTTAGTTAGTAGGGGTGCAACGATACTCGTATCGATATTGAACCGTTCGATACAGTGCTTTCGGTTCGGTACGCATATGTATCGAACAATATAAAATTTTTAATTTATTTTATCAACTTTCCTTCTGACAATGCTGTCTGTGTTGAGCGCTCAGTGGATCTGCGTTCAACTACTCCGCCTAGGCTGCACTGTCGAGCGCAGATCCACTGAGCGCAGGGCAAGCTAGCAAGACAGAAGCTAAGCTAGTTGCAACATGGCAGCTGCCTCAACACTACCCGAAATTCAACCTCCCCTACCCTTATTCAGATCTGGCGTTTGGAACTATTTTGGTCTTCATGTGAAGTATGACCCTGAAGGTAAGCGAGTCATGGGCAAAAGTAAAACAGTATGTTGGATGTGCCACGCAATGCTCAATTGGTGGGAACTAGTGCGTTAGCGCAGTTAGCTTTTTAACGTGTTGACGCTATCCAGCCCCATGCACGGGGCGATCCGCGGTAACTTGTTGCCGCGTTATGGCGTTAATGTCATTTTAACGAGATTAATGCTACAAACTTTACCCGAGTCATTTAGACAGCCGTTAGCACAGGATTCTCCTTATGGGGACCTGATATGTTTAATATGCTGCTGAGAATATAGCCCAGAAGAAGCGGATAGTATAGCTTTTATTTTGGAAAGAGCCATTTCTCTGTAATAAACTCTCTTTTCCAAAGATGAGTGATTCCTCAATCAGGTAGATTTATTTTATTTTTTAATTATTTTGTTGTTTCAGCAACATTAAATTTAAAAACTGTACGTTTGAGTTAAAATATATATTTATAATTTTAATAAATGACAAATTAAAAAGACATAAACATTTTTTTGTATCGAAAAAATATCAAACCGTGAAGTATCGAACCGAACTGTGATTTTTGTGTATCGTTGCACCCCTCCTAGTTAGCAAAAAAAAAAAAAAAAAAAAAACCCTCCTAGTTAGTTTTTCAATTAGCCTGATTCGCCCAGTCCCAGTTTAACTCACCAGCACGCTTCTAATGTTCAACTTTCAGGGAGGATCTTGTCCGCTTCATCCGCACCCGTGCAGATCTACAACATTGAAATTGGGCCATTATATTCACCATTAACTTCTTGTTAGCTTTTTAGCTTCAAGGTTAGCTTAACAGCTTCTGACTCACCGTGATGGTTCCAAAGTCCAAAATGTTCTCAACAAATCAGGTCCGTTTCTCTAAGGTCCACGCAGATCTCCAGTATGGATATTTGCTCAATTTTTCAAGTTTATAGTTATTTTCCACCAACAAACTTAGCGCTGAAAATCAGCGACGGTCTCGTGATGTTGATCTGATATCATCGTGTTGGTGTTGTTCCTGGAACAACATAGTAAATGTTGATCTGAGAACAACACCAACACCACGATATCAGATCGTGCGTCTCGTGCACCCCATCTCTCTCTGTGTCTGAGCACATGTGATGGTACAGAGCAGGGGAAGGTGGGGCTTGTTCCTTCCTAACCAGTAGGGGTGTCAAATATACTCTTTGGGGTTTAACATTTATTATTTATCTCTTATTATTGATTTACTTTAGATCAACTCAGTGATTAACAGAGTAATGATGAATCACAATTAACAATAACAATGTTGTATTGCATTACTGAGTCGTGTAAACTCACTGGGTTACACAGGTAACAAGTGAGGCTGTCTGTTACTCAGCTGGATCCAGCACCGAGCTCAGGGACTCTCAGCACCCGGACAGTTTTACGTATCTTCATTTCTCAGAGACTCTGCAGCAGAATCAAACAGGAAATCATGCTTGTGCCGCAGATATTTGTGTCTCTGAGGTGACAGGTTGCATCCAGGTGGGTACACCACTTTACATCCTGGAGTTCTTTAGACAAACGTGATTGGTTGAGTCGTTAAAAGTGCAGACAGTTTAAATTCAGTGTTCAACGAATCCTGTTCATGTGTCTCTGTGTTTCGTGCATTTCAAACATCTGAACATTTGCAATGATTTCAGTTACGCTCATTCTCCTTTGTCCAGCCACTTTATCTCTGAGGCACTGCTCACTATGAAACAAACTTGGAGCCACAAGCAACTGACGACTGAACAGTGAGGAATCCCAGGACTCCATCCAGCACACACAGCTGAAACTAAAGCTGTTTAATACTACTGCAGTGTTAGTTTCTGGTTCAGTGAAACATCTGGGTAATTTCACACACACATAATTTGACTTGATGTCATCTCAGATAAAACCTTTTTTTGGATAAAGTTGCACGCACTGATGTCCACGCAAGCGAACAATGTGATTGTTTCCACTGTGTTCTCACCTGGGCCCGTTTAGGTCATGTTTAAGAGAAGCTGGTGTTTCAGATTTAAACAGCTCAGTTTAAAAACCTGCTGTCGCTCTGCAGGAAAACAAGTGAGATTTTAATCAAGAAATCAAATATCTGGTTCTGGTCTACCAGCTCGTGTTTGCCCCGAGGCCTTTTCTTTTTAATCCAGCCCTTCTTAAAGCACGCAGAGCATTTAAAACTTTTACGGGAACAAATTTTTAGGCAGAAACACCAGACGCAAACACTCCCAGTGTGTCAGTGACGAGGGGAGAGGGGGTCAGGTGAAAGAGAGGCGGCACAGAAACTGAAAGAATGTGGAAACAAAGCGAGATGGCCCTGAGCGGAGCGGGAAAAAGGCCTGGGCTTACAAAACAACACGTAACCGAGACGAGCCTCCTGCCCCGGGGGGAGGCCCGTGTGGGAAGGCGGGGACCTTTATTATCTTTCGGTAGGTTTTGACCTTTGACCCAGACCTGCTCAGTTCACAGGGACCAATGGGATTTGGAAGTATGGCAACAACCCTGAATATAAAGCGGTGCGGGGGCACATTCCTCAGCCAAGGTCAAAGCGGCGGCGCTCTCTGCGTCGATTTGTATCACCGTGTGTCGCTGAGTCTTTGCTCTCACGTCTCTGTAAAGTGGGAGCTGTGGACAGAGTGACCTCGGACCAAACGAGCACTCACATAACCTGGAAACTTTCATCACTGCGGCGTTTCCCTTTATCGCCTTAGATTCTTCGGGTTCCTTTTTTCTCTCTTTGACCTGAAACCCTTCATTACCACAAGCTCTCCCCCTCCCTCCCCCTCCCTTCTGTCCTTTCATTATTTCTCAATGAGAACTCAAACTAATCTCTCTCTTTCTTTCTCACTTTCCTTTGTGGCATCTAATCAATCAGTGGGTGCTCTTCTAATCAGCCTCCTTTTTGTTCTTTTCCCACCATAGATTCTACTCCTCTGGGAACGTTTGGGGATTCAGCAGTCAGAAACGGGTCCAGGTTCGTGTTCCCGAGCCTCGCAGACAGACAGACACAGCTAGCCACAGCTGGCCACAGGTGCCTCTGTGAGCCTGAGAACAAATGGAAGCATAATGGCAGTGCTACAAAGTGGTGGAACAAAATCAGGGAGAAAGGGATTTTTTAGATTCTAATGTAACAGAGAGGAGACTAAATCTGCTTTAATGTCGCTTTACTGGATTTTGTTTTCCACCTGCCTGTTTTAGCTCTCTGTCTGTTTTCTGAGCTATTAGTTAGCAAATCATGTTAGCTAGCTTGGGTATCAATGATAGGAGACACAGAAACATGCTAATCAGGGCTCAGTAGCATCCAAATAAAACCCTGAAATTTCACTCAGCAAAATTGGAGCTCCAAACCCAACGTGGAGGCGACGATTCAGACTCCACAGCATGAGATGCATGTAGGAGCACATGTGTGAATAAAGCATAACCCAACATTGAGACCATGCAGGCTGTTTTTCTTGTTAACATAGCAGCTGTGAAGATGACTGTCACAATCAGCAGGGCTGACTGTGTGTAGAGTGAAGGGTGGATCCAAATGCAGACAAAAACAAAATGTGAAACATGACTTGAATAACAGAAAACGAGCCGTTTATTGAGGCTGGCAAAATAACTGTAAACAAAACACAAAGCTAACAATAAACTAAACTGGGTGAGCTAAATTAACTTAAAACCTACAACAGGAACATGGACATGAGGAAACTTGACACAACTTCTTGGCTTGCAAACAAAGCAGACGATCTGACAATGATACTCTGAAAACAGAGGACTTAAATACACAGGAGGTGATTAGGGGAAGTGGGAACACATGGAGGAACAGCTGACTGACATGAGCCTAATGACAGGACAGGGGAAGTGAAACTAAATACAATGAACAAAGAACACACGATTCCTTCAAAATAAAACAGGAAACACTGAAACTAGACATGACAACAAGCTTAACAGACCTAACACGTGATGAACGATACAAGAACTCAAACATAGAAACCAAGGAAACAACAGGAATTCGCATGATAAGGTGGGGCCAGGTTTCACAATGAGCTCACCTGAAACTCTGGCTGATTGGGACCCACACCCAGTTTCACACCTTGGCTCAGGCGATTAGAGGATCATCAGGGGGTCCTTTTGTCCCTCTGTGGGGGGAAACTTCCACTAGGTTTATATCTGGGACTCTCCACCATTTGACCTTAGAACTGAAGAAGCTTCTCAGATGAGAGGTGAAACGTCTTCAAGTAACTTAAAGAAGTCCAGACGCTTTTCTTTGCAAGCTCCTTTGACTACGATGACCTGGATGACTGAGAACCTTCACAGATATACCAGAGGGTTACCTAGGCAACCAAAGGCTGGACTCTCTAGATGCCGCCAAGCGTCAGCTTCAAAGCAACAAGCGACCGCTGAATCGTCCTGTGTGTAAAAGCAGCTTTAATTTGCCCGATTTGTGGGAAACTCATACTTTCTAGCAGACATACCTGCAGGAGGGGTGTATATTATTCTCCAGCCCCCCGGGACAGTAAAATGACCTGCTGGTCCTCAGGGCACTGAAATGGTTAAAACTTTGATTCATTAACAGTGAAGTGATTTACGAATGTTTAATAACTGAAAGGACCCATTTCTAGAAGCGTCCAGCTGTGCGTGCTGTTCAAGGAGTCTGAGCAGCTGATAAACCAATCAGTGAAAAACCGGAAGCTTTGCCTCTGCAGACACATCACAGCAAAGGGTTTTCTCACCTTCGGGGAGCTTGATAGAACAAGATTTCACAGTGGACAGCAGTCTGAGGTGCAGCTCTGTGTCTTTGTTCCAGTCCTGACATTAAATAACTCTCCTTGTTATTAGATCCTGGCTTTACCTTCGACCTCGACCTCAGAGTCCTCCAAAGCTCAGTGAACGGCACCAGATATTACATTTACCTGGAAGCTGTGTTTGAATCTAAATGGTTTCATTGGGCCTGTATTCCTGTGCTCTTCAGTGAAACTGTCAGTACGGAGGTCTGAGCTGTGAGGGGTATGTGTTCGTCTACCCGTGGATTTGATGAAGTTAGCCTTTCAAAGGCTTCTTATATTAAATAAAAGATGCTGACAGCTTCGAAAGAAGGAGAAACAATGGTGAGAATGGGAAGGCCATGGCAGCGCCGACACTGGACCAGTTTCAGAAAAACCTTTCCTGCCATTCATTACCTGCATCTTTACTTTCTTCTGACACCATTAACATAACTCGTTATTGCTCAGCACGTTCAGCTTCCAGTTACGCTTTCTGCACCGCTTCTCCCAGTGATTCCTCGGGTTCCTTCAGTAACTCGGTGCAGTGAAACATTACAGCGGAGGCTGAGCAGCTAATTGGTCTGAAATGCAGGGGGATCTGTTTGCAGTGCAGCTTTAAATAAAAACGGCAGTCAGCAACGACTTCCATCTGATTTATTGCTGCAGGCCAGAGGACTGTAACAATTCAGCCGCTCCTTCTCCTCACTCCTCATTACTCACCAACTCAATCCAGCAAGAAGAATGAAGCAATAAGAGACCCTGTCTTCTTTTGGAGATGCCTCTAAAATCATTTCTACGCAGAGAAATGTCCCCAGCTTGTTGTTGTTTTGGAGCATCAGATTCAACATTATGCCCACTGCTGTTTGCTTCTTCAGAGACAGAATGTATTTGTATGAGAGAGTGGCGAGGGTCGAACACATGCGTCCACAGACTGTATGGGACCATCACACAAACCTGCTAAGCAGTGCTCAGTAAAGTCCAAAAAACGCGACTCCAATATTGTTGGACGCTCTGTTGGTACAACAACCTCACAGCAGCCATATTATTGGTCACCAACAGCACAAACACGGTCCAGAGATCAAGCTCAGGTGAAGCTAGCAGACAGCTAGCAGCTACAGCCGCCTGTGTCGCCATACCTGTCAGTCATAGAGGCCACGCCTCTAATAATGCAAAAAGGTGAATTCTTCCCCCGAGGGACTCCAACATGGTTTCCAACATGGGCGCCTGTGGGGACCGACTCACCGTCGGAGCCTCTGCTGGACGTTAGAGGAACTGCATCAGCCATCAGCTGCCTCTCGTTCAAAGCACGGAAACTAAAATGTCAGTTTTTAAAACCAAATGTTTAAAACAAGAATTCCCGATTGTTGAAGGTTTTTAAGTGAAGTTACATCGGCTCGATTTCTTACATGAACCACGATGATGACGTGTTCCACGTCTGTCACTCGTGATCCAGCAGCATCTGTGCTCAGCCTCATCACTTACCAGCTCTCAGCTTTGCAGTCTGTTTGGGTAACCTGGGGATATTCAGCTCAGTGAATCAGCTCCATTTTTCAATCTACAGCAAGATGCAGAGAAAAGAAACTGAGACGTTATTACACGAAGCACAAACACCATATGTCCATCATGTTTCTACTTTTTCTTCCAGTTTGAGGCTCTTTCTCTTAAATCTTCTGCCTCTGCAGCGGTTTACTGACACCGAACGGAGCTATTCAAACCGACTCCTACTCACACAGCAGCGGTGGGTGGAAGTGGGCATTAATTATCATTCCTGTGCAGATTTTACTGAAATTTGGTGAAAATTTGAGCTGCATTTGGATGGACATCAGGCTGGAGATGCTCTTCAAAAATGAGTCGATATCACTGTGTCATTCAGATAAATATTCATCCACTTCCACATTTTTAAATAGATTATCGGGGAGGCTCACGAGGAGGCCAAGAAGCTAAGAGTTAAGTGTAAGTCAGAAGATTTGAAAGTATTTCCATCCAAAACGTTTGCAGTTGGGCCTCAATGCGAAGCTGTGCACCAAAGCTGATTCTGCAGGGTCACGCTTATCAGAGAAACTCCACTGTGGAGCGTTTCTCCCTGCAGGTCCTCGTCGTGAGAGAGAGGACGTCATCTGATGTGGAAGCAGCAAGCTGGTGGTGCTAACACCACCTACATCAAACCCTCAAACAAATCTGACAAACGCTCCCAGCAGACCTTTTTTTCTGACCTTGTAGAATTGAAAACAGCATAAACAGTATTTAAAGTGAGGAACAGTCTGCTGCTCAGAGGTGGCAGAGTGCAGATACAGATGTGTGTACGTATAAACATGTACAAAAAAGTTGATCGTGCTCGTTTTCACCTCAGTGTTTCTGTTCTTTTGTGTCCAAAGTAAAAATGTACTCCCACACATTTTGTGTACAGGCGGGTAGAAAATGTTTTAAATTTGAGTGATTAGATTCCAAAAATGAAACGTGGTATCAAGAAAGCACTTTTCTATGACATATCCTACAATACTGTACTCATGAAATCATGGGTGATCAAACTCATTCACCCCCCCCTTTGTGTACTTTGTGACAGCATGAAGGTGAAATGTCGCGTGGCTCCATTGAAGACACTGCACTTATCGTACAGAAACAAAAATCCTCTGATTGGCTGAGATGACATGAGGATGATGACATTGTGTGTGCTCATAAAACTCTGGAAGGAGCAGCGTTCACACCTGTGCATGAAAGAGCGAGATTTCCTACACTGACATTAAACATTAAACAAGTTAATCACGAGCTGCATGCGCGGTCTGTCAATCTCTATTTCCCGTCTGCAGGTTTACGGCATGATTGTTTGGAGGAGAAGGAGGTGATACGTGACGTGTGCGAGGAAAAAGAAGCTGTCCTGTTGAGATTGGGGTTTATGTCTAAGTGCAGCTCTGAGTGATGTGAAGTGATTTGGAGAATGTTGCAGCGCGTAAAGCCCTCATCGCCAGGACTTGAATTTATTCTCCTTTGGTTCTCCCTCATTGAGCACAGCATTACAGAGGAGTAATCTCTCCCTCTCACCATCCCGCCGTCTTACTCCAAAGCTCGGCGCTCTCGTTCTCTCCCTTTTTGTTTCCTCTTGACCACTTTTTCCTGCTTTGTTGTTCATTTATTCTGTTAGATTTCTGTTTATGTTATTGTCTTTCTGGTTAGACCTATTAAAAAGCAATTTGATCCTGCACAAGCATTTCCTGCAGCGTTGTGCGTCTATATGATAATCACAATATGAGCTTCAAGTTCTGCGGCTGTAACAATATCATCGTCTGTTCCGGTCACACTCTTCAGATCAGATATTTTTAAGTGTGTATGACTGATTTTAAACAAGTAGCTTTACTCAACAGAAGCAGTCCAGTGAAATAACAGCTCTGAGTCCACAATCAGCTAACTCTCGAGCGTTAGCAGCTAAATCGATTCGTTTCTCCACGAAATGTGAGACTGTGATTCCAGAGTTGTAGCCAAAGCACAGCCAGAAGGTCCACGGTGGGCCTTTCTGTGTCGAGTCTCCTCCCACAGTCCAAAGACGTGCATGAGGTTACTGTGGATACACAGGTGTTGATGTGAACATGGATGATCATGACCAGGACATGTCCTCCCTCTGGCCCTGAGTAGACGCGTGGGTTTGCACTACCTGGTTGCTTCCAGTATTTTCCAGCTTGAAAGTTTTGAGACTGACTTTGTGAAGCTGAGCCGACACCTCAGACCTCCCTCTGGGACAGTGCAGGTCATCACGCACACAAAGAAGGACATTTCCTTTGTGCTGAGCTCAGAGTGAATAGGGACATAATGTTCAGCCTTCGCTGCCGTGTCCTGGTTCAGGTGTACACCGCTGGCATCGATTAGCTCTCTGCTTTTCCTTAAAGGCGGAGGATTCCTCGAGCCGCCGCAGTCTTCTCTGGCTGTAATCTCACTCATCCGCCGACTCTGTTTTATCTCATTTTTCCCCTCCACCTTTTCATCCCTCTCTTTCTCTAAATCCTGCTATATCCCAGGTAGGTAAGTAGAGCTCCTCTTTGAGGCTAATGAGCTGAGGAAGGGGCCTCGCCGGAGAAGACCGGCGTGATCACTGCTACCTCTGTTCCCATTTAGGGCCAGGTTTCGCTTCACAGGACACACAGGGACGGAAAATGGAGAGGGAGAGATTTTAACAATAGCAAAGTAACACCATCCACCTGCCGCCTGCCTCATCTCTTTCTCCTTTTTCTCCCCCTCTTCATCACCCGCAACTTCATCATAATTCATCGCCATCCCTCTCATCTCTCTCAGCAGCCGCGCCACAATCACCGTATCTCTGTTTTCTTATGTGACTCTTCAGGATTGGACAAGCTTCATTACCCCCTCTTTGATGTATTTCTTTCTTTTCCCTTTTTTCTCCTCCCTTCTCCATTTCCCCGAGCTACTTTGTGCTCTCGGGTTCGCGGCTCTAGAAACTCGATCTCCCTGCAAGAGCCGTCTGATGTTTTTATCTCGTTTGTTGTGGTCTGATTTCTTCGCAGGTTCACGATAGTTTGGATTCATCGAGTTATCCGCGTACGTGCCGCTGACAGACCGCATGTGGAAAATCTGATCGAGTAGCTCGCCAAGACGAATCGAGACCAGAAATCACGAAACGAGTTTAAGAAGAGAGCGCAGAGATAATTTACCTCCTGACTAAACAGCTTTTCTCTGTTGTTGTTGGTCTGTATTTGGTGCTATGTAAATACAACTGTGTGGTTAAAAAAGGAAAACAAGCCTTCAGCTTTGTTACAGCGCATCAGTCATCTCCTCGATGCATCAGTGTGGCGGCCTTCTTCTTCTTCTTTTGCCTCTTTTCTGGTTTTTATGCATGTTTGTCATGTTTTCTTTGCAGGCGACATTGTGCAGACCACAAAGGGGCCTTCTTGGGCTTCGTCGCCTGGAGCAGAGTCTAGGCTTGTCTTTCAGTCACATGAATGAGTGCATGTAAACTCTGCTGCTGTCATCATCGTCTGTCTGGAAACAGGGTAACTGGAACCTGACATCTCAGAAAGTGGATGGTTGTTATACGTGGGAGACAGACGGGGAAGGTGGGATTACACAAAAGTGCAGCAGAGCTCCGTTATAAATTCTGTTGATACTTCCACAGAGGTTTTGGGCATGAAGTCGATATCTTTAGTTTACAAAGATTTACAGCTGGGACCTTTAAATACTTCATCAGGAACTCAGGCCGCACATTCAGCCTCGTGTTGGTAAAACCATCAAATAAAAACTGTGAATGTTACCATCTTAGCTCTTGTGTCACTGACACATTTGACTCAGATCGCATGTTGCTCAGTGCACAGCAGGGTTTAAATTTGGCATCCTAATCAACATTTAGGTCATCCCTAACGGAGCACGAGGACATGTCACGCTGTGCGCCGTGGTTTGGGCCCATCACTGATGCAGCAGCACACCAACACACACAGAACTATAAAACTCGGAGTCAGTGTTGATCAGCACAGATGCATTTCTACTGCATCGAAGAAAAAGCTAAATGTGTGAATTTAGTATAAGACACAGAATTCATGTAGAAATAATTTGTTCATAATTGTGTTTTCTCCTCTTTTGTATAATTCGATTCAGATTGATTTGCATCGTGCCAAACCACAACAGCAGTCTGATGGCTGAAGGCTTCTTGTTCTACTTTTGGAAACTCCAGGAACCACCGAGAGCGAGGAGCTCTGCAGAGACAGCGTGATGCTGCGAGGTCTTTAAGCTGTAACAGGACTTTAAGGGCAATGATGTTACATTCACACCTCACAGACATACAGCACGTCCACATAGCAGCAGGGTACGACTGCTCCTCGGGCCCTTCCTTTGGCCCACTCTGACCACGATGATGGTTCGGTCGTCTCTCAGAGAGCAGCTCTGGGACCAGTTTGAGTCTTCAGCTGATTATGAAAGGAGATGGCCACAGGCCCTCTCTTAATGATCTTACATCAGCACTTGTGATCTTGATAAAAGCAGGCCATTATTACCCCATAGTGATAGTTACACAGAGGTTCCTGTAATAAAGTGCACACAGCCCCTTAAATTCCTCACTACAATGTGAACTTTGATAACAATCTATAAATGTATTTATTTTTCCCTCCATATAATCGAGCATGTTGTGCTTATGAAGACTGATTAACCTTCGAACATCCACTGGGTCACCTGCGACTCATCCAGGGTGGCTGGATTAACTCTGCGAGCCCCTCAGCAGAACATGGAAAGTCTCAGTGCACTCTGGGAAACATGGTTAGTGTGCGGCTAAAAGCAAAGCAACCCTGAGCAGGGTTTATTGTTGTGGATTGACGGATTCATACAGAACACTTGTAGCTGTTTCAGTTTGAACTCTTCTCCGGACTCAGCAAACATTTTCCTGCAGTTACAGCTGAAAGTGAAGAAACTCTCTTTGCAATGATAACAACCTGAAGCTGTGATCCTGGACATCGTAATGAATGCAATTTTTAACTTCATCTTAGTCTTCATCAGCGACGAGCCAAACCTTGAAAAATGTGAGACCGTTGCATCTCCTGAAGAGTTGGAACAAGCTTGAGAAGCACTCGAGTGCATGAAGGAAGATTGCAGAGGTGTCTCTTTTTTCATTTCCCATTGTCCCAGCAGCCTGAATCCTCCCTTGGTTTCCATGGGTATAATCATCATTTCAGCGAGAGCTTTAAAGCAAGTGTCTGAATGTTTCTGATCCCGACTAAGGATTCTACAGCTTATTTAAACATTCATCATCTGCTGCTCATCCTGATCCAGGTCCCGAGAGAAACACCCAGACCACCCCGGCCACGTCCTCCCGCTCTGCTAGGAAAACGCTGAGATGTTCCCGAGACGGCACAGAGACAGAGCATCTCCAGCAGGTCCCGGATCTGCCCTGGGACCTCCTCTAAGCACACTTTGCCCATTTCACTTTACCTAACAAGATGCTGAACCACCTCAGCTGCTTCCTTTTGATGTAGAAGAGGAGCAGCTCTACTAAAGAGTGAGTTCTTCCCCTCGTTTCTGAGGTTAAACAATAAAAACACATTTGATTGCACATCATCCTAAACTAAGAATCCCTTTTGGTGTGCTCAGATAGCCCATCAGTAATCAGTAATGCTTCCAGAAGGCCATCTTTAGTGCCAGGACTTTAACTGAAAAGATTTAATACACGGGCAGGACGGATACTCCTGTGGGTAAAGTGCAAGACTGATAACATCTCCTATCTAAATGTGATCTACAATCTGAGAATAAATGCCTGTTTCTTCGCCCTCCCTCGCCACAGCGGGACGATCAGGCTGCAGAGCCCAAACATCACCCAAACAAGATTTTTCATCAGTGGCAAAATGTTTCCCGATCTGACAAATCCTGGAGTCGATCGCTACACGCCGATGGCCGGCCAGCGCTGTGAATACAAATGTCCATCCCGCTGTCACTGTGGCAGGCCGGCCGCGGTGCTGAATCCTTTTTGGAACGATCTCAGGTCGCTCATTTCCACTGAGAAATACTTGAAATATGCCAAAGAAATATGTGGCAGCATGCATCTGCATCATGACAGTGGCCTGAGTTTGCCCCTGCAGCACATCCCTCCATCTCAAAGGTATACATACAGTATCTGACATTTCCCCTTTCATGGTGCTGATCGGTTCAACCAGGAAGGCTCACTATGTGACAGATTTTCACTGCAGCTTTATGGAAACCAATAAATTCAAGAAAATGATGGGATCATCATAGCTGTGATGTGAAAATGAGTTGACATCGTCCTGAACTTTCCATTTCTGGTAACAGCACCAACAAACTTAGACCAGCAGGAACAAATGTTCTGTTTAAGGAAATGTGGTGAAACTAAACCAGCACCAAGCTGCAGGGACTCAGCCAGCCCATAGAGCAGGGATGTCAAACATAAGGCACGTGGCTCTGTCAAAGGGTCCGAGCCAACCTGCCAGACAGGAGGGCTTACATGGATCTGATGGGTTGGGCTGATGTCTTTAATAGGGCTTTGGAGCGTGGCCGCTGAGGCGCCATTTTAGCAGGCCAAACAAAGGGCTAAAGGAGCGAAAGCATCAGCAATGGTTCGCACTTGCTGTGTTGTTGTTGTAACATGAGATCACAGGATTGGGAAGGGAATAAGCTGGAAAATGGGCTCTCTTTTTATTCTTTCCCCACCTGGAAGCAACGTGAGGGAGCTCGTGTATCGGATGTTACCAAGAGAAGGCATCTAGCCTGGATAGCAGCTGTGAGATGAGCTGATATCCAGTTCTCTACCAGCCACAGATATCTGTTGGTGCTCCAGACATTTTCATTAAGGTGAGATCTAAATAAGTTCATATCACTCTTTATAGCCTATTAGTTTTATTTTCTTATGGCCAACCTCTGGCTGTATCTTGGTCATATTACCCAGCAAAACCCAGTATGCAGGTTCATCTGTAACAGTCCTTGTGCCACGGATCCGCACTGCTGCTTCTACATTAAACAGAAGAGCAGCGACGTGGCTGCAGGTCTCCGCGACTCCGGCCATACAGCTGCAGTGGGCGGCTTCAACCTTCCCTGTGATGCTCACAGTGACCCATGGCTGCAATGCTGGTTCATTCAGTCTTTGAGAGTGCAGCACCTGAAACACACACAAAGTTCATTTAAAGACAAGAACTATGAGCCAAGACTGACGCAAATGTGTTTTATCTACTTTCAAATCCATTTATCACAAATATAGCAATGAACGTGTTTACAAAGTTAGCACATACATGTAATTTTTTTAAATCTTTTTATGTATCCATCTATACAACGCTGCATGTTATATCCTAAATCTGCCTGTTTGTTTTTTTAAATCTGCCAGCAAAAAATGAACCTAAAGTATGTCATGCAAGGATGTAATCACAAAACATAAAGTTCGACTTTAAGTGACAATTATGAATCATTTAATATGATAAGGAGATTCTGCAGGTCATTAATCAATGTATAAAACTAAAATCGAATGTATTTTTAGTGACACAGGACACAAACAGGGAAGCAAGATGTGTAATTAGGATTATTTATAATAAATATGAATTAGTGCAATTTCTTTAACCATGGAGAAAAACTAAATCCTTCAGGACAATGTCACATCACTGAACTCACGATGTTATCCATCTAACAGAGCCTCCACATGTTCTCACCAGTGTTGGTCAAGTTACTTGGAAAAAGTAATCAGTAACTAATTACTGATTGAACGCAGCCTTAGCTAAAAACATGATTTACAACCTGAATAGGTAATAAAGCAATAGATCTTTGTTTGTCACTTTTTACGGAATCAAACTCAAAGTAAGGTCAGTACTTCCACGCTTTAAACGCTGCACGCTCATACTCTCTGCCGCACTCGATATATTATCCATTGTTGATCTGCACACAACTGTTGCCACAAATGTCGCACTCGCTTATGTCATTGTCATGAGACACTCTCACAAAAAAATCACGGCTTTAGTAAGGCCGTAACGCAGCATGCTTACGGGAAAGTAACAGTAATCTAATTACCTTTTTTGCAATGGTAATCCCTTACTTTACCTGTTACTTGAAAACTTGAAAAAAATGCTTGCACTAATCTGAATGTTCGAAGGGAAATCAAACACGTTTTACAGCAGTACTCAAACTGACTTACCTTTGTTTGAATGAAGGCGAATTCACAACGTGGAGTCTAAAAATAGCCAAATCTTGTACCCAATCCTTGGTGAACTGGATGTGAGCCTCCAGACATTTATAACTGCAAAATTGGTTCGGCTTGTACACGCTGACTCCAGAGACAAGCTACGAGAATATATCAGGTTAAGTCAATAGCGGTAGGTCTTCGGGGTTTCTACTCCACGGCCGTATTTCATACGGGTCCACATTTCCAACGCACGCTAATTTTTGCAAGTACCGTCTCTTTGCATTCGGACGCAATCTGTCTCTATAACCAATCAATCAATCAATCAATCAATCAATCAATCAATCAATCAATCAATCAATCAATCAATCAATCAATCAATCAATCAATCAATCAATCTTTATTTATAAAGCACTTTTCATACAGAAAAAATGTAGCACAAAGTGCTTTACATAGTTAAAAGCAGCCCACCCCACCCTCCAACTCACTCCCCACACTCTCAATACACATATATCCCCCCACCCCCACCCACACACACATACACACACGCGCACACTTAAAGAGTAAAATTGGGCTGGGCTCGCATGAGCCAAGTGAGGAAACATTATAACAGAGAGCCGTCTGCACCGGGAGCCGGTCACAGACCGCAGCCTCCGGGCTGGGCACACAGCCGGAGGGAGGCAAAGGAGCCCCCCAACCAGGCTGAGAGGACCCCAGAGACCCAGCAGCCACGGTCAATAACAGCCCCGGTGCAGAGAGCGCCCTCCGAGGAAACACTGGAGATATGACGCAATACGATGTATACAGGGTAAAATGATAAAATAAATAAGAACAGGATACAATATAAATATAAATATAAATAGAGTAAGAAGATTAAAAAATGAATAAGAATAAAATCAAGAAATATTAGGTAAATCCTAAATTAATAATAGAATAACAGGATAGAATAAATAAGCATAAAAAATAAATAAACGCTAAGTAAAAGCTAAATTAAAAAGCTAAATTAAAAAGGTGGGTCTTGAGCCTGTTCTTAAAAACATGTACGTTCTCTGCGGCCCTGAGCTCCTCCGGAGAAAACGTCCGTTTTCTTTTGAGTTGCTTTTAAGCATGATTAGTAGCAATCTTCCTTCCAACACAGTGTGTTTGTTTTGATTCGTGGCCTGCTAAAATGGTGCCTCGCTCCCACAATGCATTGTAGCGTGACGTCAACTCCAAAGCCCTATAGCACAGACTGGAGGTATGTTTAAATTCTTTGTTCTCAGTGTGAATCAGTTCCTGCAGCGCCTCCACTGTCCGGACCTCAGAAACCCTCAGACCCGGCACCGCCTCCTCCAGCCTGGGTGGAGCCTCCAGAAGAAGCATCGACTATAACTTTGCATAACTCAGTGCTACATGCTGCGTTATGTTGGGCTGTTCAAACTGGGCCTTCACCTACGTTACCTCAGCCATAGCTCACTTTGATTGCAAGTTCATGTCGTTGTTCTGCTCTCCAGACTTTGAGTCTGTGCTGGAACAGCAGTCAGTCTGAGGCGGCTCCAGTTCACAGCTTCCTGGGTTAAAAGGAGATTCTCAGTCATCCAGGTCATGGTAGTCTAAGGAGTACGAAAGAAATGATTGGACTTCTTCAAGTCATTTTGTTTCCAAGCTCCTTAGACCAGCGGTCCCCATCCTTTTTTGTGCCACAGTTTGATGTCAGACAATATTTTCACAGACTGGCCTTTAAGGTGTCGCGGATAAATACAAGAAGAAAAAAGATACGACCGAGACAAAAACTGTGTAATTCTGTAACTTTATTAGCAGCGTCCTCCTGAAATGCACCAGCAACACTGAGAGTAACGTCTGCCTCTCTGCCCCTTAATGCTCTCTGGTCACTATGGTAACGTGTAAACATCTCTTTCAAAATAAGACGCACAACTACAACACGGGAAAAGACCCAGGGAAACTGAGTTAACGATAAAAACCCTGAAAACCATAAATTTCACACCCGAGCCTCAACTCTCGCGCCCGGTACCAAACGGCTCACGGACGGTTCCGGTCCGTGGCCCGGGGGTTGGGAACCGCTGCCTTTGACCGTAGCAGCTAACAGGAAAATCACGCATAGCTTCATATATGATGCTTAGTTGCTATTGTACATTTTACACTATGGTTGCCCAGGTAACCCATATTATATATAACGTGTCAAAGTTATCCTTCACTCTCATTGGTCGTTGCTTTAGTTGGGGAAAGTCTGGAGCTGGTCACTTTGTGTTGACGGCGGTTATTTCACCTGAACATCATCGACTTTAAACGCGTTTCTGGACGCCACGTTGCTGCTGGTCACTTCCTGTGTGGATGCCCAGTTACTTGTTCAGTGCACAGTTTCAGCAGGATTAGATCACAAATTGATCCTGGAGGTTTACCTCAAGGGCTACAAAACTTAGCAGCACATAGATTTATCTGATAGTCATCGCTGGCATCGGTGCCTGCAGTTGGGAGGCTACAAGCTTTTGTCTTACTTTCAGATGAAATGCTAGAAAAATATTGTTTTGAACTAAATACTCCCTCGTATAATATAAAGTAGGAAAAGGTGAACAATTATTCAAACAGTGAAACAGGAGCAAAGAGATGTGTTTGCAGATGCTTTTCAGATTGCTCCGTTGGTGGTTGCAGACAACAGTGTGATGATCAAAAATCCACCTGTGTCCAGTATTAAAACACTGCTGGTCATTAATTAGAGAACGCTGTGTGAGAAAAACAGCGTGCACAACAAAGAGTCACAATGATGGCCCACATTAACGCTTTAACACAACAACACATCCGCTCGCGCTCTGTGTCGAGTCATTCTGTGAGGAACTGTAGAGATAATTAGGCTCGAGCCACTTATGGCCACTTATTAGAGATTTCTGCAGATTACTGTGCACAAACCGGTTCTGTGTAGTAATTAGGTCACGCTAATATTCAGCATTCAGGAACACAGCCAAGAAAAACACTGTGTTATTAAGCAGCAGCTGACCACTGTACTGTGTGAAATCCCATCCTTTAATCTGCCTCAATGTTTAAAAGCTTTCTCGCTGTGTAAACCTGAGCTGCAGCACAGCCCGGCCTCAGTGTGCCTCATGGATAGAAAACGTCTCATCTGAAGTGGAGTACATTTGTCATTTAGAAAGCTCTATCTTCATATTTTGGTTCCATATAAAGAAAGTTGTCGGTATAAGTCTGATGATTTCAGATTTGTTGATCCAGGCGTGACAAAGATGGTCCCTCTGAACTAATCAGTAAAAATGGAGTAGTCTGTGACTTTGCGCTCATCGAAACCAACCATCAAACTAATTCACACGCTGCGGTCTCAGCGCAGGCTCAGGACCACCTTTCATTTGTTGATCAGTGTTGCTGGACACAAATCACGAGTCCAGTTTTATTTTTAAAGCGCCAAATTAAAACAACAAGGTCATATTATAATCTAATGATCACACCACAGACCCAAGTCACACACGTCACACACTTTAATTATTTAATTTCGTTCAGTTGAGATATTAAAACCGGGTCAGATTTAGATAAAGATCATAATATGAAAATACAACAGGAGCTTAGTCTGTTAAGGCTTTGTTTTCTCGGTTGCTATGGTGATGCCTCACTTCCTCTACATGAAATACGCACTTCTGACACAAAGTATACTCCTACTGCTGTACAGCCATCACTCATTTGTGCTCATTGACTGGAAACAGGTGGCAATGGAAGTTTAACCTCAGCGTCCTCAGTGGGAGTTCGTTTACATCCACCCATCGCTTTCCCACAGATGTGGAATTTCACTCTGACTTCATGAAAGGCTTTTTAAACATATAGAAAAACTGAAGTGACATCATGTAGTACAGTTCATACATGTTTTAGCCTCCTGATGACTTCGGACTGACTCGTCTGAGGACGTCAGAGCTACAAATTGGACTTCTTTGCTTAAAAAACGATAAAAATTCAGCTTTAAAGAAACAGATGTTCACTGTGCTTTACTGTTTTGAATTATGTCTTCATGGTGTCCTGCTTTGTGTAATGACAAATGCAATTGTATTGTTTTTATTTCTTACTCAAAAGAACTCTGTATCTTTTTCTAAATGTGACCTTCACTGGCATTGATTTTCCCCCCACGCAGGAGCAGCCGGTGTTCAGTTTTGCAGGCCGATTTGTAAAGAGCTAAATAAAAGCTGTCAGTGGTCAGGCCTCCTTTTGATTAAGAGTTTTGCTGCCGAAGCTCAGGGAGGAATGAATATTTGATGTGAGAAACAAATCTAATAATAGATCAGTCAGGTAGGCACCCGGTGACCCCTGACTCACGCCTTTATGCGTGTGCACACCTGTAAACAGCTGCCGTCCAACATCTGTGCATGTGTCGTGTGCAGGCTCGCACTCCGGTGCACACGTCTTTGTGTGAGCAGAGGAAGAACGGGTAAGCAGGGAGGATTTGGGGCTTTTGGAAAAGCTAATGCAATGAAAAGCCACTTTGCCTTTTGTTTGCCTTGCATGACGGGGGACAGAGCGAGCCACAAGTGGGGCTTAACATTCCACTTGGCTGAAGGAGAGGAAGGCAGCTGGCACTGAGGAAAGGCCACACCGTGGATCTGTGGACACACCAAAAGGCCCGGATTGGGTTTCTGAGGCCACAAGGAATGCATGGGAACTAGAGTGGGGACAAGAGCGGGGGTGCACTCGCGGGGGGAGCTGGCTGAGCTTTGGGGCTGGGGAGGTTTTTTTCTTAACTCCTTTAGTGCTGTCCTGGGAAACAGCGAGGCCGCACAGACTCGCGTCAATCCTTCAAGAAACATTCAGCTCGTCTCAGGTGACCAAAACTCCTTAAGTCTCATTTTAACCACCACTGCAGGTGTTTAAAGAGTCCTGTTGTCATGAGTGGATCCTTGTTTTGCACATGAACCTCCACACCTGAGTGACCTAATACACATCAGCTGATCTGCAGGTTATGGTTCACAGTGTGCTGTAATTCATGAATTACAGGGCGATTGTGGCTCAAGAGTTGGGAGTTCGCCTTGTAATCGGAAGCTTGCCGGTTCGAGCCCCGGCTCGGACAGTCTCAGTCGTTAAGTCCTTGGGTAAGACACTTCACCTGTTGCCTACTAGTGGTGGTCAGAGGGCCCGGTGGCGCCAGTGTCCGGCAGCCTCGCCTCTGTCAGTGCGCCCCAGGGTGACTGTGGCTACAATGTAGCTGCCATCACCAGTGTGTGAATGTGTGCGTGAATGGGTGGATGACTGGATATGTAAAGCGCTTTGGGGTCCTTAGGGACTAGTAAAGCGCTATATAAATACAGGCCATTTACCATTCAATGAATACAGACGTTTGTTCATGACCAGCACTGTGCATGTCTGCTTATGTTTTCTTTGACATTTCTTGGTAAGATAAAGTCGCTGACATCATGATACTAACCCAGGTTGCTGATTTTAACCTGCTCGTTTAGTCTGATCTCGTTAACCCTCCTCTCTCCCTCACCTCCCAAAGATCGATCAAACTCAGAGGCTCCACTGAGACTTGAAAATAGTCTGAATTTTCAATAGAGTTTCAGTAAAATGGTCTGTTCTCAACAATACAGTTTAACGTCCAGGCGTGCATGAAGAAGAGGATTTAAGAGGTTCAGTTCATTTTCATTTCATTCTATTTATATAGCACCAGATCACAACAACAGGTGTCTCCAGGTAAAGACTCGACAATACAGAGAAAACTTCAACAATCAGACAATGTCCTCTGAGCAAGGACTTTGGCGACAGTGGGAAGGAAAAACTCTCTTTCAGCAGGAACAAAGCTCAGGGCCATGGATGGATGGATGGATGGATGGTTGGATGATGGATGGATGGATGGATGGATGGATGGATGGTTGGATGGTTGATGGATGGATGGATGGATGGATGGATGGTGGAATGGTGGGATGGATGGATGGATGGATGGATGGTTGGATGGTTGGATGGATGGATGGATGGATGGATGGATGTTGATGGATTATGGATGGATGGTTGGATGGTTGATGGATGGATGGATGGATGGATGGATGGTGATGGATGGATGGATGGATGGATTGATGGGTGGATGGATGGATTGATGGATGGATGGATGGATGGATGGATGGATGGATGGATGGATGGATGGATGTTGAATGGATGGATGGATGATGGATGGATGGATGGATGGATGATGGATGGATGGATGTGATGGATGTGTATGGATGGATGGATGGATGGATGATGATGGATGAATGGATGAATGATGGATGGATGGATGGATGGATGGATGGATGGATGGATGTGGATGGATGGATGGATGATGGATGGATGGAATGGATGGATGGATGGATGGATGGATAGGATGGATGGATGGGATGGATGATGGATGTGGATGGATGGTTGATGGATGGATGGATGGATGGATGGATGGATGTTGGATGGATGATGGATGGATGGATGTTGGATGGATGTTGGATGGATGGATGGATGGATGTTGGATGGATGGATGATGATGGATGGTTGGATGGATGGATGGATGGATGGATGGATGGATGGTTGGATGGATGGATGGATGGATGGATGGATGGATGGATGGATGCTGCAGGTAAGTAGTGCCAAGGAGCACAGGCTGATTCAGATTAATTGTTGGTAATCTGTCTGCGTTTATAAATGACCTGCTAACTTTTGCCACCCTGTCAGAGTGAGGGGTCAGGCAGTGCCAGTTAGCTGTATTTGTTTGGTTGCCCACCACCACCAGGTTAAGTTGCCGACCTCTGAGCAACCAGTTTGGTCTCCAAACTACTTTCATTCTGCTCTGAATAAGACTCAGTCCAGTCTCTGGGTAACCACCAATTGCACAAGGGTTACCTTATTTTTACTCTTGTGTGCCTGAGGCTTAACATGTAATGCTGAACTACACAAAATCCTGAAACAAGGCCCTCCTGCAACAACTACTTAAATGCAAAGGCTGTAAATGAATCCACAGTCTGTAGATAAAAGATGGATAAACCACATCCTCACCAAAACACAGAAACCTGCTGATGAGGTTTTGTTAGTCCTGTGGCAGATTTGAGGCAGAGATTTAAATTTCTGCTGTGTTCTGTTAGAAAATGTGTGACAGAAAAACGTGTTGGTTCTGATCGTCGTGGACCTCCTCGTTAAATAATGACGGACACGCCTGCAGCACTCGGGCGCTTCGATGCTGCAGACACGCTACGACTGTGTGACTGTGTGTGCGTGAGATGAGAGGTAAACACAGAGCCGGCACAGCTCCCATCACAGCCTCAGAGCAGATTAATGGACCTCAGCCTTTTGTGTTAAGGCTGACGAATCCGCTTACACCACACACACACACACACACACACACACACACACACACACACACACACACACACACACACACACAGATTGGGTTTACGCCTCTCCTGTCAGGCTCCTCCCAGCCTCTCCTTCTAATCTAATTTGTCCATCTTTCTGTCGGTCTGAACCATGACATATCATTTTAGTGAAGCGAGGGAAGAGATAAAGAAGGGAATTAAGAGCAAAAAGGTGAGCGAGAGCGAGAAACAAAGGGAAAATGAGAGAGAGAGACTGCTTCCCATCGACTTACTGAGGTCGCTGAATGAAGGGAAGAAAACAAATTAGGGTGAGAACAGCAGAGGATAAAGAGGGACCCCATGTTGATTAGCTTGGACCAGCATGAATACAAATGAATGGAGTGTGGATTAGTATTGCACATGTAAATCTTTCAGAAAACCCTCTGGAACCTTCTCCCCTCTTATCTGAACTGTGGGAGGATTACTTGACGTGCAAACACTCTGAGCTCCACAGTCTGTGCCTGGTCGTCATCTTCACGTCGACAAAGATGAAGGCTGAAAACATCGAGTGTATGCAGTCAGTTAAGGAGGAAGAAGAAGATGTCTTGTGTTGATTAACTTTGTCTGAGGTGGAGTTTTCTCAGTGTCCTCGCAGCAGCAGCAGTGCCTCTCCGTCCCCTGAGGAATCACTCAAGAAGTGCACATTGTGTAGTGGAAGCAGGAGGGGATACCCTGTATTGATTAGCTCAGACTAACATGAATACAAATGGAAGATTAATGGCTTAGCTTGAGGCATCCGAGTCCCACTGGAACTTTCTGGCCTCTCAGCTGCTCCATTATTAGTCTACAACACGGCTGAGCTGGATCAGCTGGATCCAGTTGTTGCTAAAATGTAGTAAAAATGTGTTCTGGTTTTCTAGTTTTCTCACATTTGGTGGAAAAGAAAAGATTTAGCCTTTTGTCACCAGTTTGGTCAAAGAAGTCCAGAACAAACTGACACGAGATTCAAATAAAGTCTGTTACACAGGCTGTATATAAAAGATGGACATCACCACCGTGATGTTGCCCATTACCCAAAATTACTTGAGTCCCGATTTGAAGCTTTTGATGATGTTACTCTGCCTGATACTTTGAGGACAATCACCTGCAGACCCACATAGCATGCCCCGCCCACTTCTTCATCATCTCCAAAATAAAATGTATTTTTTATTCAGTTAGACCTGGAAGCAGTGACTGACACCATAAACTCACCTGGAAACTGTTTATCAAGCTCAGTGATTGGCTGAATGCTGAACTGGTCTAGTATTATATTCTGATATATGAGTTTTGTGGTTTGCCTTCGTTATGATTTATTCCCTGAGTTTATGCCAGGTCTCTCTTGGAAATGAGATTTTTAATCTCAATGAGATTTTTTACCTGGATAAATAAAGGACTAATAAAAAAATAAAAAAAATAAATTTATGTGTCGCCCTCGTGAGTCTGCCGTGTCTTTGGTGTTTACGTTCACCTGCATGTCTCTCTCACCCTCTGTGTCTTAGGCCTGTTTCCTGTTTTATTTTGACAGTCTCGGGTTCCATGTTCAGTGTGTTTAGTTTTGCTTCCAGAGGTTGAGGCTGCGTTGTTCTCAACATCTGGGTTCCCTTTCTTTTATACAGGCTTTTGTTTCTGGCTGAGCTTAAACGGAGAGTTTCATGTGGATGTCTCGTGTACTTATGATATTACAATTACAACTTGTCGTTGTGTATGACTGACGAGCTGAACTTTGAAAGTGACGGCAAACTGACTGTGAGCTTCATGTTTAACTATGACTTCACTCCCACAGATACTGTAAATGCTGGAAGATGTGTGTGGGAGTGAATACATACATACTTACTTACATTCTGATCTCATGTGGTTTAGATCTGATAGACAGAAAGCTGCCGTTAGCAAAACGTGTCCTCGGGGTTAAAGAAAGCCAATAATGTGCGATCTTCCACATCAGCAGACGGTCCTCAGAAGCATCCTGCTGCGATGACCTGAAGATAGAAATGGTGCAAAATGAAAATATTTCTCTGCTCTAAAAGCCCATTATCTCAAACACAGAGTGGGCTGCAAGCTGCCACCATATGTCACATTAATTATCACCTGGACTCAAACTCTCACGTGCCTTTTCCTTCAGCCCACTCATGTAATTTCAGTAAATAAGCACTTTGATTTTTTTCATGCTTCACTCTTGAAATATGCTAATTACACACTGCTCTGCAGTTGCAGCATTACAAAGAAGATCTGGATTGGAACAATCTTTACCGTATTTATCACCAATAATCAGACCGCATCAACTGGACGAGTCAAATTGAGCGTGCTCGTGTTAAAACGCAGAGCTGCTGCGTGAAACATTTGTACCCCATGTGACCCCTTTATGTAACCGTATATGTGTGTGTGAGTGTGTGAGTCCTTTCTCTCAACCAAGGAATCAAGATGTAAATTATGGTGCATGGCGAGCGCAAACAGGAAATATGAGGAAGCTGCTGTTGCTCTCTCTGTAATATATCAGCATATGAATCAGAATAATAGATGGATTGTGGCCTGAGCCATTTGGGAGAGCGCTCGAGTGCTCTGCAATCAATGGACTCTAATTATACCTGTAAAGGTTGGCCGTTCGCTCCGTGCATCTCGCTCCGTTTGACGCTTACTCATTTTCTGATGTTTTTTCCAGCGACGTCCGTCTGTCTCGTTCCATCTGCCCGTCTCTCTGAATCCCATTCAATCATGTTCGGGTTTCTGCTCACTTCCAGATTCTCCTCACCTGATGTGTTTGTCAAACAAAGCCAAAGTGATGTCAGCAGTTTGTTTTGGACTCAAGCTCCACATCTGCCTTTTGAGCCTCAACATGTCTTTTTTCTTTCTTTTGAGTTATCCACGACATCAGCTAATGCTGGCTAGCATCACACAGACACAAATACACAGCAAATCCAGCATGTCCAAATTAACACCGTCAGATTTGATTTCAACACCATTAAAGTGTCTATATGGGTCCACACCAGAGAGTGTTAATTTAACTCTTTTTGGAGAGTTGGTACGTTAACTCTGATTTAGTGTTAAACACCAAATCTGTCTGGAGTTGATAATTTAACACTTGGTGTTAAGAGTTTATATATTAACTCTCAAAGAGTATTTTAGTTTAACTACGTAAGAGTTATCTTCTAATTCATTCTAAAAAGCGGGAATTTTACTGTTCTGAACTTCTAGAAATTTCTTTTGGAAATAAACATTTACTAAAAAGATGCAATGGTTTTTGAAAAACATTTATTCTGAACTGTGCACCACAATTTCAAAACATTTTCTGAAAGATGTAACAGTGATACATGTTCTCACTTTCATTAGAATTTTGTTTATCAAAAGGTCTGACATGGTAAATGCAAATAACAGCATTCTCATCACTTATTTCTTCAATACAATATGCATGTCCTTCATTCATCCCTTTGTGGAACTTCAACGCACTTCTGCTCTCCCCCATATTCCATCTTCACAAGCATATCCTGTGCGGAGATTGAATAAAAATTAGTTGACACTAATTAATGGCACAAATAATCCAGTAAACAATTGCAGCACAGTAAAAAAAAAGGAATCCTCTTTGAGCCATTACTTGTGTAAAGTATTTTCCCAAAAGACAAGGACACAGGCAACAGGTAATACTGAACTAAATGTAAAACCTCAACCTTTTTCATTTTTACCTAAACCGTGTGCACAAAACTCTGGAGGGATCTATGCTAACGTAGAATCCAGTCAGGACGTCTGCTACTGCTGTTTGCTCGTTTTTTTTATGGGCGATCGTTTTCAGGCTTCAAGTAGCACCATTATACCAACATTTCACATTCTAGACATTGTTTTAGGTGTATTTGACCAAAGGTTTGACTGAAAATTCACATGCAAGCTTTTTTTCAAGGCTGTGGTATTTGCCCGCAAACAATACCTTTCAGCTAGCTAAAACAGAATATTATGCTATCAGCGAGCAACATGGCTAATGCCTTTCACACAGCTTTGTCTCAACTCCAAAGAGCCACAGAAGTAAAAGCTCATAATAATAATTGAAACAATCTTTGAAAAAATGACTTACCAAGCATGGCAAACAACTCAAATATGTAGAGCAAAATGTAAATGGTAAATGGTAAATGGCCTGCATTTGTATAGCGCTTTTCTAGTCCATAGGACCCCAAAGCGCTTTACACTACATTCAGTCATTCACCCATTCACACACATCCTGGCGATAGCAAGCTACATTGTAGCCACAGCTGCCCTGGGGCGCACTGACAGAGGCGAGGCTGCCGGACACAGGCACCACCGGGCCCTCTGACCACCACCAATGTTCTGAAACGGCTTCACTTCAGCTTCGATTGGAGCCGTGCTGGGGGCGGAGTCTGTGAATTTACTCTGTTGGTGTCATAGCCCCTGTAGGAGTTCAGAGTTAAGAGGTCAAGAGTTAATGTTTCCATTGTAACACCTCCAGATTTGACAGAGAAACACTCATTTTTAACACTCGATTTTAACTACTATCATTTTACACCTCAGAGTTACATTAAAAGAATGTGACTCTGCTTAGAGTAAAATTAACTCTACTTTTGCAAGAAGACTATTAACACCAAAACATTTAACACTTTTGAATTTGCTGTGTACCTGCTGATTAGCTATTATGACCAGTGTTGGTCAAGTTACTTGAAAAAAGTAATCAGTAACTAATTACTGATTACTTCCCCAAAAAGTAATCCCGTTACTTTACTGATTACTTATTTTCAAAAGTAATTAATTACTTAGTTACTTAGTTACTTTTTAAAAACACGATTTACAACCTGAAGAGGTGATAAAGCGATAGATCTTTCAGCCCAATTCTACTTTTTCTCATAATCCATCATACAAAATGTAATCAAATGGAAAAGTCTCTTTTTAAAACTTGTTTTATTAGTTTTAATCTTTTAACTTTATGCATCAAGCAAACATTTAATTATCTGCAACATTCTCTGACTGGAAGAAATTAGTTTAACATTTAAACCTATTTTCTGCACATTCCAGCACATAAAATAAAATATTTTTTGTGTTTACACTCAGTCTTTCAAATAGATGCAAGTAAAACACAGCAGAAAATAAATAAAGTCAAAGACTCAGCGGTCCTGTTGCTCTATTTTCACCTGTAAAGCAGGAGTGGGGTAGGCGGAGGGTTACCCTGGTGCAGGTGTGCCGCGGTCAGTGGAAGAATCCGCGAGTTTCTCTGTGAGTTTCCCATTACGTCGTAGCTACTCGGTGCTTGTTGGAAGTTTAGGGGTTTTTTCGCTGTAAAAAGAAGTTTTCTTCCCACGCACAGCGGACACTCATGTTTTTGTCACTTTTTATGGAATCAAACTCAAAGTAAGGTCAGTACTTCCACGCTTTAAACGCTGCACGCTCATACTCTCTCTGCACTCGATATGTGATCCACTGCTGATCTGCACACAGCTGTCACGAACGTCGCACTCGCTTACGTCACTGTCGTGAGACATTCTCGCAAAAAAATCACGGTTTTAGTAACGCAGTAACGCAGCGTTCCTACGGGAAAGTAACGGTAATCTAATTACCATTTTTGCAATAGTAATCCCTTACTTTACTCGTTACCTGAAAAAAGTAATCAGATTACAGTAACGCGTTACTTCCCATCTCTGATTATGACTTCCAAATAAAAGTTCACTCAGCAAAACTGGAGCTCAGACTTCCTTTATGCTGCAGTCACACTAAAGAAAACAGTGGTCGGAGACCTGCAGGATGAGCAAAGTTTGACCTTTTGATCCTGTTACCTTTGACATGTTCACGTGAAGGACGGCGACGAGCTCTTCAAACCGATGTTTGTGCACCAAGATGAATAAAATGCCAATCAGATGGAGTCAGTCTGCAACTCAGTGTCGAGCTGAGATATGCAATTTGTGTGTGATTATACAACAATTAACTTTTGCAGACTACATACACAGACATGTACATAAATCCGAGCCACAGGGTGGCTCACAGATTAACGCTTCAATCTGCTGCAGATGGTCCTCTGCACAGAGGGGTTACCTCACCAGGACAGGTCCTCACATCATATAAATTCAGTGGAGTAAATCAAACATTTAATGGTATTAAAATGTGGCATCCATCCTATCATGTGTGCTGTTAGATGAAACTTTTATTCTTATACATGAATCCAGTTCAGCTTTATGTATTCATACAGCACCAGCATCACATCAGCAGTTGCCTCAAGGTTCCTTGTATTGTAAAGTAAAGATCCTGCAGTAATACTGAAATGAATAAACTGTTCTTCCTCCTCCAGCTTCGTTTTATCTGCAAACATTAATTAATCATGCGTGGTAAGCTGTAAACGTTCATATGAGTGAATTTGCCAGTTTTAATTAACTGTATATGCTGTAGAACACCTACATCTCCACAAAGAGCTCCCAGGAAGACGCAGCTTCTGCAGATGCTGACGTCTGCGTGGACGTGGAGGAGCCCGGGCTGAACGCTTTCGCACAGTTTGCCTCGCCGTAGACGTGAAACTTGACAGAAGCTTTGTTAATATTGACTTTCTCAGAGTTTCTTTCACTGGAAGGATCATCGGTGCGTTGGAAGATGAGCCGTGTGCCGCTCCCAGCTCCTCCCACACCAACTGCTGCTGCTTTAGTTTGTTGTTCCCAACGTCACGTTTCATTATTTGCTTTATTTCGCTGTGCATCGATGTTTGTTTGCTTTGCTGCTTCTCTTCTGCTAATGCTCATGTAATGAAGCAGATTAATGTTTTACATGCTTTAGATAAAGATGCCATACAGCTCGGCAAAACTCTGTGATCACATCTCATTGCTGATACCTGAAATGTTTAAAGCTGGATTAATTTTGGCCACTAGGAAGCAGAGAAACTCTGACAGAGAGAAAGAAATGCCAACTTAAATAAAACCTTTCCTAAACGTACTCAAACCAATTTAAATAAGTGAGAAAAGTACTGCACTCAGTTTCTCTGCTTCATCCACAAACACACGCTGACTGTCTCCCACATACCCACGCACAATAAGGATGCAGTGTCTTGCGAGTGTTAAGCCTCCTTGCACCTGTTACTACTGATACGAAGCACTGTTAGCCAAGCTGTTCACACCCGTGCCATCACTCCTCTCTCTGTGTGCGAGACAACGGCATTCCTCACACGGGCTCTTGAAAAATGTGGCAATTATACTAATACTCTGATATAAATACTCTGAGTCTGAAAAAGAAAACAGAACGCAGATGTTCGGCGTGATGGAAGGAAACAAAGAGCTGAAACAGGACAAACTGAAAGCACTTAAAAAGAAGCTAAAGGGGAGACGGATCAAGAGGAAAATGGAGGTGCATTAGAGAGATGATTCTGTCATGAAGAGGAAACAAGCACCATCTGTGGTTTGTTCCATCTGATAAAGCAGCAGGAAGCTCCTGACGTTAACACCGTGCCCCTCGCCTAACCTTTATTTAATCCAACACCGCAACCTCCACAGTGATGAATAAAGTTGAAGCACAGATGCCGACATCCACCTTAATTGAGGTGGAAGCCGTTGGAGGTGGAGAGAATACTTCAAGGAATCTCCAGGGATTCTGGGAATGCAGGCGATGAGTCACCCATCACCGGGGGTGACGTTGCTGACGGAGTTAACAGCACTCTGGTGGCCGGGCTGCTGGGGTGGATGTTGTGGAGCTGTGTTTGCCAACATGAGAACATCTGTGACATCGTGTGGAAATCGTGTGCTCCACCTGGATGGACCACACTCCTCAGCCTCCCTGGGAAGGTCTCCATCAGAGTCCATCCACCAGCTGAAGCTCTGATTGAGGAGAACGAGTCAGTTTTCATCCTCTCTTTATCTCAGCGGTCTGCAGAAAGCAGAGACGAGATCCCGAGCCCACTGACCCACACGTCTCCAGGTGCACAGACGATGTGGTTTCATCAGAGGCAGTTTGCAGACACACGTGAAGCAGCTGCTCGTACGTCCTGGTGACGAGCGCACTGGAATAGCTCAGAACTGTGCTCATCCACGTCGAAAGGACGCAGGCGAGGTGGATGCCTCTGAGAAAGAAGCCGTCTAACTTCAACACCACCCAGTTTGTGTTTTTCTCTGAGAG
This sequence comes from Haplochromis burtoni, assembly GCF_018398535.1. Lineage (NCBI taxonomy): Eukaryota > Metazoa > Chordata > Actinopteri > Cichliformes > Cichlidae > Haplochromis > Haplochromis burtoni. Next base: position 294,972 of record NW_024582478.1, on the reverse strand, counting down.
ATTGAGTGCATCGCAGAGGCTGCAGCTCAGCGCTTCATTATTCCTTCAGTAAATTATTACTAAGACAACAAAATGATTTCTGCATTTGCTTTATGGAATCTGTAATAATTGATGTTCTTAATTGATGTTGAAGCAACAAATGACTCATTTATTTCTTAGTATTTCTGTTCCTTCAGTTTAAATGTCAGATTCTGTCAGTGTCTGTGGCAGAAACACACATGCATTATTTGCACACGTGGTGAGAAGTGAAATTCAGCACTCAGTATGAAGTAAATAATGCAAATATTTAATCAGTGCAAGTATGATAATCTGAGAGGTACGAAGAAGCAAATTTGAGAATCGCCCGCCGGCGTCACAGTAAACGCCCTCTGTAGCCCTCTGTCCATGAGGAACAAATGCAACTTACTCTGCACTGATTATTGCACGAGATCATGAGATCATGAGATCATGAGCTCCCTTATTCACGTCAGGTGTTTGATTTAGCAGTTTTTATGCCGGATGCTCTTCTCCACACGACCCCAGAGGTCATTTTGTGTTTACATGTTGAATAACTGACAGCTTTTCTGTCTAGTCTTGAAATATAAAGTTGATGTCAGAGATTTGAGCTCAGGTTGCTCTGAAGCATCGCCTGGACGTCCTTTTTGTTTGAGAATTCTTGCATATTGTCCTTTTAAAAAAGCTTCTATCTAAAAACAGATACATCTAGCAGAATGATCAGGTATCCACAAACACACATAACCACACAAAGTCTATGCAAGAAGAGCTAAATCGTCAGGGCTCTGTGTGCGGGCAGCTGGAGATGTGGATCCAAGTGCAGGACTCTGAGACAGAAATATAAGTGAAAACCTCAGCTTTATTGCTGGCACCAACAAAACAGAAACCAAACATGAAACCACTACCTGGCTCACACAGACAGGATCTGCAGGTACAACACCACACTGAGCACAGGAAAACACAGGGCTTAAATACACAGGGTAGTAATGAGGGAATGGGCAACAGAAGGGAGACACAGCTGGGAGAGATCAGGGCTAACGAGACGGGGGAACCAAGCTGCACACACTAACATAAGACAAAGACTTTCACAATAAAACAGGAAACAAGAAACTAAACAAAGATGCAGACATGACACAGAGACAGACTAGACACTTAACAGAAACTGCAATACACATGAGAACCCAAAACCTAAGAACTGATACCTCACCAAGAATAACTGAAACAGATCTATAATGATAATAATAATAATAATAAACAAAGCACCAGAACATCAGAAAATAATCCATAAACCAAAATATAAGAAACTCAAAATGCTGGGCCAACACTGACCCAGAACCGTGACATAAATTAAACTAAGGTCAGGGCAATCCTGTTAGTGGCTGCTTGGAGAAAGTGACGAGACTTCACAGTAAGTCCTGAAAATGTGTTCCTGTAACTTGATTCAGCTTTCAGCTGAACTTCTCGTCCTCTTGGCTGCCACGAGGATTCACATTCATGCCACTGACACAAGGTGAAATAACACTGTGTGTTTGGTGTGAAAGCAATATAATAAAGTCAAGGAAACACCACAAACCCCGAACTCACTTTACTTTCATGGTGTCGTGGAAAACTCCTTCAATGTCCACAAACTTAAATGTAGTTACTGGGATTTTATGTGACAGACAAACACAAACTAGTGTAAAATTGCAAAGTGGAAACAAAATGATTCTTTTACAAAGAAAAGTCTGAAAAGTGTAGCAAACTTTTGTTTTCACCCCCCTGAGTGAACTCTACTGTAACCAGCTGCCTTCAGAAGTCACCTCATCAGTAAATAGAGTCGAGCTGTGTGAACCATGTCTCAGTACACATCCAGCTCTTCTGTGAAGGCCTCAGAGGTTTGTTAGAGAGCATTAAAGAACAAACAGCAAAACCGAGGGAGGAAAATGACACCTGGTGTTATCGTATCATCGAGGAACACAGCAGAGGTCAGAGGTCAGAGAGAACGCCGTGGAAGCTGAAAGGACAGGTAGGTTACACAAACACAGCTCTGTTCAATCCATCGTCCCAACATAGAGAGACGACACAGCAGGAAGGTGCCCTGGTCATATCAGACCAAAACATGTCAAATGGAAACCTCTCATTGCCCATCAACCTGAACCAAGGTTATTATCGTTAACGAAAACTAACGAAATAACGAAAACTAGAAGTGAAAAAACATTTTCGTTAACGGAAATAAAAATAAAAACAAAAAAAGGAAAACTAACTAAAACTGTAATGAGCGTTCACAAAACTAACTAAAATTAACTGAATTTATAGCAAAAATGTGTTTAGTTTCATAGATGTGTGCGTGTCCTACAATAGTCGAGGGTGAAGATGAAGTTTAGTTCCCAGTTTTTTCTCTTGCTGTGTCTCATTATGCCAGCAGGTGGCAGCACGTTAGTCGAGTCGTCTGTGTTGCTCCGTCCTCGCGCAGAATCATGTCAGGAAAAGTCGGGAGAAAGTGCCAGAGTCCAGTTTGGGATTACTTTGAATATGACTGTGTTTTGGATAAAGCAAGTGTCTTGTAGTGGGAAGAGACAAATTATGAGGGACATTTCTAAAGGGAAAAATCCCACAAACCTTAAAGTGCACTTGAAAAGCTCACACAAGAAGGCTAACCTAGCTTACCTTGAGAAGGGAGCACACTCAACCCTCATCCCAGAAACAGAAGCTAACCCCAGGCAAGGCAGCGTGATGCATCCCGAGACAACAGGACCGGGACATCTACACAACTGTGTGAGTCAGTTGCCTTCAAAAAGTTTATCAATTCACTTGAACCAAAATTACGAACACCCGGTGCTGCAAGAGTTAATAGTCTCATTGGGGCCAAGATATACATTTTATAGTTGCCTGGTATCAATGGTTGTTCATCTGCCTTTATTTATTTATTTATTTATTTAAAGAACCCATAGGTGGGAATGTGAGTTGTCTGTCTCTGCATGTTAGCCCTGCGACAGACAGGCGACCTGTGCAGGGTGCAGTATGGTAGCTGGAATAGCAACATACCCAAGGATAAGCAGAAGAGCATGACTGATATGATGACACTGGGATTTTGTTACACTTAATTATTGCAAACACAACGAAAACTATAACTGAAACTAATCAAAACTAAACTGAAACTAAGGATTTTCAAAAAAATAAAAACTAAACTAGCAAACAATCGGTAAAAACTAATTAAAACTGATATAAAATTGAAAATCTGAAGTCAAAACTAAATAAACATAAAAACTAATGAAAATTGCAAAACTATTAAAACCCTGACCTGAACACGCCGTCCCATCCTGAAACACGGTGGTGGCACCATCATGTCGTGGCATAGATGGAACTACATACAGGGCCAGGGTGAAGCAGAGCTACAACGGAGTGGTCTCGTGTGTTGACCCAGTCAGAGTCCAGATCTAAATCCTGCTGAGAATCTGAGGCGAGACTTGCAGACGCTCTCCATCCAGTCTGACTGCACTGGAGCTATTTTATGTTGCAGTCTGTAGACGTGCAAAGCTGGAGACACATCCCAACAGACTGCACCTGCAGTGAAAGTGTTGGGTTTGAACACAAACGCACGCCACACTTTTAATTTGAACACTTTGTATAATTTTTCCTCCACTTCACAATTATGTGCTGCTTTGTGTTGGTCTCAGATAAAAGCCCAATCAGATGCATTTAAATTTGTGGTTGTAACGTGGGCGGCATGAAGACTGTCAAGGGACTGTATGTTAATGAAGTTAATGAACTGACGATCAGTGAATAAATACAGACATGAAAAAAAGAGAAAAGGACGTAAAAAAAAGCCAGAAAGACTTCAGAGACGTGAGCTGGAGGAGCCGACAGAGCGTGAGGACGATTTGTGTTGTAGGAAGATCAGCTCCACCGCAGCAGCTGCTCACCTTCCACTCATAAACAAAGACAAGCCTGCGACGGGTCATCATGTGACATCCACCACGTGAGCGTCACATTTGGGAGGCTTTTAGAAGATCTGCATCAACTTGAAGTGTGAAGTGCTCTCTGATGTTTGGAGTGTGAGAGGAGCACTCGAGCGTGGATAAAACCAGCGAACACAAAGATCTCTGCAGATGATTAAAACGGTTTCCAACCACACAGAAAACACACTCATCACTTCACTGCAAAACGACCGTGGAGGCAACGACCCCATTCACACTTTTCCTTTTAAGCAGCTCACATCTACAGTTGTTGATTTAATACAGCTGTTTTTAACTCTCTGTGTACAATCAGAGAAGCCAGATTTTTATCCACATTACCACGGTCAAAATTCAAAAGGTTTCAGGATGTATTTCTGAGTACTGACCCAGAATCCAGTCACTGAAACACCGGGGCAAAGCACACATGGTCTAAGTAGAAGTACAGATACGGATATTTGGGATTCAGCTCTTCTAATAGTGAAAAGGTACATCCTCTGAGAAGTACTCAGATTACTCAAAATAAGAAGGTAAAAAGTAACTGAGGGAGGAAGTCACTAACACCTGTTTCTGTGCAGAGGAAACTGAAAGTTGTTGCATTAATATACTAATGAAATCATAGTAATAAACACGAACATAAACTTTAATAGCATTCAGCTTTAACACCTGTTATAATGAACATTTTCTGTGAGTTCAGACACTGAGCTGAGCTGGAGCTGCTCAGATATCAGCTGACGAGCTTTTATGTGTGTCTGCTACGCACTATAAAGCTGACGTAAAGCTGGAATTCAGTGAGCAACTGCAGCCAAAATTCAAACTGATGTCTGCTGCCCTCCACGTAACCTTGCACTGTCCATAAACGCCACATCTGCTCTGCACGTGTCCAACACAGAGCTTCATGCTGCCCTCTTTCTGCCATCTCTGAGTGAAAATTCCCTCAAATGTCAAACGATGAGTCAGTTTACAAAACGAACCAGACCAGAGGTCAGTGCTGAAGTGCCAACAACTGCAGTTCCTCTACTGTCCAGCAGAGGCTCCAGTCAGTCCCCACAGACTCCCACGTTCAAACTTTACAGCAGAGATAAACACATTTACAGCCTGAAACACAAACTGTTTGGTATGACTTAATTAAATATACTGAGGTCATTGTGGAAAGTAAATGAGCTGATTTCTAAATAAGCTGTAGCTGCTAGCTTCACCTGAACTGGACCCCAAGACTGTTTTTGTGCTGCTGGAGCCTTTTAGAGCGTTTAGTACAATTATCTGACCAATAATGTGGCTGCTGTGAGTCCAAGTCTGCAGTCCACTTCTAGTGAGTGTAATTCTAGGACTCTGATTGGATGCTGCTAATTAGCAGATAAATGTCTGATCGTCCCATACAGTCTGTGAATAGATTATTTAGTTTTAGAGGGATTCAAAGACCATCGCAGACTCAGCTGTTACTCTGTATAACATTTAATTATTATATAGAACGAGTGGGTCAGCATGAAACTTTCCTCCAGCAGCGGGGCCAGGCTGTGACTCAGCCAGCTTCACTTGGTCCTTGATCGCCTAATGCAAAGGTTTTTCTGCATTTGTTAATTTTTACATGACGAGAATGTGACTAACTCCGCGGTGACTAACTGTTCAGGCCCACACTTTGTCCAATAGGTGTTTTATAACCACCTGCTCGAGCCGAGCTCTGCAGCGCGTCGTCTGCAGCGCGTCGGTAAGGACGCGCCGCTGACAGCTCAACAGCAGCAGGGGCGGTTATAATGGCACATTTAAAGAGCATGAATGAATTTTATTGTATCAAAGTTGCACTCCAGACAAAGGCGCACCGACTTTTACAGAAACTTTGAACGAGCCGTACACATTAGCGTCTTTCCCGGCTCCCTCACCATCTGCCTCGTCTCGCTCCTTCCCTCGTTGCCTGTCTCGGAAGCAGAGCCAACGTTTTCCCTCCTCTACAAACCGCCGTGCAGGCTGACAGAAAGGCTGACACACCATCTCCAGTATCTTGACACTCCCCAGTCTCCATATTCCTGCGTGTCAGCACATCTTCAGTTCCCTCTCTGCCGCCTTCCTCTCCAAAAAGAGTGAATTATCAAAGCGTGAGACACTGATTCCTGCTTATCACCAACAACGAGGACGGCTTTGTTTGAGACAACCAGCAGAGCAAATGCTGTCACTTAGACTACATCTGCTCACAGTTTCCAGCTCAAGTATTCCCCATGTTGAGCTTAAATGTATAAATCTTTGCTTACGCGCTGCACAGACTTCCTCAGACGCAGGCAGACTTGAAGGAAATCTCAGATACTTTGATTCCTGAGTAGAAGTCAAAGTTTTAGAGAAACAACATAAAAATATATATTCACTACATTCAAACTGAGCTCGATTTCTGAATCTCTGAGAACCTGCAGAGTGAAGCTTTCAGTGAAATCATGTTTGGCACCTTCTCACTGCAGACAAAAGCTTGGGCATAATTAAAAACATTAGTAAAAGCCTCATTTTTGTGCCAGCGCCTGGTATTCAGTTTCAAATGGCTGCTGTGAAAAGGAAAATTCACTCTGCCATTTTCAGGCTTGTAATCCAACAACAGCTGATCCATGTGATTCATTTAGGAGTGACTGATGGTGAAGCCAACGGCAGGAAAGTTCTACATCCAGATACTGAACTCATAGTTTGCTTTTTATGCTTAATTTCCACAGACTTTTACTTTTCACACCATTAAGAAGTGAAAGGTTTTTGTCTTGTTTCTGAGGCAACGCGACCTCAGATCTGCTGTAAATGGTGAAAAGTCATGTTTGCTAACCTCTGTGAGGTGGTGCAGAGGGTCACCTGTGACCGCGAGCTGTGGGCAGACAGAGGCAGAAAGAAGGACTTTCTGCCCAGTCTGTAGTGTCACCTGCGTTTGGATGTAGTCGTGCTTGTCCCCTGGTTGATTAAACTGTTCTAGTGGAGGTTTATGTTGAGGGTCTCTCACAGACAAACACCATAATAAGACAGGAAGAAGTCGCTGAAAAGCCCAGAGGCTGCATTAGTTTGTAAAAACTGATCTTAAACACACACTGCACGAGAAAAGTGATGATAAAAAGCTGACGAGGCCGATTCTTTTAAGGGGCTTGATATCTCATCACCAGTGTTGGTCAAGTTACTTGAAAAAAGTAATCAGTAACTAATTACTGATTACTTCCCCAAAAAAGTAATCCCGTTACTTTACTGATTACTTATTTTCAAAAGTAATTAATTACTTAGTTACTTAGTTACTTTTTAAAAACACGATTTACAACCTGAGAGTGATAAGCGATAGATCTTTCAGCCCAATTCTACTTTTTCTAGCATAATCCATCATACAAAATGTAATCAAATGGAAAAGTCTCTTTTTAAAACTTGTTTTATTAGTTTTAATCTTTTAACTTTATGCATCAAGCAAACAATTTAATTATATGCAACATTCTCTGACTGGAAGAAATTAGTTTAACATTTAAACCTATTTTCTGCACATTCCAGCACATAAAATAAAATATTTTTTGTGTTTACACTCAGTCTTTCAAATAGATGCAAGTAAAACACAGCAGAAAATAAATAAAGTCAAAGACTCAGCGGTCCTGTTGCTCTATTTTCACCTGTAAAGCAGGAGTGGGTAGGCGGAGGTTTACCCTGGTGCAGGTGTGCCGCGGTCAGTGGAAGAATCCGCGAGTTTCTCTGTGAGTTTCCCATTACGTCGAGCTACTCGGTGCTTGTTGGAAGTTTAGGGGTTTTTTCGCTGTAAAAAGAAGTTTTCTTCCCACGCACAGCGGACACTCATGTTTTTGTCACTTTTTATGGAATCAAACTCAAAGTAAGGTCAGTACTTCCACGCTTTAAACGCTGCACGCTCATACTCTCTCTGCACTCGATATGTGATCCACTGTTGATCTGCACACAGCTGTTGTCACCAACGTCGCACTCGCTTACGTCACTGTCGATGAGACATTCTCGCAAAAAATCACGGTTTTAGTAACGCAGTAACGCAGCGTTCCTACGGGAAAGTAACGGTAATCTAATTACCGTTTTTGCAATAGTAATCCCTTACTTTACTCGTTACTTGAAAAAAGTAATCAGATTACAGTAACGCATTACAAGTATCGCGTTACTGCCCATCTCTGCTCATCACACAACAGCATCAGGACCGGTCTGTTATGAAGTCGGAGTTGTGATTAGACTTTAAGTGAGATGGAGCTTGTTAAACGTGTTGGTCTGGTCTGCAACAAGTTTTTATTGCAGCACGGTGAGGATCCCGCCCAGGCCTGAAAAGGTCAGACGTCTTACACGTTCTTACACTGCTGCAAACCCGAGTCAGCATCCTTCATTACCACCCACTTTAAAACTCATCCAGCGTTTTCTGGTCAAGTCCGTCTGATTCGAGGACAGAAAGATGTTTAAAAAGCAACATTCAGCCGCCTGCTAATTAGAAAATGTCAGATTTGCATTTAATGAGCAGAAAATAACAAAAAAGTGCAACGTTCCTGCTGCAGCGCCGTCATGGATTACCATTCAGAGTTACATCTGCAGGCATTAAATGACAGTTTTCAGATTTTCCTGCATCTGTTTGATGACACGCTCGTGCACGTTGGGTCATGTTTAAAGGAAAAAGAGGAAATGAGCTGTAGGCTGGGGGCACCGAAAAGAAAGACGAGAAAAGGCGAGAGCAAGTCTATTGACACGAGTCCGTACAAGGCAGAACGAACTGTAATTTCTCATACGTACGCTCATCATTTATCAGATATGGTATCATTTCTTTATGTGTCACAGTTGGGCGATAGGCTTTCCAGTCAGCTGTGAATGAGAGAGGCAGAGAGGGCTGAGGAGAGGAAATGAAAAGACAGGCAGGGAGATGAGGTGAAGGATAGAGCTGCGGCAAGAACAACAATAACACCACGAAAACAATCAAAGTGCAGGGAGTTGGAAAGGGAAGCAGAATGAAGGATTACGATGTCAGTAAACACGAGGATGACGTCAGGGAACGAGATCTGCACGTAAACTCAAGGTTCACCTCACAAAAGGCATTCAAACGCATCTTACAGCAAACTTTTTCCTTTGGGCTCGTCCTCTTTGTGAAAGCGAAAGACTGTCAAGGATGGGAGGCTGTGTGTGTTTCTGCTAAACAGCGAATGTGTGGGAATGTGCTAGAACGGTATGCGACAATGTTTTCATAACAAATACCGATTCTCCGCATTCAAGGCGACGGAACGGGCGGCGAGGCGTAGGGAGGAGAGAGGTGTAGGAGGACGGGAGGAAAGTTTCAGTGCTCACGGAGATATGACGGCCACGGCGAGCTGCGAATGAAAGCTCCTTTGTGTTTGGCCAAGGTCGGTGAAGAGATTAGTCAGGTCGAGATGCCCCGATGGAGATCCACACATCTGCATTCACAAAGTCTCTGAACACAAAGAGTTTGTGGCTGATGTTGCGCAGAAAGACGTCAGATGTCTGCAGCAGGAAGGCCAACGAACGAGGGATGAAGAACTGAACTTGTCTTCAGTGCAATCCCCAGGTCGGAAGGAGGTCGCTGTCCTGTTGTTATCCTACTGTGTGAAACGAAGGATTCATGGTCCTGTTAGCTTCCATTTGCATAGCTTTTTCAAGAATTATGGGAAGTGAACAGGCGTCACCCCTTCCACGGAAACATGAAATTTACCCTCCCGTTCATCCGTGTTCATTGGAAGAACCCAAGAGCGCCACCTGTTATTCACTCACAATACCTTTCTGGGAAACAGCACTCCTGCCCTGGCTCAAACCTTTCCTCTGAGTTTGCATCATCTCTGCTTCATATTTATGCTGCCGGTGTCCCGTGTGAGCCGCTGAAGTCACGGACACGCTGCTTTATGGTTCTGGAAGCAGACGGTAAACTGTGGCTGTAAAGGGACGCTCGGGATCAGCAGCCAACTGTGACTGATTGGTGTTAAGAGGCCCAAAGTGTGCCAGGAAAACATTTCCCACACCTTTACAGCACCAGCAGCAACCTGAACAAGGTAGCTTGGCTCCATCCTGAAATCATGCAGCGGAAACTCAAATCCATCAAGCCAGGCTGGTCCTTTCCATCCAAGCTGCTCAGCTCTCCACCTGGGAGGACCTCCAGAACAGAACCGGGGCTGCTGAAAGGAGGCGGTGCTGCATATTAGAGCCAAAGCACCTGATCAAAGATCTTTTCCTGCCATGTTCAGGCCAGTCAAACAGCCTCAGTAAAGACTGTTAGTGAGCGTAAAAACAAAATTGAGATCTTGTTACGTATTTTGTTTTAGTAAATGCTCCACAGCAGCAGCAGCTGTTAAATTCATCCAAAAACTCTCTACTGGACTGAGATCTGTGGCTGCGGAGGCCATCCGAGTACAGTCAACTCGTCAAGTTCAAGAAGCCAGTTTGACAGAATCTGATCTTTGGTACATGGAGCGCTGTCCTGCTGGAAGCACAATCAGAAGACGTTGGGATGGACATGGTCGGCAGCAACACTCAACACTGAGAGCAGCACCGTGGCGTGGACGGGCTGCTCTTTCATCCATCTTCTGATGCTCGGTTTGACCTTCAGCAGGTCGTCTATTCCACATCTGCGAATCTAAACGAGTTGCTGCCACATAACTCGCTGAAAAGATTTAAAATTGTTAACAGGAAGTTGAAGAGCTGTGCTTAAAGAAGTGGCCGGTGAGTCCAGTCACACCTATGATATGGTTTTGATTTCCTGGTGTGGTTCCCAGTGACCAGCAGGAAACATTAAAACTAAAACAGGAGAAATTCTTAGACCTGAAGGTTCAATCAGCTCCAAACCACCCACACACACACACACACACACACACACACACACACACACACACACACCCGAACAA
>NW_024582478.1:269664-284184 GCF_018398535.1 Haplochromis burtoni | reverse complement strand
GGTGAGTCCAGTCACACCTATGATATGGTTTTGATTTCCTGGTGTGGTTCCCAGTGACCAGCAGGAAACATTAAAACTAAAACAGGAGAAATTCTCAGACCTGAAGGTTCACTTACTGGAACCCCACGCACACACACGCACACACACACACACACACACACACACACACACACACACACACACACACACTGAACCGAACAAGCATCCCAGCCCTCGAGCGGGGATCATCTTGACATTCTGTGCGAACACACCCGAGCTCCGCGTTCCATGTTTGTAATATCAGCAGCTCAGAGAATGTTGAGGGAACGTTCGATGCTAATCTAAATTAGATTGGGGCGGATTAGGGAGGCTGGAGGGAGGCAGCACGCTCATCACTCCCTGGCAGTGTTTTCACCGGCACGCAGAGGCCGCCAGACAGAAACACAGAGTGGAAGACAAAAGTGTTATCACAGAAGTTCAGCTCACTTCAGCTACATATAAACGCACACAGCATCTCAGCGGGTACGAAACAAAAGGAGAAACTCGCAGCACAGTGAAGACTGCGATGGACAGGAGAGATACACAAACACTGCTGCACTCACACCTAAAACAGTTCCCGAGCATAATGGAAGAAACTGTTACAGCAGGAAGTCGACAGCACTTCTAAATTTATGAGAAGGTGAATTCAGGAGATCGAGGTCACCATTCGTGTCCACATTCACAGCTACAACCACCAGTGATCCTGGCCTCATGGCCTCATGCACAACTTTGGACTGCAGGAGGAAGCTGGAGAGAGACATGTGCCGAGCACAGAAGGAAGAACCAGCAGGTCAGTGGATTCAAACTATTTCCTTCTGTTTCCATGGTGATAACCAGCACATCGCCATGCCATATGCCCGTACCACCCCGAGAACGACCAGCCATGACTGATTTCACAGGATCCAAGACCTTCCTGCTGAGATGCAGCAGCGCTACAACCACTGCACCAGGGTGCCGCTGTGCTCTGTAACATCCAGATTAAACTCTTCAGCCTGTTATTACAATCAAGTGCTCAGCAGCCACGTGATTGGTCAGATGATGTCATTAAAAGGCTCCAAAAGCACAAACATGGTCCAGAGGTCCAGTCAGGGACTCCAGCAGACAGCTAGCAGCTACAACCACCTGTGACACCATCCACCTGTCAGTTAAAGAGACCACGCCCCTAATTATTCAAATTTAATAACATTTAAACAGGTGAGTTATGATATCTAGAGACCAAAACAGTTATAATATCAGGCTGTTGGACATTTGAACACGGGGCCATCTACGAAGCACAAAACAACAATAAGAATAAATGACATGCATGACGAGAGATGATCCGTCAGGTTCGCCTGGTTCAGTTTGCTCAGAGTGAAACGTTTAATGGAGCCGTGACAAATGTGTGGGGGGAGAGGTCAGCTGGGTGTAACTGCAGACGGTCAATAGACTGTGCTGGAACTGAAAATGAAACGTGCTCACCATCAGTCAACTTAACATTTTCTCAATCAGAGACAACGTAACTGCTGGAGCACACAGGTAAATAAACCACAGCTCGCTCAGAAGAGGGCGCCATCATTCTCTTACTAATTATTACATCACATTCATTTCTGCTGAATATTCACCGTGTAAGTGATCATGTTTGGCACTCAACTGGTACCAGTTACAAGGTGTTCACAGGGGTCAGGGATCTAATGGGAGCATGAACAGATCAGATACCCTCAGCCAGAGTAAAAGTCAGCATTGGATCAACACGTGTCCATGTTTCTGTTTGAATAATGAAGCTTTTAGTTAGCTTTTAGAGACGTAGTTTCACCTTGAGTCTTGGTGCTAAACTGAGTACAGCTCCCACTCACTTCTTCTCAGTTTTGCATTTTCGAGTGAGAGTGATGACAAAGACCTGAATACACAACAGGATGGGATTCACACAATCTTTTTGAGTCTGCATCAATCACACCACTCTGGAAGAACTGAAGCTAGCTGCTGCAGTTCCTCAAATGTCCAGCAGAGGCGCCAGCGCTGACTCCCATGTTACAAGGTCCAACTTTACAGCGGAAATAAAGATGTTTGCATCATTTTATTTTTCTCTCACTATGAAACATATTTAAACAAACAACAAATGAAGCACCAGGGACTAATTTACTCAAACTCGGTGGAGAACAGAGGACAGAAACCACTGGAGCACTTCCTCCTGGTCAACGTTGGTTATAATGGGTGAGAATGGGGAGCTGTACTGGTGTGGTCAGTTAAAGCTTTGATGAACACATCATGTCCGCGGATCAAGCTCACCAGAGAGGATACCAAAGCAAACAGGTCACTGTAACGGGCTCACAGAGCAGGACAAAACTGTGAACATTAAAGTTTAAAGAAACCTCCACACACAGATGAGGACCTGCAAACTACTGCAACACAAACTTCAGGTTATCAGGAGCCTGTCAGCAGGCAGGGAACATGAAGTCAAAGAAAGAACGTCCAGCATTACCATTATGGGAGTCGAAGATGCACAGGAAGGAACCTCAAGCAGCACAATCTCTGAGGACGTCCACGGACTGAAAAAAGGAGGACATGTATGTCCAGTGTGAACAAAGCTGCAACACTACACAGTCCTGAGATCTCCCCCCTGAGCGGTGAAAGAAACTAAAGCAAGTCGAGTTGCCTTCAACTCAAACCCTTTAAGCTCGAATGACTCGAACGACCGAGAACCTGCGCAGACATTTTCACCTCATGTTGCATTAGCTGAAGTGAGAAGAAGTTCAGCCTCAGTGCCAGCCCTCCAACGAGGGTAAAGTAAAAGGCCTGCGAGTGTGGAAGAAAAATCAAAAGAGAGTTCTGGACATTTCAACACACGGATTAGCTGCAGGGGTGCAAAGCTTCATTTCAGGAAGAATGATGGCCGCCACATTTTCACACAGCTTATTAAGATGTTGTCTTAAACTCTGTGGTGTTTTTAAAGATGCCCAAGCATCATAAAAATGAGAATATTCCTTTCAAATTGACATCATGGCCAAATGAAAGTTTGACGTTCGCCCATCTTGGCTCAAAGTTTTGTGGAATTTCTTAATTTCCTACAAATGATCTCAGTGTAATATCACCACAGGGCTGTACTCCAGCCCAGCGTTCATTTACAGCACAAACTTCCTCTCATTAATGGTTATTTCCTAATTTAAACTTGATTATTTAGCGTGTCTCTGAAAAGGCGAGCAGGCACAATCCAATAATAATATTTCACATCTTTATTCGTCTTGAGAAGAAGACCCTCAGACACTTTGATGTTCCCTGTGATCACAGGGCGAGGAACGGAGCCCTTAAAGCTTTAATGAGATTTATCCTCAGAGACCGGGGGCCACGTCGGGGTCTGATCCCCTTAAAAAATCTTAAAGGGTCGTCCGAGACCGGCTGAATGCTGAAAGCAAAGACCTCGAGGTCAGAAGTTCACTCAGCGAGCTGAAACTCTGCCAAAGTCCATTTTAATCACCACAGAGGAGAGCTTATTATGTCTCTGTGTTTGCACATTTCATATTCCTGAAAGAATATTAATAAGAATAAACTCTGCAGGTTAAGATGAGCTGTTTTGCCAGAGTTCCACTTATACTTCATTATACAATCTTTTTTATTATTATTTTATTATTTGTGGAAGCCACTCAGAGTCCATTAGTCTCCCACTGTGTCAGATATTACTCCTAAATCAGCAGGCTCAATCAAACACGGGAGGTCAGGACAAAGTCAGTGTATGCAGCACAAACATCTCTCCCAGCTCCACCACTCGCAGTCCTCAGTGACGAATCACAACGTCCCCACGGCCAATACCAGTAATGCCATCAGGATGGAGATACTGGTGCTCCGGATGCTGCTGTGTCTTTGTGGAGTTGTGTAACTGGTGTTTTTCCTTTTCCCTGTTTTTACCTGGGGAGGTAAAGAGTGAGAGTGCACACGGCCACCCACACCTTACACCTACGGAAGATGCCGGGCCGTGGAAACCATGCCACGAAGCTCCCGGCACACTGTTTTTGTTCTGATGTTGATGCTGCAGGAGGTTTGAGGCTTGGCAGGTGCTGAGTCAGCAGAGCGTTGGCGGCTTTAACGCACCGTGCGCCTCTCTAACTTCATGTGGCTGAACTGCTGTGGCGCCTGAACACTTTCACTTTGTAATAACTGGCGGCGGGGGAAGACTAATTTCCACAGCTCAGCGTGCCGTCCTCGGTCATGCAGAGAAGGAGTCGTATGTGAGCACGATCCAGGGACACCGTCGTCTCCTCTGGACGTTTAAAGTGGACCCAACATTTTGACACATTTTCTCAGGCTTAATTTGCGATACATCTTCTGTGTACGGTAGGTTTACTTCCACACAGGAGCCAGTCATCTTCAGACTGTGGTTTGTCTCATGGGAACAAAATCTGTCACCGAGGGCTGAAGCCCAGCAGAATGACACCAGGTGGAACCAGTGCATGAAAATGCGACGACCAAAAGTGTGGCTGACGGGCATCAGCATGTGATCAGCACAAAAGCAGCATTTCCCAAATGCAGAGACACAAAACATTTCACAAACACAAACGCGAAACGTTGCTGCTAAATTTTGGCTTTTGTCATCGAGTCTTCTGAAATGTCGTTTTAAACCTCAGAGCTGGATGGGCTGAGGATTCGCTTCCACGGACATAAAGCTGCCATCAGCGTCTCTGCTGGAGCTCTGACCCACATTTACGGCCCTCCGCGTGGGTTCCTGTGTGGAGGCTCGCCCTGTGCATGTTCCCGTGTCACGTCATAGCTGCAGTAATGTGGTTTATCAGGGGTCACATTACTGTACTTCAGCCTGAACATCTTGTCAAGCTCCCGGTTATCAGCCGGGCCATGTGCTGGCGTTACTGCCTCTGCAGAGAAATAAATTGTATTCACTCCACTGTCGGGTTTTCAGCTGTGTTTCTGCACAGGTAAGCACAAACGCAGGAGAGACGAACCCGCTTTTGTTTTCCTCTTAAGGAGTTTGTTTCGTAAAATCATTTCATCAACTGCAAACAATCAAACTTTTATTATATAAATGATTTTTGACCCTGAGCTCCGTCTTGTCAGTGAGGAAGACACTGTTGTTCAGGCTGTTTTCTATGAATCTGTAATGAAATGGAAATATTGATACATCTTTGTGAACATAACTTTATAATTTATAAGCAGAAAATCAAGCTGAGAATAATTTGTTTTACTGAGCAGCACCAAAAGATTAGGTAAACAGTTTGTGATGCAATTAAATAATTCAGTTTAATTCACTTAATTATAAGAAATAGTAGAAACTGGTGAGAGTCAGAAGACTTCAAAAATGACAGGAGCCAAGAGGACGGATAAACATACTGAAAACACAACAATGTAAAATAATCTCTGCTTGTATTAAATTATTGTTCACCAGTCTAACGGAGTACATGTACCAGCGTTACGTACTTAAAATACAAAATATGAGTAACTGTATTCCGTTACAGTTACCGTTTAAAAAGGTGGTAATCAGGATACAGTTACTTTGCTGAAATAAATGGATTACACGGCGGTCTTTTCCTGTTTCATACGTTCGGCTGTGTCCTCTCTGTTTTTGGTAATTCCAGGCCGGTGGAAACCCAACCAAAGCACACATTAAGAGGCTCTGATGTCTGTGTCTCAATCTCGCGGCCCATTTCACCTCTACTTGTGCCCCGAATAGTGATGTGAAGAAATATTTTTTAAATTATTATTAAAAAAATGATTTAATATGAAGGCAACAGGCAGAGTGTTACAGGCATCGCCCCAAAGCATGCAGCCTGATGGGCAGTGTAGTCCGTGCTGCAGGGAGGATGGACTGCCGTACCCGTGATGTGTCTGTGAGCGAGGGAGGGAGAGAAAGGAAAAGTAGGAGCTGTCACGGAGCAGAAACGGGAGCTGGAAGCATGTAAATATAATAATAACCACTGCAGCCAAACAGAGAGCCTGACGAGCCCAGCTGTGAGTAAGCTGTTAAGACTCGACTGTACGCTGTGTTCCTGTTTTCCTCTGAAACAATAAGTTCTGCTGGAGCCTTTCAACGCCTCTCTCTGTCTCTCGCTAGCAAAGTTGACCCAGACAACAAAGTAAAGCTAGTTTTCAGCTACGAGCCGACACGAACCCGACGTATCAGCCAGAGGTCCCTTTACTACGGTTCAGAGCCGCGGACCTGTTTTATATACGCGAGGAATAGTTTCTATACGAGGTCGCTGCAAAAAGTGCAGCCTTACCTAATGTGCACCTACTGTTACTCATTTATATTAAGATTTAAACATCTGGTTGGTGTTGGTGTGGAGAGTAACCGTCAGTAATAGTAATAAATCACAGCAATAGGACATTCATGTGGTTGTAAACAGCATGATGATATATTAAGTAATCCAAAGTATTCTGTTACGTTACTCTCAATGAGTAACGTAACAGAATACGTTACAAAATACATTTTGGGGCATGTAATCTGTAATCTGTAGTGGAATACAACTGTGTACATGTTACAGCCAATAAACCAGAAGGATGCACACACACATGCAAACGGGGGGATCTGAGTCCCTGATATTGGCTTCAGCCTATTAGTATTATTAATATTCTACTTTTCATTTTTTAATCGGTATCTAAGGAATTCAAATTTCACAGGGATTTCATAGTAAAACACAGTGAAAATAAATGAGTTCCAACATCTGTTGGACTCCAGTGACAGGCAGGTACTGACAGAAGCAACAACTCAGGTGTGAGAGGAATTCGATGAGGTATTTCAGTTGGCCTCTTTTTCTCAAGTACTGTATTTCTAACATAGCACACTGTGGAAACAGACCTGAAGCATGTTAGAACAATGTCCAATCTCACAACAGGAATGCCTGAATGTAATCAGGATTACCCACAGACAGCTGTGAGTCACATTCTTTCCTTTGACTTTAATAAATACCTGCAGCCTCACACGTTCCAGTTTTCCAGTTCAGTGCAAACCCAGAAACACTGATATATTTGACATATTCTGTGATACAAACAGCAGCTTGTTTCAAGTAAAGAAGTAAAATGAAGGTTTACATTTTTTTCCCAGCACAACCTGCAAATAGAAATAGAAAGCGTGCTTTTGGGGAGCTAATAAATTCTTTTTCCAGTTCAAGTTGAGCTGAGGGGCTACATGAAGAGCCAGCATCAGAAACATCTTATTTTTGATCATGCAGAAATACTCTGAGTGAAAGTGTGGAGCTGGAAATGACCACAATATCAAAGTCGGTAACTGACTCGCCGGGACTTTTGTTGCTTGTGATGGAGTCTGCAAACCCAGCAAGACCTGAAATATTACAAAAACTAAAGTTGTGGAAAATTGTACAGTTATGAAGCTTATTTACAAAAGTGAGATTAAGAGGCAGAGATGATGCTTCAAAAACAAAAACTGAGAAATGACTTTAGATGTTTGCCTCAGCAGATCTCCCCTCAGGTAAAATCTCCATCTAAAGCATGCTGTATGACTTCTGTCCTCTCTCCCCAGGACAGTCTTCTGTACCCCGAGGGCTTCAGTGCAGCTTTTATTACATCCTGAATATTAAACCAGCTGACAGCCAACATAAAGGAGCAAAAGTAAACATCCTCAAATATGTTCAGGTTGTCTTTGTTTCCTTTTCAAGTTGTGATTGCTTCAATAGGTTTGGATAAATGTGATCAGTAACCAGCTGTCTGCTGAGATGACTCTGAGCACGGCCCCCTCGGCGCTGATCACGCTGCTGTGATGCATCTGCTGAATCCAAACGGAGACTTTATGGTTTTGTGACCGGCGCCGCTGTGGTCCTGCACGGAGACGGGCTGCTGCAGATTAAGCAGCTGTGATGTCCTGTCAGCATGCCAGACGTGAGATCAGGACCAGAATGTGACAGAACATGAAGTCAGCGAGCGCCGGTGCAGCGTTAACGATGCAGCTTTACTGCAATAATTACAAAGGTTCCAATTATTAATCAGCGACAGGACCAACGGTTTCTCTGGTTTGGCACAATCGGTCTTCACATACAAATGTTGCTAACGCCGAGGCCATTCTGCACTTCCTGGCACCCTGCTTGACACTAATGAGGGTTAGATGGTCAGTTAAAGATGAAATATGAAGCAAAGGGACCATTCAGGATGGATTGGAGGCTGAATGTGACCTCTTCCCACATCGTTCCGTCTGATGACTGAAACTCAAACGAGTGTTTGCACTTTGGCTCATCGCTCTCATCTTTAAGATGATTTTTTTAAAGTAGGCTGTAATATGTTTTAAAGCACAGTACAAATGTCTATGGATGAAAATGTTCGGCTAATTATGTCCTACCATCGACTCAGTAATGACAAAACAGCATTAAGATGTAGTTTTGGGATGTCTTAAAGTGAAATACAGTCACTGATCTTATTATGAATAATTAAATATTAAACTGAGCTTGTAGGCCACTGAGAGCTGAGCAGCTGGTAAGTTCATATTTACCAGAAACCTCTGGCTGTAAGTGTTCCTGCTGCCCACTAAAGCTTTTATCACCAGTGAAGATGAGGACATGATGAAGTCATTAGGTGTGCCGTGTCTCAGCAGACTTCTGCACAGCCTGAGGAGCTGCATGAAGACCCAGGAGAACATGGACTATTTTAATCATGCTAAGCTACGCTACAGTGAGACTGATTTTAGGTCTGCTTCGTCACATCCTGACACTCGGTGTGGACCAGCCTCTCGTCACACAGCATATATCTGTAAATTTGTAAATCTTTTGACGCGTTACTCAGGTTATAAAAAAATACATAAATACATGTAACAAGCTGTAATGAAGAATTTATGATGGACATAAACAGAAAGGAAAAGTGTAGACTATTAGTTACTATTAGTTACTATTAGTTACTATTAGTTACTATTAGATAGTGGAAAGGGGGTGGGGTTAAGTAAGGTCAAGCTTCTTCCAACTCCTTTTTGAAGTTATTGATAATTATCATTGTTTTGTTTTCCTTTGTTTGTTTGTCTCTTTTTCTCTGTTGTTGTTGTTTTAACATTTTAACGTGTTTAAAATAAAGATGCAGTACTTTAATGCAAATGGTTAAAATGCAACATTTTCACTCGTGGTAGAAAGTTGTGGGTTTTTTTCCAGTTCCAACATTGTTGTAACTTCATGAGTTAAACAGGTGATGTGCTAAAATAAAAGCTACCATGAGGCAAAGTTCTGCCATCTTCAGCGTGCTTTTCAAGCATTTCCTTCGATATCGTCCATTTCCATGACCACACATCCTGCAACAGTGCCAACAAATGCACAACCTTCAGATTGTGTGTCTCTGTCAGAGTAGAAAGAGGGAGGAAACACCTACAGGAGGCAGCCGGCCAGGTTTGATTCTCGGCTCTGTCGGGCTGGGCTGTGAGGGCGAGATCACAATCCCATATGTCTCACCACTGTCTCACCATTTTTCATCATATGGGGACTGCGCCTCATGTGGACGTCCGAGGAACTGCAGGTTTTAGCTCAATTTCCCAGTTTAACAAATACTTTAATTTATTTCTATTTATTCATGAATAATCATTAAGGCCAGCATCCCTTTTAAGCCACAAAGATGAGTTCCAGCATGAACCTGCATCCCGGTTTGACGTTTCTGAGGTCGTCAGAAAAGAATCTCAACTTTCAGATCAAAGAAAAACACACATCCAAAGTCCAACGAAACCCGACTGATTTTAGACGGTTTAATGAAAACATCTCTGTGAAAGTCAGCGAACGGCAGCTTTGATTTACCGCCGTTCTCCTCCTGTTCCACTCACATAAATATGATATATATCTTCAGCTTTCTTATCACCAAAAAGAGCGATAGAACCCTGGAGTAAAGGAGTCAATCAGCAGTGTTTACTTAGCGCTTGATTAAGCTGACTTTTCGCTGTGAGCTAAAGACAGAAAATGTGCTTCGATGAATCAAAGCGGATTTAAGAACAGAAGCTCTATTCCCCGCGAGTATTCAAGTCCTGCCAACTCGCCTCTTTAGACATTCCTCAAACTTGTTGTTTATGCCCCACAGTTACTGGCCAGCTCCCAAACATCTGATCTGGAAGAGCGAGGGCAAGAATGTGAAGTGAAAGAAAGGCATGTATAGGAAGACAAACACACGAGCATCAAAAGGAATACCCTGAAGCACAACGCTGCCCAGACCACCCAAACACACCCGACTGAGGTGTGAATGCGCCTCCCGTGCCAGGATTAATAGCTGAACATTAAGACACACGACAGCTGACCGGGCTGCACCTGCACTTCCTGCATAATTCATGGACGTGGAAAAATGAGCTCATGTGGCGTCACCACCGTAGGCTAATGACAAGTGGTCTATAATTAAATGTCCACACACAACAAGTGTTGAAACACACTGATTTAAACTAGCACACACTTATACAGGGAGTGCAGAATTATTAGGCAAGTTGTATTTTTGAGGAATAATTTTATTATTGAACAACAACCATGTTCTCAATGAACCCAAAAAACTCATTAATATCAAAGCTGAATGTTTGTGGAAGTAGTTTTTAGTTTGTTTTCAGTTTGAGCTATTTTAGGGGGATATCTGTGTGTGCAGGTGACTATTACTGTGCAGAATTATTAGGCAACCTAACAAAAAACAAATATATACCCATTTCAATTATTTATTTTTACCAGTGAAACCAATATAACATCTCCACATTCACAAATATACATTTCTGACATTCAAAAACAAAACAAAAACAAATCAGTGACCAATATAGCCACCTTTCTTTGCAAGGACACTCAAAAGCCTGCCATCCATGGATTCTGTCAGTGTTCAGTCTGTTCACCATCAACATTGCGTGCAGCAGCAACCACAGCCTCCCAGACACTGTTCAGAGAGGTGTACTGTTTTCCCTCCTTGTAAATCTCACATTTGATGATGGACCACAGGTTCTCAATTGGGTTCAGATCAGGTGAACAAGGAGGCCATGTCATTAGTTTTTCTTCTTTTATACCCTTTCTTGCAGCCACGCTGTGGAGTACTTGGACGCGTGTGATGGAGCATTGTCCTGCATGAAAATCATGTTTTTCTTGAAGGATGCAGACTTCTTCCTGTACCACTGCTTGAAGAAGGTGTCTTCCAGAAACTGGCAGTAGGACTGGGAGTTGAGCTTGACTCCATCCTCAACCCGAAAAGGCCCCACAAGCTCATCTTTGATGATACCAGCCCAAACTAATAATTCTGCACTCCCTGTATGCAGGCAAGTTTATTCAAAGATGGAGGGATGTGACGTGTCTGATTATCTCTGTATCTGCTGTGTGTTTTTAGACACAGTGAACGCAGCTGTTTAGTCACCAGCTGTTCCTCAGCGCTGCTGCGTTTCAGTAAAATATGAGTAAAACACAAAGTGGAGATCAGGAGAAAAAGACCTAAAGCAACAGTCAGGCAGGCGTGTTCATAAAAGACCTTTCAACAGTCAGTGAAACACAACGCAAAAGGCTCCGTCACCACTAGGGGCCTTCAGATCCATCTGCTGACCTTAAAGGAGAGGTCAGAGGTCAAATGTGATATGATAGTTCAAATCTTCGTACTATGCATTCTATAAAACAAACATATAGAATGTTATGAGGCTTTTTGTCAATTTTCTATCAATAAATCGTAAACTTGTAAAACCCAAGGAGACGGACCCCACGGAGTTTCATCAGAATTCATTCAAAACCTTTAATGAATTTAATGAAACGTCATCCTGTGAAAAACAGAAGCTCCACTGCAGAGTTAACAATGGCTCTAATATAAAAGTCACCCTGAGTTATAGTTGGGTCTGTTGGTGATACAGGGCACTTCCTCCATGTGCTGCTCATCAGGGTCGTCAGACTGTTGTGAGCTGGAGCAGAAATAAAACTGAACCCAAGTACCAGACTGAACTGAAATGTATGATAAACAGATCATCCAAAAAGTTATTTAAGTTGGTCTGAAGCCCCCAGGGAACACAAACACACTGCTGTGGGTCCATCGACCTTTCCTCCACAGTTAGCAGAAATGTGTAATATTTACACTGTGCACACGGAACAGCAGGACACATGGAAAGTAATGTGGCGAGTACCCGGCACCTCCAGGTACAGCATCTAAACAGTTTGGGACGTGTCCTCCCTCCCAGCTTCACCCGTCTGTAGCTCTGCCAGCTGTAAATGAGATTATAGTAAAGAAGAAGCATGCAGGACCCGCAGCCATGAAGCTCAGATGACGCAAAGCTAAGAGCTGAGGTGCATGGTGCGTAAACGTTATCAGATCACCTGACAATCTTTGTCAGACGTTTCCATCCATTTTCTCCCACTTATCTGCATTGTGGGGCAGCAGCCTAACCTAGGATTCCCAGACCTCCCTCTCCAACCTCCTCCAGCTTCTCTGGGGGAAGATGGAGGCATTCCCAGGCCAGCTGACAGATGTGATCTCTCCAGTGTGTGCAGGGTCTGCCTCGGGCCTCCTCCCAGTGCCCGAAACATCCCAAGAGTCATCCTTATGAGAAGCTCAAACCACCTCACCTCTTTTCGATGTGGAGGAGTAGCGTCTGAACTCCTGATCCTATCTCAAAGGAGCCCAGCCACCCTTTTCCAACACTTGTATCCGCAATCTCGTTCTTTCGGTCACTACCCGAGGTCGTGACGATAGCTGAGGGCCAGGACGTGGACCAACCGGTAAATTGGGAGCTTCGCTTTTACACTCGGCTCTCTCTTCACCACGACGGACCGGTGCAGCGTCCGCAGCGATCTCCGGCTACCTTCACTTGTGAACAAGACCTCGAGATACTTTGGGGCATTCGTATTAATATTGAGACACAGCAGACCTGAGAAATCCATCCTGTTTGTGCTTTGAGATTCTTAGAGCCACAGTAGAGTACGAGGCAGAAAAAGAGCTAATCACTGCTGTGCTAATCACACAGTTTATCTGCTTTTGAAATAATACTCTGATGATTGTTTCTATTGGATTTCTAATGGTTGTTTTTAATTTTCCATTCCAGTCATTATTTGTTCAAACCGCTGAGAGACCATTAGTTACCCGCTGTGTCAGTTAACCCTCTCAGGCCCAAATTAAGTCCTGCAGTGGTACTTCTGAGTAAAAAAACTATGTATGTGGGGTAATCAGGTTGTGAGTTCTTAACTGTTGCAAATCTGCAACGTCTGCCTGGAGAGGGTTAATCTGAAATCAACAAGCCTGATGCTGAAAAACAAATGAAAAAAGAAAAAGTGTGAGAGAGAGAATTTAAAAGAAAATATCAGCCAACAGTCCAAAAGTCCATGAAGACACAAACACGGAGGGGAGCAGAAGCTTCATACGCAGCTTTGATCTTTTACAGATATTACACGCTCTGCGGGAGGTTGGTCGATACAGAACTGACAGCAGCTCCCAATAACCCGAAACGGCTTCAGAAACACTCGACAACTATTCAGCTGACCACGTACGCACAACGTCTGAGCGGCCAAGGCCACCCAGCGACACGCCTCCTCTCATCATCCTTGTTAGATTCGGGGGGTTTCTTGCTCCCCTGCCTCCAGTCTCCTGACATCAGTTTGGTTTCTTAGGTACTTCCTGTTTTACTTAGACAGTGAAGACTGTTTGGCTATCTCGGGAATCGCTTCCAAATACATTTTTTGAAATTACCACCTGAATATTTGGTACCAGTGTTGACATTTTTGATAAAGTCCAGACAGCAGCGACCACCCCGAGGCAAAGCGTTTAACCAGCACGCACCGGGAGAGGGAATTTTCCCCCTTTAACCGCTTTGCATCCCAGTGTCACTGTAAATATTGGAGGGAATCACACACGCAGCGGGAATCTCAGCATCACTCGGGCACCACTGTGCACGTGTGGGAATGAGGTTTGCAGCTCTGTGGTGGAGGCCGCGGTGTTGCCACTGCACGTGGAGAGTTCCTCCCTCGCTGTCTGTCCGTCTGTGACTCAGTCCTTTGATGTGTCGTCTCCGTTTATTCATCGTCCATAAGGACGGCTGAAATGAGGCTTCCACACATCGTGGGATTTTACCACAGCTTGCTTTCAGACGCTGTAGACAGAGTTGTATTAAAGGTGCAGCAGCTGGATTGATGTTCTTTCCACAAGCTAGGAAGGCAGTGGATTAAACAGAGAGCTTCCACCTTAATACGTTTGTTCTGTCTGCTTCTACCTGAGCTCAGGTACAGAGGGAAACCTGCACTGACAGAAGATGTTAAGAATCCCGAGAATCCCCCGCAGCTGCCTCCTCTTCCTCCGCCCAGCCTGTCTGCGTCTCTCTGTCTTACCTGCTGATTTATGGATCGCACACACAGACACGTACTCGTCTCTCACGCTGTGCAATACCGCTGTCAACAACAAGGACCTGCAAGGTTAGCAGATAACAGTAATCCATATAACCTGATGCTCCCTGTAAACATGATTAGAGCTGAAAAATTAGTCATTTCAATAAGCTCTTAAAAGAAAAACACCATCCATCGAGTCTGAAGCTTTATCCTTCTTCCTGTGTCTTCCTGTGTATTTCTGTGTCTTCCTGTGTCTTCCTGTGTCTTCCTGTGTATTTCTGTGTCTTCCTGTGTCTTCCTGTGT
>NW_024582478.1:257295-269644 GCF_018398535.1 Haplochromis burtoni | reverse complement strand
CTGTGTCTTCCTGTGTATTTCTGTGTCTTCCTGTGTCTTCCTGTGTATTTCTGTGTCTTCCTGTGCACTCTCGTTGGGGTTGATGAAGGTGGAAATGTGTGTCGGAGACTAAACGAGTTCAGGTTAACAGATCCAAACACAAAGAGGAGTTTCAGGTCTGCTCTGCCACTGAAGGTGAGGTGCTATCATATGAGCTAACACGAGCTAGCTCGGTTATTGCAGAGCAGCCACAGACTCTATGGGAGCATCACACACATACAGATGCTCAGTAACACCCAAATAAAATCCTACAGTTTCACTCATAGCCACCACAAACACGGCCCAGAGGTCCAGTTCAGGTGAAGCAGGCAGACAGCTAGCAGCTACAGATGCCTGCTCTTCCCTCCATATGAAGAAAGAAATGAGTTATAGGTTTGTTACAGCAGGCTGCATAACTGAGACTCTATATAGAACATATAGATCAGTGGATTAAAGCAGTGTCAGTGAATGTGTGTGGGCAACTTCTAAACTTCATGCAGAAGCATGCAGCAACATTTTTCCTCCTTGCTGGGTTTAGTTTGGGTCAGCTGTTATTAACCGTCGCTGCAGGTAAAGTTCAGGTGCACAGACCCTGTTTCAGCGACCAAAATCAAATCCACACATCCGCTCAGACACGCTAAGGCTTCCTGCAGCGAACTCAGTGCAGGATGGAGACAAACTGGGAGTCTGTCTGATGTGTCATGTCAGGTCTTCCTCCGCAGCAGGAAGGAAATGAAGCAGGAGCCTGGAGTAGTAAACATCAATTCACATTTACTCTTCCTGTGCCTCCAACAAAACAGTGATCTCCAGCGCTGACAGAGAGGCTACGTTGTAGCACAGAGGACTGAAAAATTGTGTGTTAACGTCTTTTTGGTAATAACATGCAAATAACATCTCAGAGTTTTTACAAAGGGCGTCCATGTTTCATGTTTTGTGTCCATGAACGTTTCTGCTGAACAAAACATTCGCACATTATCAAAAGCATCCTGCTGTGCTGAGTGGCTCTTCATCGTGTTTTTCATGTGCATGAGTAATTGTTCCACAGCTCTGACAGAATGCATAAAAATGTTTTCCATAGCGGAGATGGTCTCTCTTTGTGGGAACATCGCTGAAGGAATAAATGTGCTTGAACTGGTTTTCAAAACTTGTATGCTATTAATCATATTTGAGTCGACTAACTGCGCTTCTGCTCGAGCGGGACTTCTTGGTACCAAAAATAGAACTTCTTGGAGTACAAAGTGTGGTTGAAGTGAAACTAAGCGCATGTTTCTTCTGAAATCCTGCAGTAACAAAAGTTTTTATCGATTGTGGCACATGATGATGGGCTGAGAATGGATTGCAAAAAGATCAAAATCTGATCATTCAAAGATCCCAGAAAGTGCAAATACAACTGTGGGAACGCCAGAGGTGGCAATTACAGACAATTAGCATACCAGTCATTGAGATCCTGGGATTTCCGTGGAATTTCTGCCTAAATCCACCTGCAGGAACCTGTGATTCTTAGCTTGTGTTGGCTTGTGTGCAGCCCAGAGGCTCATTTTAGTCGTTGGACCTGTTGACCTTCAGTGAGCCAAACTATGAAAACTATGGTCCGATAACCTAAAAAACACCTATAAATGATTTTAGTGTAAAGAAGCATGGCACATTGTCTTTATGTGTGCCTCAGTAACCTGAATGAACCAAAGGAAAAAACACTATTCTTGCCTAAAACTCAGAGTTCAGAGGAGGTTTTAGTCATGTGATCCAAAAGGGTCCAGATCATAACCCAAAACACCCACACAACATTCCCAAAATATCCCAGCAAGTTTTACTAAACTCTATAAACATGCACATGTAATAAACCAGCCTGATGATGTTAATTCAATTAAAACTTTACTTTGAAAAAAAGCACTTATTTCACTGAATACTTTTTGTTAACTAAAATCTTTCATGGCGTCACTTCTTTACTTTGTTTTAGTCCAGCAGGCTCTGGGTGAAGAGTCATGTGCTTCTTCACAGCTGTCAAGCTTTGCACAATCACTCAGTGGGCCCGACCGCATGTGGCCATCCAGCTCTGGCCCACGGGCCACATTTTTGACATCCCTGCTTTAGTGTGAGACACAGTGCAGCCTTCATAAATGACCTTTACCCTCTGCTTCATCAGACTCTATCACTGCGCACAGCATTCAGTCAATAAAAACAATTATCGTATAAACCTGTGGTTTTATTATGGGGACACTGCAAGAGTCCCAAAGGCCTACCTGATGGGCAATAACAGTGAGACAATTGCTACGGAAAAAAAGCTAAAATATGAAATCTAGAACAGCTGATGGGAGCGTGGCGACAGTTTAAAAACAAGAAAATGCTGTTGAAAAATGATCTGATTGAAACTTTAGGACAGCAAATATTTAGTCCTCTGCTTTAACCCACAGCTGTAGCTCTCTCTGATATGAACTAAGCATGAACTTGTTTGCTGGGATAAAAACAGATGTCAGGATGACAGTTATGATTTTACAGTTATTGAGAAAAATTGTGTGTTTTTGGAGAGTGCGACTAAATTTAGTCTGTCTGCTGTTGCATCTTTAATGCAGCGAGACTGCAATCAAAAGGCGGATTAGCATCAGCAGACTGTCAGCGTTTGATGGCTCG
The DNA here is from genome assembly GCF_018398535.1 of Haplochromis burtoni. Classification (NCBI taxonomy): domain Eukaryota; kingdom Metazoa; phylum Chordata; class Actinopteri; order Cichliformes; family Cichlidae; genus Haplochromis; species Haplochromis burtoni. Next base: position 266,998 of record NW_024582478.1, on the reverse strand, counting down.
TCTTCACTGTTCTCCGGGTTAAATGTTCGGCACAGCCTGACATGTTTGGCTTCATCAAAGCCCGCTCTTACCCATGGCTTTACTTACATGCAGTGTGTTGCTGCTGCTTTAATAAAGTTTAAATGAGACAAAAGAAAAGAAAAGCATCTCCTTTTCTCCTCATTAAGCCACACTCTGACTGATCTATTAAACCTTTGCTTTTCACAATCACGCTGCTTTCATTACTCTGGGACAGATTGTTTCTCTTTCATCTTCCTTCTCCTTTGCTCCGTCCTTTCTTTGTGTCGCTCTGCTGTCTTATTGTCTATTAAAGATGTATTCTGTGAGGAATGACAGATCGGGGCTGATGAGAAAATGAACAAACGTAGGGATGAAAGTAGGAGCTGCCTGTGCTTTAGGATGTGTGTGTGCACGCTCTGTGTACAGCAGCGTTACAGAGATGGTGACGCAGATTGTCTCCCTCGTGTTGAAGCACGACGTGGGTTTCCAGAGACTCACACACACACACACACACACACACACACACACACCCACACACACACACACACACACACACACACACAACATTTGACTCAGAGTGTTCCTGCATGAAGTTGATGTGAAAAAGCGCCATCAGCAGCACATGAGACGTCTGTGAAAGGCAGACCTCTGAATCTGTTGGGATCACTGAAGCTTGATCTATAATTATAGTCACAGTTTGTTTCATGTGCAAACATTCATACCTGTTTACAAAGATCACGTTTAGTGTGCCAGAAAAGATCTGATTCCCTCACAAAGGTTCACAGACACGTCGATCAAAGCTCGAGTTGTTGGCGACGTGATCACGATGGGAGTGTGACTTACTGATTTGTGATATATGCTTAACGACAGGTAAGACTGGTTTGATATGCATTTGATTGGATGTTCATCATCATGGTTACAGTAATGAACAGAGGTTATACTATTCAGACCCTCTGACCCCCGTTTTTCCTTAATGTTGACCTTGGTCCACGGGAAAAGTGCAGAACTCCGTTTGCTAAAGATTTAGGAGTGTTTCTCGATAGCTCTTTCTCATTTGAGAAACAAACCCAAATTTCCCCTTGTGGGGCAATTAAAGGATTATTCTATTCTATTCTATTCAAATAATTTCTGCTATTAAAACCAGCTTTTTCCAGCTGAGGGCCGCTGCAAAAACCAAGACCATGTTGTCATTTGCTGATTTCGAGAAAGTGATTCATGCATTCATGTCATCTAGGCTTGACTACTGCAATAGTCTCTATTTTGCTATTAACCAGACCCTACTCTCTCGTTTGCAGCTAGTTCAGAACGCGGCGGCCTGACTCCTAACAGGCACTCGCAAATTTGAACACATCTCCCCTGGCACGTTTGCACTGGTTACCAGTACGTCGTAGAACTGAATTCAAGATTTTGTTGTTTGTTTTTAAATCTCTGAATGGATTAGCTCCATCTTATCTCTCGGACCTTTTAACTAAAAACTCCAAGCAGAGCTCTTAGGTCGGCAGATAAGTTGCTCCTGGATATCCCCAGAACCAGACGGAAAAACCGAAGTGACCGAGCTTTTCTGGTTGCTGCCCCAGGCTGTGGAACAGTCTAACATTAGGTCATCGCCAACACTTGACGTTTTTAAAACCCGTTTGAAAACGCACTTGTATTCTCTAGCTTTCACTTATGACTACTCTTCCATTGTATTTTCTATGAATGTTTACTGTTTTCATTATGTACAGCACTTTGGTTCAACCCCTGTTGTTTTTTAAATGTGCTTATAAATACATTTGATTAGATTTGAGATGTTTATGTTATGGGATGTTGATTCCAAAAAACACAAGTAATGTTAAAGTCACATTTTTCCCATGGCATGCTAACTTGAGGGCTGTCTCACATCGCTGCACCTCTTATGTTTATGGCTTTCAGACATTTATTTTCCTTCCAGCCTGAAACTTCAAGCTCAAGCGAGAAAACTGTAGTTCCTGTAATGTCCACCAGGGGCCGGCTCCTCTGCTGGTCAGGCCCACAGACTCAAGTTGAAACATCGAGATGTTTACAGGCTGATACAAAAATACTGGATGGCTTGCATGAACAGGTGATACGGGCATGTTGAATAAAGTACTTGCTGTCTAATCAGACGATGTCTAACATCAGCCACTGATCAATGCATTAACTTGAGGTTGGCATCTTTCCGAGGATATTCGGCGTACAGACTGGATCAGCCAGCAGTTGAACCACCCCCCTTCTGATTAGTAGATGACCTGCTCCGCCTCCTGATCTACAGCCAACCCACGCTGTTTTGGTTGTAGTTAATTTTGCCACTACAGCTGAAGACAAGCTGAGGAGATGTTCACGTCTCAGCTTGGGCGTCTCCCAAGATGATCTAGAGGACGTATCTGTGGAGACGGCAGTCCGGGCGTCTCTGCTTACACTGCTGCCCCGAGACTCAGACCCAGAGGCATAGATGAGATCATGCTGATGCTTTCACGCTAATTTTTGTTCAGTCCCTCTTTGTTAATGTTTTATTTTTCTGTTTTGTTTCATTTTTAAATTTATGTCTTTAACTTTTCTATAATTCTCCATTTAATCCATCTGCTTCCATCAGAAAGCCCCCGGGTCTCCACCTGTTGTTTTAATGTGTTATTTGAATAAAAGTAAGTGAGTTTAGCCAGGTTGACAGTGTGTGTGTTTCAAGCAAATGCCAGCTGACAGTGAAAATTGAATTTCCCCGGTTTATCTGATCCACCATTTCAAACAGGCCAATTTAAACCTGCGAGGTAGGAAATGTGTCACTTTATGTAGACATTTACAGTCTATACAAACGGTACAGAAAGCCAAGCAAGGCTTAAACTGTAAGAATGATTACTGTGGGCGTTCAGCTGTCAGATTACAGCCTCATCTTATAAAAAAGTCCATACATTCTTAATGAAAGTTGTGAGAAGTTTTCCCGCTGAAGCCTGCATCTGCTGAAGGCGTGCTGAGAGCTTTGAATAGGACCCACAGAGGCCTGCAATAATGAACCTGATGCAGCTCAAAGCAGTGGAAACAGGCAGCGAGGGAGACGGAGAGGGGAAAGCAAACGCAAAGAAAAGCCTCTGCTTTTTCACTGACACGGCTTTCACATCGAACGCCATTCAGCAGGAAGTGACCTTTAACCGCCTTTCAAACTGATATCTGTCATCCCCCTCCGATGGGTTTTTAATCAAGTCTGTCACCAACGCAGATTATATGCTTTCCTCGATCCCCACATAACAAATAATCCTCCAGTCATGGCATTTCTTTCCTGTTTTATATTCTGTCTGCAGCAGCAGATGTGAAGCAACATTCACGTCTCAGCACACGTGATAAAAAGAAGAAATCTATCTTACAACTGATGTCACTACTCATTAGAGCAGAAATCTTTCATATTTTATTCGATTATATAATATTTGAGAAACACCAGCAGAATAGTCGAGTATTTAGTGGAAAATGTTGTCAGGGAGAGCTGTGACTGCTCAAAGTGCAGACATGCAGCCAGGACTGCATTTAAAAACGGCTTCATCGCTGTATCTATGGTGACACGACAAAACCGGGAAGGCTAAGTGGCAGAAACTAAACACACATAATGGGACAGCAGATTTAGCACAGGACACACAGCAAGAGGACGATCATGACGCTGGACGGACGGAGACGCAGACACTAAATACAGAACAAAGAGTCAGGACAAAGAGGAAACACCTGGAGATCATGGCTGGCAGCAATCTAACAGGTGAGACCGAGGCAAGCAACACTGAACATGACGTAGACAAGACAACCGGCTTTCAGAATAAAACAGGAAACAAACGCGAGAGAGTGAGGGACAAGAGAGGGCGAGAGAAACCAGACACACAGCGAGCACAACAATAACGACTAAATACGAATTAAAAAAACATGAAGGCAAACAGTGGGTCAGCAGCCGAGGTAACCCAACAGTAACCTGAAGAAAGTGTTTGCCGCTCAAAATTCAACAAAGTTTTCCTTCAGTCACAGGAGCACGAACAGCAACAAGGCTCTGACTGGCAGGTTGTTACCATGGACGGGTATCATATGGCACTTTCCTTCTCTGGGTACTCAAAGTGCTTTTTACACTACAAGCTGCATTTACCCACACACACACACACACACACACACACACACACACACACACACACACTGATGGATGGATGCAGTTTGCCTGTGATCATTTGCCAATGATTTCACTGCAACTTTCAATTGTTCATCTTTCATATCCAGTTGCACAACAACAGCCATCTCATGACACTAAAACACTTGTAAGGGAACCCTAACACAATCCTAACACAATCCTAACACAATCCTAACACAATCCCCTTTGCAAAGCACTCGGCGACAGCGGGAAGGAAGAACTGCCTTTTGATGCAAATGACCTCCATTAGAACCCGGATCGCCCATCATCTGCAGATGAAGGCTGAGCAGAGTTGTCAGTTTTTCAGCATTTTATTTTGTTTAAACATCAACTCAGCAGAAGCACCAGTCGTCACGCTGGGTGTCACGCTGATGCCGAGGCCGCTGTTGATGTTGTTTTGGGACCACAGACTCATAAAGAGGGGCGTAACTTCCAGCTCGGAAACGTGAAGATGATGGAGAAGTGCCTTAAACCTGTACTCAGGACAAATTTATCAGGAAAAAGAGAGTTTTCTTTAATCACGGATCAATACTGCTTCATGTTTCAAGGTCAAGCTGGAAAGAAATTCACATATTTGAACTTCTGGGATCAATAACTCATAAGAACACCAACAGCACCTCATTGCAATGATGTCATTACAGCACAGAAGAAACAACGAGCATAGTTTCATTAAACCCGGATGACAAACGCCGGCCTTTTTTGTCTACACTTCAGTCGCACGCCGTGGTTAAACATGGCCCTCTGCCCTGAGCTCTGCGATGTTTCCTGATTATACTGAGTAATAGTTTGAGCCTATTTTAGACAGTTTGGTCAGAAAGAAGATTATTTATGGTACAGTCATTGGCCATAACTTGTGATTGACAGGCGGCATCATGGTCAGTCGCATCCCTTGATTGACGGCAAGATGGTGAAAGTGAAAGCGCTCATCTACCTTTTATACCATCTTTGTTTCAGAGTAAAAAATGCAGAAAGAGCACACAGAAAACCTCAGTGCACTGATTTCACCCAGAAATGATCCAATAGGCCAAAAGACTCGGTGATAATTTGGACTTTTTGAGTTTACATGCTGCAGTAGCAGCATCCCCACGAGTGTCACCTCAGGCAGGAAGCATCTTTGTCCTGAAACAATCTCCATCTGAGCACGGCAGCAGCGAGTCACACTCACTCGCACATTTTTCCTGCTAACACCCAAAACAACAAAGAAGCTCCAGCTGTGCGACGCCGAGCGCTTGTGTGTCTTTCAGCCACAGTAAAGCTCGTGTGTCTGTGTGTGAGAATATTTTCCTCTGTGAAGAAGAATCAGCTCCCGCTCTTTCACAAAGGGTAACCAGCTGTGTTGACAGAAGCAGCTCATTCTCCTTTCTCCCCCCTCTCATCCTTCTTCCTCCGTTTATCCCACACAGACACACACCTACATCCACGCACACACAAACACTCTCACCGAGGCTCGGCAATGAATCTTGTCAGTTTTAATAAACGGTTACATCTTTCAGGCCGCTGACGTCGCAGCGAGCGCAAGGGTGGAGCGGGGACGTCCTCCCGCTGAACAACATCAAATCAAACTGAACTCTGACTCCTCTCCGAGCTCCGTGGGAAGGTGCACGAGGAGGGACCGCCGGTGCACGGATGCCTTGTAATGCCCGAGAGACGGAGTGACAGTGTGAGTGCGATGAACAGATTAGAAGAAATGAGAAGAAACAAACGACTCAGCAGTTTCATCATGTCTGTGATGTGTGTGCTCTTATCTGTGTGAGAAGCAGTTTCAACCTGGCTTATGTTTGTTGGAAGGGGTTAATCCTGTCCCGTCGGATCCTGGCAGGTTTTGATTTACAGTCCAGTGTCGCACTTCCAAGGCTTCATGTGTGTTTAGTGTTGTTTCCCAGCCCGGACTTGAAATCTAAGAGGAAATGTTCACAGGAACAAATCAGGGTTTTCAAGCTGTCTCTGTTTATTAGTGTCAGCGAGAATGAATATGTAATATGATGTGCTTGAAGCACAGATACTTCTCACACAATCACGTGCACATGCACTCTAGTTTTCCACCATATCACATGTGATACAACCACCGTGGGAAAAATGTGAATGAGTCTTGGTGAGCGTTCCTCAGACATTTGCCCACCAGCAGCATGCAGGTGGATGGAAGACGTGGACCTCTCTGCAAAAACTTGCCTCTGCCCTCTTAGTGGTAACACGAAAACAGTGAAATGCAAGTTGGAAACGCAGGATGTTTGCTTTCAAAGAAAAAGCTGGACCTCAGCGCTGCAGCCAGCATGGTCCAAACCTGACTTTAAAAGCTTTAAAAATAGATTAAATGTGCAGCCACAGATCAGACGGACCGGTGAGCCAGCAGCAAACATCCAGTACACATCCAGACTGGCCACCGTCACGGAGGTTCAGCAGGCAACAGGCACAGTCTATGAAGCACATCACTGACAGATGTTTTAGAATACAGATGTTTGTCATTTGGACGACGTAAAGAATCACAAGAAAAGCTTAATGTAAAGTTAAAGCAACCGCTGTTCTTTTCCATCTTCATACTAGGCTGAGCTGAAGGTTTAAGGTCAGATCCATAAATAAGTGCTGCTCAAAAATAGTAATGGATTACACATTACTCATTACTCTTTTAATGTAATCAATTAAATTACTTTCTCAAGGGAATAATTAAGTAACGTTCTTACTTTTGCACCCATGTGATGACCGTGGGGCACGTGGCGTGTCTTATCATTAGCAGTTAACAGCAAAACCTTCAGGCTATAGTCGCACACCGAGACAAATTACAACCCTAATGAGGACACACACGAGAGAAACAGACTGCAAAGCTGAGCTCTGACACAGAGCAGACACGTACAGGTAGAAATGAAGGTTCCAGTCTGCTCATCACCTGCTGCAGGTCAGGCTCTGGCTGCTGGACTGGAGTCTGCACACAGTCAGCTTTAACATCACTGCTAGTTTTGCATTAGCAGCACTGGAGCCGTTGCACTTTTACTGCGCAGTAACAACATAAGCAGGGTCCTCATCTCCCTTCATCAAAAGTTTAAGACACCACCATTTCCCTGCAGATGAAGTGAAATCAGGTCCAAGTAGCAGAAGAAAAAGAACGCCGTCTCCATCATGCAAAGAGGTTTTTGTGTTTGTGTTTAATATTTTAATTCTGTGACATATTAAATGCAACAAAAAAGCAATGAAAGCATCAGAGAATTACATTTAGCCTGCAGAGAGGTTACATGCGGTTAAAGACTTCGAGTCACACAGACGGGCTGTGCCACCTTCATTACAAGGCTGACATATGTTTATCAGCTCATGCAGTTTTTTACGGGCAAAAAACAATAAACACTAGTTCATGGAGCAACCTTAGTAACAAAAGTAACAACATGATTGTAACTGTAATCTGAGTACTGATTTTAGTAGCGTGTAGTAAGTATTGAAGATGCTACATCAGTCATCAGGCCCAGATTATCACCGTGTTCACGTCACATGAAGCTGCAGCCTTAATTTCAGAGGAGAGCAGACTGTGAGGAGACAGAGGACTGAAACGAGTGGAAGTCAGTGTAAAGTAATGTGAAGTGATGAGGAGAGGATTGTGTGTGTGTGTGTGTGTGTGTGTGTGTGTGTGTGTGTGTGTGTGTGTGTGTGTGTGTGTGTGTGTGTGTGTGGGCTGACGTCAGCAGCTCTCGGCTCACTGAGTTGCCATGGTGACCGGTTGGCTGTGTTTCGGATGCCCTGTGGCTCGGCGCTCTTCTTGGCTCGGTCCGAAAGCCCGCTCTCTGTTTACTACATTTACAACCCGCCATTTTATCCGAGTGTCCCACTTCTGAGGCCGTAAATGTAGGTGGATATTTATACTGCCCTAAAAATAAATCCACGGCAGGATACAAAAAGAAGCACACAGACACAGTTTCTGTCAACCGTCCTCTCCCACACCACTAAACAAGCATCTCCTCTGCTCGGAGCGAAGCAGCTCGAGGAAATGAGATTCGTTCCAGAGGCCGAGGCAGAGCGATGGAGACGCTTGCCTCTCCGAGTGCGCCTCTTTCTGTCTCTCTCTGGAGCTTTAACCTTTCAGTCTCATATATATGACAGTTAAATAATTATTGGAACAGGCAGAGCGGTTTTATTCCGAACACTAGCAGGAAGTGATGGTGGTCAGAGCCGAGCCGGCCGACCGCGTCAGAAATCCAACGTGACGACAGTGACTCCAAACGGCCGCACTGAAGCTGGACATGGAAGAAAGGAGGGGAAGTCACGGCATCTGAGAATGAAGACAGGGCTGCAGATTTCCAGACCGTCTCTCAGGGAATCTTCAAGGCTGTGAAAACTGTCAGACTGTAGACTAACAAATGAAAGTAGTGTGAAAAAGGAAAGGCCAGGCAGCTTATCACCAGCACCATGAAGTTAGCACAGCATCACCGATGAGCCTGCGAGCTGTGAAACTGACAGTATTTCCTCAACAATATGAAACGTGTGATGTGACACTCTCATCATTATTCACTGTGAATGCTAAATGCACTTTAACAAAGCGAGACCTTCCTCTGAGAGTCTGTGTTCACACGTCTTCATCCAAGCTCGGAGGATCCGGCTTTCTCCTTCTGTTCCAGCATCAACAGTTAGCAACATGAGCTAGCATTAGCTTAGACACATCCAGTCATCACTAGCACCGGCAGCTGGTCATTTTTCAACATGAGCCTTTAGCTAACATTAATCACTAGTTGTCAACATTATTTTACAATCTTTTGTTAACAAGCGTATAAAAAGAGCAGAATCGAATATCAGCAGATGAAGAAGCTTCAGCACCAAAAACTCTGAATTGTCGCTGTCGGCCTCATGTGAACGTTCTCCAGTCGGTAATCAAACACATGGTTATGGAGCACCACACAGTCAGTGTGCGAGTCTTATCAGTGCCTCACGAGGAAACGTATCCCCTGAACCTGGGAGCACGGAGTCAGATTTGGAGTATTTAATGGTCACTCAGATCGGGGTAACACGTCAGCAGTTTGACATTATTATTAAGCAGTGATGTCACAGTGAAGCCTTTGCAGCAAATTGTTTTTAACTTTAATGTATGCTGTGCAAATGTGACTTTGAGTCTTTTCAAATATTACTGTGACTGCTGTGCCTAAAGACACCTTCAGCTGCAGGACTGGCAGACTTATTTGTTCATTTGTAATGAATTTTCTCACCTGTGTGTGTGTGTGTGTGTGTGTGTGTGTGTGTGTGTGTGTGTGTGTGTGTGTGTGTGTGTGTGCCCTTGTCACAGGCTTTAATTATTTTCATGTCTAGGTTAAAATACTGTGTGGTCTACAGTGTTGGTCAAATTACTTGAAAAAAGTAATCAGTAACTAATTACTGATTACTTATTTTCAAAAGTAATTAATTACTTAGTTACTTAGTTGCTTTTTAAAAACACGATTTACAACCTGAAGAGGTGATAGAGCGATAGATCTTTCAGCCCAATTCTACTTTTTCTGCATAATCCATCATACAAAATGTAATCAAATGGAAAAGTCTCTTTTTAAAACTTGTTTTATTAGTTTTAATCTTTTAACTTTATGCATCAAG
>NW_024582478.1:239780-255344 GCF_018398535.1 Haplochromis burtoni | reverse complement strand
ACACACAGACACACACAGACACACACACAGACACACACAGACACACACAGACACACACACACTCTTCGAGGTCCCAAGGCTCTGATCGTGTCAGAGATATGATCAGAGGCCGTAACTGTTGATAATGAATTTGGCAAACTTTCTTTTTTAAATTGTAAACAATAGCGTCCATCAAAGTGAAAAATCACATCAGGACCCCGTACTGCTTTGGGCTCCGCCTCCACGAAAGGACGCCGTGCTGCTGCTGACGCTCCACAGGAAAGCAGACCGTCTTCAGTTTCTTCTTTTTTGAATTGAGAGTACTGGTAAAATCTGATATTTCATATTTAATATTGAAGTTAAACAGTACAGCTGCCCAAGTGCTGCATAATAAACTGCGTCTTACAGACACAGTAATACTATTTATAAGTTCTGAACCTGCATTGACTGTATAAACGTCACACTGACAGTGGTTATAACAGGTCTCAGAGGATATATGACTGAATTATTTTCATGGGGACAGAGAGACAGGAAAACACTCTGCCCTGCTTTCTTCCACATATCACACTCAGACGTATGACTGACATTTACCTTCTGCAGAAACAGCCACCATGGGGGCGGTCAGCCAGATATACCTCGGCTACACAGCATGTGTCTGACATTCATCACGTCAGCTTTGTCACCTTCAGTCCATGTAACAGCCACAAGTGTCATTATTAGAATAAGCTGTCATACAGTGTATTAAAACAGGATTTCGTTTGGGCATCGCCTTCGAGTTTTCATAATTAATTTAGATTCTTTAATTTTTTTATTCGCATAAAAAGTCCCAAAAAAAGAACTTTAATTTGAACCATTTTAATCCGATCGTGAAAAACAAAGTGAAATAAAATCTTGTACGCACAACATAACGATGTCGTCGATGAGAAGAGGAAACCAGTGTTGTACATCGATCAGTTCCTCCTAATAAAACAATCAGAAAAAGAACTCAAAGTTATTTTTTGTATAATTTAGAACAAAAACTATGAGGATTTTAAAATTGCAAAAAGTGCCCAAATTCTAATCAGACACCATGTAGGAAAAGTTAAGACTGAGTTAAACTCACTTCTTTGAATTCTCGTCTCATTCTTTTCCCCCACAAGCTCCCACTCAGCTTGTCTTTCCACTGTGTTAGGCTCTTTCCCCTGACTGTTTTTTAAGTGCCACTCTGAATAAATAAATGCTAAATCGCCCTTTCTCGATGTGGTAATTCAAAGCATCGAGGGCCCGAGTGAATTTTAAGGAAAGATGTGGAGGCACAGACTTTCTCACGGATCCAGCTCCAGGCAGAAAAACATGATAAACAGCTCCAAAAAGTGAGATGTGAAATGTGAAATTTCTAACAATCAGGAAACAATGGTGCAAAAAATACGTTTCCTCAAATTATGCAAAGTAAAGCAAAAGATAAAATTTCCCGAGAGCAACAGGAGGAAACAGATTCACGGCCCACACATTGAATATGTAAAGGTCAACAAGAAGCCCGTGTTCGCCATATGATGGACAAATTAATGGGTGTTTATACACACAGGAGCATCACATGGATATGCACAGAAGACAAAGTTTCTATATACAGCAATGCACACCCACAGCATGAAGACAGCAAGACACTCATGAACTCTGACATCAATAAACTCCATGAAAATATACTTTTCTGATGACTGCAGGCCATTCAGGAGAGAGGGGGAGTATTAATGTGTGTACATGAATATATGTGTGTGTGTGTGTGTGTGTGTGTGTGTGTGTGTGTGTGTGTGTGTGTGTGTGTGTGTGTGTGTGTAAGAATTGAATTTATATTCCCATAGCAATCAGAGCACTGGGGGCAGTGACGCCCATGCTGGGCGAGTGGCTCCAGGAGATCCCAGGAACAACATCCCAGATCCCTGTGCAGAAGAGCGCAGTCCAAGGAACAGCAAAGATCCTCAAGCTCCCAGCTGAGTATGTGGGTCATGAAAAACTTCAAACAGCTCATTCTGTTATCAGCTCTGTCATTTATTAGATCGGATGATCAAAGTCTGAAGAAACAAGACGTATTCAACAGGGATGTCAGCAGCACGTGGAAGAACGTGGCAGCCTGGCGCCTCCTCCTCGTGCTGCTCAACAGCAGGTCACACGCTGCTGTGGGACGGCATCACATTTTTCAACCTTTGCAGATCAGCCAGTGTGGCTGTGCTGGTCACTCCGGCATGAACGGGATGCTAAGATGATCCCAAAAGTGTTCAATGGGGTTAAGTCAGGATGGCAAGCAGGCTAATCCATCCTCCCCCCTCCCAAATTCTGAGACTCTTCTGTGGGGGCAAACGTTGTCTTCTTGGAGGATCACATACTGTGGAGATACGGGAATGCCACCGGTTGCAGAATCTCATCTCGACATGTTTCTGTACCGAGATTACCTCCGATGATGACGAGCCTCGTTTTCCACTGAGGGAGATGCCCCCACTAAAAGCTGTTACCCTATCAGCACAGCAATCAGCCACACCTCTCCACATCCTTTCCACAGTTTGACACTATACAGTCCAACTGTGAGCTAGCTGGCTAACTTAGCTACCTGGTGCTAGCTAGCCTAGTTACCTAGCTGAAACACCCAGACACAGATTAGTGATGCGTGAATCATGAACGAATCGTTCAATACTCGAGAATCACTTTACTGACTCATGAATCATGATTCACAAGCCCAACTGACTCACTGACTCATCCCTGTTGCTGGTAGCAGCAATGTATCTAGCTTATAATTAAAATTGTGGAGAAAAACACAACATCCAGTATCTTAACAAAAAAATTTCTTCTCTGAACTGGAAGGAAAAAACCCTGAGTAGAAGCTCACATCAAGAAAATAGCTCCTCGGTTCACAGTAGCATCGCTCTGCTAACATGCTAACAACACATTTGAGCTACTCACCCCCTCCCTTCCAGTGCTGAATCGTAAGCGTAAGCGAATCACTCACTCACCCACCCCCTCCCTCCTGGCTCACAGCTTCTTCTTCTTCTTCTTGGTTGGCAACCAATGTTAAGGCGCATTAGTGCCCCCTGGCTCACAGCTCAGAGGACATTTAGATGAGAAAATATATATTCAACACATTTAAGGAAAATACTAATAAAATAAAAAATGTTTATTAAGCAATTTTGATAGGAAATTGCTTAATTTTAGAAATGTTTTTGCTCTTTTTTGCTCTATAAAATAGTAGTTTTCTTTTAGAATCATTCATCTTAGCAGTAGGATTTACATGACAAGAGAAACAAATTAAGTTTGAATGAAAATGTACATTTTTTGCACTCTCTGGTCGACTAACTCAGTGAATCAAATCACTCAAAAAACCCGATTCACTTTGGTGAGTGACTCATTAAAACTCGATTCAGTAAAAAGAATCAAATTTACCATCACTAACACAGATATCTACTAATTAGTGCTCAAGAGCTTTTACAGACTTCCTTGCTTGGTACAATATTTGTTAGTCTCATTCTTTTGATTCTTGAAGTGCAAAAAATGAATTTCCCATTACAATTATTTACAGTCTGAGTCATTATGCTTGAAACCAGAGAGAAGGAAAAACTGTTTTAAATATTTATTCTCTTCCATCAAAGTATACGAATAAATACTGTTTTTGACCCAGAAATGATACGCTGAGTGTAAAGACCAGTCTGCAGCCTGCCTCACAGGGATTACTGCACATACACTGAGCTCATTATCAGAAACTTTGGCCAAGATTCAGGATAAATAAAAATAACAGGATGAAAACAATAAGAAAGAGATGAATGTGGAGACGAGTGATGGAGAAAGATCTGCAGGATATTCCTTCTGGTTATCCATCGGAGATATTCTGTTTAACAAAACGCAGCAACCCAAAATCGATAAGCTGACATTTCCAAAGCAAACGGTGAACACATTCACTCAAACACACACACACACACACTTTTATGTATTTGTTTCTCGAGCCGTCGCAGCACTTTTCACCCCTGTGTAGAAGTGGAAGGCCTGTGCCCTGATATGAGTGGGCAGGAGCTGAAAATCTGCGATGCATGTACTCAGAGAGAGAGAGCAGCAACACAAGCCAAACAGATTAAATACCCTCGTAGTTACAGAGCAGCAGGTTTACCAAAGAAATAATATGTTTACATGCAAAGCAGCACCGCAAACAGCTTTCAGCAACATTTTAATTACGTTTACACGCTTCCAAATCGAGTCGCTTCTCTTAAATAACCCTTTTATACTTTGTTTAATTTATAATTAGCCTCATGCGGGCATCGCACCGAGCCACGCTGCCTGCTTTCACATATTTGTCACCTTTGGCACGCTGAGTGTCAAAACAACTGAAAACCGATGTGTAAAGCACTTACAATCACACTTAATCTAATATAGGCATGTTCTAAGCACGAAAAGTGTGGGAATAAATTCTAAAATGTCTAAAATGTTAAATGCACACCTTTCCAAACCAAACCGACACAAATAAGAAGTTCTGTCTTCACTGAAATACAGAAATGATAAAAATCCTTTATTGGATGCAGGAGCACAGACAATGTCCGCTAACCACAGCTGTGTCCTCTGAAAGTCTGTCATCCTTTTGATGGCGTAATAATAGATGCAACAGTTTTAAAGAGTGACCCACAGAGGTGTATGACGCATGTCAGAACACCTGCATCCATTGTTTCCCGCCCTCCAGGAGAAACCTGATGGCTGTCAACACGTCAGGCTGAACCTCCATCATTAGACTCTCAGAAAAGCTCCAGTCTCATTAAGTTTGTACATCCCAGCAACTGTTCCCTCAACACTTCCTGTTTCTGTAAACGAGTTTTGTTTGTGAGGTTCAGCTATGCAGCAAACCATCCCGCAGAGCCCACAAACACTGGACGTCAGATAGACGCGTTTATAGTGGGTCCGTTGGTCCATCACCAGGTCTGGACATCTATACAATGTCCAAACTAGGTCCACAATTTGGATGTCCAATCATGACCCAACTTGGACAATATGAGGTTTAACATTTAGACTGCGTCATTTTTTTGATGCCCATGAACGGTGGAGGGAATTTACATGATCAATAAATGTAATTTCTTTAACCTCCGAGGACCTGGCGTCCACATATGTGGACATCACATTTTGGGTGGTCTAGACCAAAATAAAAAAATAAAATAAATTTTGCTCTACAAGGGCCTGATGTCCACTTACAAGAGCATCATACTGCCACTGTTCTATCGAAATTTTAAACACATGCCTTTATATGTGAATCTCATTTTTCTCAGAAACAAAAATCAGGTAAAAAAATAAAAATAAAAATAAGAATCTGGTAATTCTTTGTTTTTAAATTCATCAGGGCCCAATCAGCCAGAATAGCAAAGAGAAATTAAAAATGCTGCCATGAAAGAGTTTGGGTCTAGGAGGTTAATATACAAATATCAGTGTTGTTGTCATCATCGTATGAATATGGATTAATAATAATAATACTGTATACTTTATTGATACCCGTGGGGAAATTCCTCTCTGCATTGAACCCATTCACTCAGTGAAGCAGTGGGCAGCCACTGGGCACCCGGGGAGCAGTGTGTAGGGACGGTACCTCGCTCAGGGGTACCTCAGGGTAGCCGTTCAGTGGATTCGAACCCCCGACCTTCCGATCATGCTCACTGCTTTCCTTCACACAAAACTGTTTCTGTACATTAAACATATCATCCACCCTCTGGAGACACGGCAGTACAGAGCTTATAGAAGCATTATAAAAATGACATCCACAGTGAGTCAAAGTTTGACACTGAAAATAAATATAAATAGCCCGTACACGGAGGTCATACGGACGTCAACACTAGACGTTCAGCTGGCGTTACAAAACAACCTTTCAGTGGACCAAAATCGTCCAAAAATGCCTTTTAAAAGACGTCACTGTGCACACTGGGAGGTTGTGTGTGGTATGGTTGGAAGTAAAAAGTAAAATGTCACAGGTAAAAAAAGAAAGCATTTTCAGCTAAAGACAGCAGCAGTGCTCTCTGTTCCAGCGGAGCACTCTTTTTGACACATTCAGCTTTTATTTATTACTTCTTCGATCAGCATGAAGTACCAGCGTCCACATTGTGAAACTGTAAAAGGGGACATAACAGTGACAAAGTGAGACAAACACAGACAGAAGAGAAGGGAAGAGAAAGGATGAGGGAGCGAGGAATGGAAGAATTAGCCCTCTGGGCAAAGCAGCTATCATTGGCTCTCAATATGCATCTGATGGTTTATCGATCGGCCCCTGCACTGAGCTCTGTGAGCCACAAAACACTGACAGAGAGGAAGACGGAGGGATAAAGCATGAGAGGGAAGTGTAAGCTGAGAGAGACAGAGAGTGAGGGTGATGGAGTGAAAGGCGATGATGGGGTGACAAGAAAAGAAAAAAGGACAAATTAAAAAAACTGTACGGATAGATGGACAGACAGGTGGAGGGATAAACATCCTGAACTGCAACGCGATCGCTGACATTTCAATCATAGGACTCACTGTTGTTAGAACACATTTCCTCCTTCTGTCTCTGGAAGCTGCAGTAAAAATGAAGAAAGTGCCATAAAGTTAATGGAGAATGATACCAAAATGTTAGATTTTGCTGTATTGTCTTTGAGACATTTCCTGTCTCTAACGCAAAGGCCATGGAGCGAGGAGCATCCCGAACATGTGACATCGAAGCTGTCCACTGAAAACGTTATTCTGTCCTCTTAGACTGTGAGAACCCTCCTTAACCCTTTAACCACCACTAAAAACACCAAAACAGCAAATATCAAGCCTGCAGCAACAACACATTCAGATCAAGCCTGGCGTCAGACTCATTACCAAAAACTGCAGGAGTGAAATTCAGCTTTACGAAGCACTGATGCAGCAAGGTGTTTGCAGGGTTGCCTACAGAAAATAGTTGGGCAGTATAGAAGAAGCTATAGAAGAGGATATAATCTCGAGACTAAGATCTGGTCATACAGGCTTGAATAGCACACTTGAAAAGATGGGTAAACATGACACAGGGAATTGTGACTTCTGTGGACAAGAGGAGACATTTGAGCATGTAGTGTTCGAGTGTGATAAGTACAAGTGAGAAAGGGAAATATTAAAGTTTGAGTTGAAGGAAAATAAAGTTCAGCTAAGGGTAGGGATGGGTATCATTTAGGTTTTATCTGATGCCGGTACCAAACCGGTACTTTTGAAACAGTGCCGGTGCTTAAACGGTGCTCAAACCGGTGCTTAAAGAATGGAGAACACAAACTTTGTCCAAAAACCTCTCATGTTCAGCTGTTTTTTTGTAAAAAGATAACAATGTTAGCCTTTTCTGCAGCTATGGGGCATATATGGCATCACTCTTGGCTGGAAGCAGTGCTTAAACAATGGAAAAAACACAAACTTTGTCCAAAAACCTCTCATGTTTAACTGTTTCCCACTTTTTCTTTGGTCATTTTAGCCTTTTTGGCCAGGGTGAAGGGAGCATCTGCCATCAAACAAGAAGACAGCAGCATGTAGCTATGATGATGTTTGCTAGTTCACCTTACATGCATTAATGTAATAACGTGGTTAGCCTACTCAACGTAAATTACACACGAACAACATGAAGCTACTCACGCAGAGAAGAACAGCTGCTGCTGCATCATCATCCTCATCATTTCTGCTACACTGGCAGGGCTAGGGGCCAGGACTTTTGGGGATGTTGCTAACTCCGGGTCCGATAACAGGCACCACACCCGCAGTAGATGTGCTCGGTGTGAGGTCTCGCAGCAAGCTATCAAATACGGCGCATTTCTCGGCTTTTAAAAAAACGCTATGCGTCGCCAGGTGTTTCATTGGATTCTTGGTGTTGCCTCCTTTGACAGTATCACAGTGTCAGCTTAAAGCACTTGTTGCTGCTGAGTTTGCATCTTTTGCTGTGAAGTACAGCCAGACTTTGACCGCTTCGCCTTGGGCGTTTTTAATCTGTAGCTCTGCTCTAAAAGAACGTACGTACCTGGGCCCGCCTACTATCCTTGGAAAGGTAAAATGATTGGCTAGAATCTAAAGTGTATCGCAGCTCAGGAAAAATAAAGCACCGAAATGTGCACTGCTTTTCATCTGGTTACTACCGTTTATGTCAGAACCGGTGCCATCATAGCACCTGATACCGGTACCCGTCCTTTAACTAAGGGTAAGACACATATTTCAAAGGAGTGCTGGGGATGTAATTTATAGGGCATTTATTGGATTTTTAAGAATGACAGGTGTTTATCTGAGATTGTAGGTGGAGGAACTGCTCCGACCCACACTCCCGTCCAGAGGGTGGTGGTCATGCACCTTAAAGTTGTTTGCCAACCGCCATTAAAATGTAGAAGGAGAAAAAGATAAGGGGCCGTTATGGGAAGTTGCTTTCTGTATGTGCAAGAGACAATAAAGTAAATACTTCAGTTGGGACAGAGTGATGTCTGATGTTTGCCGCCTCCTCTTCACAGGAATCACATTACAGTTAAAATTATGTCAGTACTTTTATAAAAGTCCTTCAGTTATATGGACAACTGGTGATAGAAAGAAAATAACCAAACAAACATGTTTGTTCTTCCTGCTCACTCTCGCTACCATCAGCTGATTTCAGTTTGTGAATGAGAGGAGGAAAATGGTGGAGCGGCCCACAGCTGAGATATGAGCATTACGTTTAGTTTGACTTTATGAAAGAACACGTTCACTACAGTAAAATGCAAATCTTGTCTAGGACAGAGACAACCACGTTATGCTGCTAACGGAACATATGCTAGCATCTGCACAGACGGCATGCTAACGCTAAGCTAGCCAACTTTTGATAATGCTGAGGGTACGCAGACTCCAGCATAGCAGCCAGAGCCTGAACTTCAAGCAGCGTTGAGTCTTACTTACTAATGTGCATTTCAAACTGTTTCTTGTCATTATGTTAACAAAGTTTGTCAAAATGAAGAAAAAAAAGATTGTAAAAACAGATGTGTGAGGTTGTGCTGAAAGAATGACACAAATGAGGAAAGTAAACGGTTTGTAAGGAAGGCAAAAAAGAAAACATTTTTGGTCTCTACAGATCATTCTCCCACTGTACAGATAAGATAAGATAAGATAACCTTTATTAGTCCCACGCGTGGGAAATTTGTTTTGTGGGACTAATAAAGGTTATCTTATCTTATCTTATCTGTACAGTGGGAGAATTTTCTTAGAACTTGCGTGATTCATTTATATTAAGGTTTAAAGTTTGCATTATTAGGGGTGTGGCCTCTTTGATTGACAGCTGAATAGTGAGCTGTAGCTGTTGTGGTTCGTTACTATTAGCTGTAACCGTTAACGTTACACTCCACCTTCTGAAAAAAGGAGCACTCCTCTTCGCTGAGGTCAGGATCAACTTGCCTTTGGTTTACTTAGAAAAGTGCTTCAATTTTACTTCCCCCCCCATTTGTATCCAGCTGAAATCAAATCCTGGCAGGATCTCGCTCCGTGATGACAGACAGACAAACTGTGATGACAGACTGATGCCAGGAAGTTATCAGTGTGAATTTATGTGGACTGGAGACGAGGCTCGCAGCTGGCAGAAAATCGGTGAGAACAGGAGTGGAGGAGGGCTGCCAGAACAGTGCTAAAACTCAGGGTGGCACACTGGCAACCAATCAACTCATCCAGTCCCAGTATCTGGAGTCTTGGCTCAGGTGAGACGCCGTTTCCTATGCAACTGTTGTGCAGCTCCTGCTTGGCGCTGAACGGCTGTGAAAGATTATCTTGTATGGAGAGACGAGCCTGTGGCTTCAAGTTATACACACCAAACATGCTGATCAGGACAGGACGGAGGCAAAGCTCCTCTAAACTGAGCCCAGTGCAAAGGCTTTTCTACTTGCACCTTTTTCCTCATGTAACACGATGACTTCACAGGAGGATAAAGAGGCTGTTTATCGGAGGGGAGGATTCGTTGCTTCACTGTTGGACATCTGAGGCCACATGACATGAAAATGATGTAAGTCAGAGTAAGAAATCGCCTTCAAATCAAAAATACTAGTATTAGCTAAATTTGAATATATGTTTTTGAAATTTACATTTTAATTAGTAAACATGTTTGTGGTTTTTAAACTTTTTTCCTACTCTGTTCTGTTCTGTGTGTGATTTTAGGTCCATGGTGTTAACACAGCATAAATACTGCAAAGTCAGACATGCTGAAACACAAACAAGGCAAGTTAGACAAGGTAAAGTATAAAGATGGCTAATAATAGCTACCTTTGACCCCAGAGGGTTCAATAAAAAACGATGGTCCCATCAGGGTCACAGAGGAGCAGGAAGCAGGGCGGGTTCAGGCGGGGCTGCCTCGTAATAATTACTCTCGTGGTATCAGTCATGTGTTTGCTTTCAAACGACACAACTGAAGTTATTATAAATGAAACACAGCAGCTTCAAACATCATGGATTAGTAGTTGTGGTTTCTACATCGGAGCTGGAATTTGGAAGGATTCCTTGGCTTTGTGAGATGACGCCGACGCTCAGGAAGCCATTATGTTCAGAGATCTGTACTGTACACTCCTGAGCCAGAAAGCAAAGCCAGCTGTTTCCAGCTGTGCGCATCTTCAGACTAATATTCTGTGGAAATATTCCCACAGCAGGAGGATTTGATGTAAAATTCAGTGGCCGTGTGAGGGAAAGCCAAAGCGTTGTGCTGCTGGCAGCCTTAAAGTCTTGGACTTCCTCAGGCGGATGTAGCATTGTGATTGCACCATCCAGCTGTTAACAACTGCATCCAAGGAAGAAGACTCTACTCACACCTTCAGCAGCCAGTGGCTTCATTCAAACCAGCCCTGGAAAACCAGAGCACTGGGATCAGATCTGAACAAACAAACTCCGCGCTCTCCCCTCAAAGCCTCCACGTTGAAGGCGTGAGAGGAGCCGGTGGAGATATGGAAGCTGACGTGTGCTCAGGGCAATGAAGTGTCGATCATTTACAGAGCACCACAGAGGCGTGCTTCACTGGATGAAAGTGAGGAAATTGAGGCGTATTAACTGACAGAGTGACAGATGTTAAGCCCAGGCGGCAGCTAACAGCAAAGCCTCCGGCAGCGTGGAGCTGCAGGATGAAGTTTCAGGTGTGGCCAGCGATGATCACAGCTGCCCTGCATGAAAACCTGCAGCAGCGATCTCTGCTTTTAAATATGAAAATATTCCACAGAGCAAATCACGGCCGCATGCTGGTTTAAATAAAAGTCCTCCCAGCATGACGTAAGCAAACAGCTTTTTTAGATATTATCCTACATCTGTAACGGCTCCATGTGATAAATCACGACTCTAACGCTAACATAAACAAGGTTTACACGAGTCTTAATGAGCGTTGGATAGTTTCCATTAACAGTCCCGAGCTCTACTTCAAGACTCCATCCATTCACCATCCACCTGTCACTCAAAGAGGCCACACCCCTAACAATTTAAACAGGTGAGTTATAAAAACATCCTCCCCCTGTACAGCTGTGATGAAGGAGGAAATGATCCGTAGAGAGCAGCAGGCTGTAAAGCTGAAGCTTTTGGTTTTGTGCACCTCCTGGCAGGTGAGGACAGGTGAGGTTTAGATATTCATGGATCCCATGAAACCAAGATGAGCCCTTTTAAGACATGAAAGGATTATTTTCATGGAAAATAACCTCTGAATGAGTCTTTTTGATGGACACAGATGAGGTGTGAGGAGAGAAAAATTAAACTATTTAGCGTCAGTATCACTGAGCATCAAACCGCAGCTGCTGCCCTGCTGATGTCTGTGTGCCACCAAAAACAGTCTAATTGTGCAGAATCGTCACGTAACTGTGGCTCTGTCGCGTATTATAAAGCCTACATTATGTCCACAGGACACAATCTGCATTCATGATGGCTTTCCTTTGTTTCTCCAGGTTTTGAACACCTTGTTGACGGATTTCAAAGCCAGTCTTCCGGTTTCCTGCCAAATTTAGCACAGCACAGCTGTGTACCGACTGCCTTCGATCCCCGCTGCACAACCACACAACGTTTAGACCGAGAGTGCTCCTGATGAGGATAATCATACCTCGTTTTTTGGGTGTTTTCAGGGGAAAGCTTTTAAATTTGAATAGCGTCATCAGGTCACTGGAGGAAGCCTGCGAATCTTTCATGTACAACAATTCAAATATCACCCGGTGTCCTGCTTAAAGGAAACGAGCCCTGTTTTCCACACAGAGATTATGTAAACAAGCAGTTAACACCTCCCGCTGCTTCCCTGGCGTCTTTCTCCTTGTTCTAAAATATTTTGAATGCTCTGAATAAGAGTAATCATTCGAAAATGAAATTCTGCTTCTTTTACAAAGATTTGAGTTTTTTTCAGCTGAGCGGGAAACAAACTGGAGTGATGGTATTTCTGTCACTTTATGTGGATCCTCCAAAGTCCTGAGCATATATTTAGGGCTAGGATTTCTGTGGCCCTAAGCAAGATTTGAGATGTAGCTCCAAAACACTTGCAGCATCACCAGATCACACACACTGCTCATGAGTAGATGAACACGTACACACAGGCCTGTGCAGGTACAGTCATGCCAGGGGACGATGCACAGTAGAAACCTGCAGTGCTTCGGTTGTGTCATGAGGTAAATGTGCCTGTTGCTTCAGAAGAAGCTCCAAAACACTTCAGTAATGCCTCTGAAATGTTATATATACATATAGGAGAGAATTACATGGTTACATGTATCAGGTCTATACATTCAACACACAACAAATGTAGTTTTTACAAAATAAGCAGATTATCTAATAACATCAGTCTGTCCAAATATGAGCTGATGCAAAAAACATGGCTAAAGCGTCAACCTGGAAGACTTTGGACAGATCACGGGTTTTGTGTTAAAATAATAATTTAAGCAGCACTTTAAACATCGGTAAATGAAAATCACATTAACTACAATGAATAATAAATTCATTATTTCTGGCTGAAAGAAAATTACTGAGGTTTTATTCACTTTAATTTGTTCAAACAACAACTTGCAAAACAGCAACAAGAAACTAAAAAAGTCATCATCTAAACCTGCTCTGTCTTCCCAGCAGGTCCGGTTAAAATTAACTGTTTCCTCTTAAATATGTTCAAACACAACTTTGATGGGAGAAAATTAACATACTAGTTTATTCACAGAGTCAGGAAATACAACATTTGGTTTATTTTCACTCTGTCCAATTTTCTTTTTTGTCTTGGAGTAAATATTTTTAGGAGCCATTTAAGCATCATCAGGAATCAAAGTGCAGTTCGAGATGCGGTTGTTTGTTATGACGGAGCTGTTCTGATCTCGCCGCCCTACGGAGACACTGGGGCTAACCCGAAGTTAGCTTCCCAACCCGCCGGCAGATTCTCAGGATTTAAACTCTCCTTGTGTGAACTACACCGCAGCTACAGTTTAAATACGACCATCTTTATTTATATGTAAAAGTAGAACAACACAGGAAGTCATGTGCCCCCCTAGTGGTTGTGACCCTCAACGACCACATGGACTGTGTATAACAGGGACCACGCTGCATCCTCTCAGCTTTAAAGCTGCTTTTTGTAATCACCCTCTGTAGACTTTACCTTACACCACCAGGGGGCAGTGTTTGTGTCACGGGGTGGAAAGGGACAAGTTATCTAGGGTTTTTTACTATGCATGTTCTGCTGTGTTTTACCTTTTTAATATTTTAATATTGTACACTGGTTTATTTTTATGAGTTTTACTGCATGTTTTTCTGGCGGCGCCTGCAAGCCCGGAGGAGGAGCTTGGTGTCAAGCAGGGCAGGAGGATACAGCGTCAGCGACGCGGAGCGGAGCGAGTGGTCCGACTGCTGCAGCAACAGGAGGCCAGATTACGCGTCTGCGGGAAATTAGAGGCGGCGGCAGCTTTTATTCGTGTGCTTTCCCTTGGCGGCTCCACTGCTGTCCGTTTGGAGGAAGGTTTCCCTCCTTTAAAAACACTGTGGAAATAAAACCATCACCTTCGCCCCGGTTACATTTGCCAGTCAGTATGTTCAGATGTTTTCACATGTTTGCTTCTGCTCTATTTAATAGACTATGTGCACGTTAGCATATGCTACTTCCGGTGCTGAAACTCCTGTGGGGAGCTTTGTTTCCGGTGTCCTATTCGCGCCTGGTTTACGGTCCAAAACAAGTTAAGCAAATGAATGAATCAAGCGGCGATTTACATTTCTATAGATGTCTCGGGCATTTACCCAATATATCTGTAAATGATGTTCATCGACTTGTCGATATTTTCCCCTGCGCCTCAGAGCAAAAGAGAAAAGGATTCAAATGTTATATTTCTCAGCTGTCCCTCGTTTATCGCGGGTGTTATGTTCTAAAAATAACCAGCGAGAGGTGAAATCAAGTAGCCAATTTTATTTTTTGACTGTGCAAAATGTTTCGTGGACATCGTGGACATACAGTACTGCACTTCAGAGTCACACTGCTAGCATCGATGCAGCGATTCTGTACTGTACAGGAGAGACGTCACGGAGGAGATCGTCTGCAGCGATCAGGACGCAGGACACAATGTGACGTAAAAAAAAAAGCAAACTTGCACTAAACAATCTGAAACAGCGAGGTGAAAGGTGAACCGCGTTATAGCGAGGGACCGCTGTAATTTTGAAGGTAAGTCACAACATACCCTTCGTACATACTAATGTATAGAAACCGTTACCAGCAGTCATTCATTTTTTGTGTGGCTTTTTTCACGGTTTGTTAACATGCTGTGTAGGTGTGTACTTGATGAGCTGATCTCGACATAACGGGAAACATCTGGTTTGACTATTCTTCACCTGCAGTCTGAACGCTGAACATTTGCCTGTTTGAATCATGAGACCAGTCACTACACAGAGATGTGCTTCTGTGTGGACGATGTGTGCAGTGATGCAGTTCTGCTTGTGTTCAGTGATGTAAACAACTGATCGATCTAAACGCTTTAAACGTCAAAATTGATCATTGGAATTTTTATGACACAGCAGCGGTGAGTGTTCCCACCTTCTGCTCTTTGCTTAACGCCATCTTTCCGTTTTCGAGTTTTGGACATGATTTTGGAGGATATCTTCGCAGTAGCGATTGACCGCAAAGTAAAGCTACCGGAAATGTACAACCCCACATCCGGTCTCAAACCAGGAAGTTAGCATTTTCTCGTGCACAGGGTCAATTTCTTATATTTTATCTTTTGCCCTCCTTCATTAAGGGGCCTTTAAACCACCACGGTGATGGTCATTGGGGTTTTTCAGTGGATGTTTGGAATAAATCTTTTTTTTTTTTTCATATTTTCTGAGTGCTCCTCATTTCCATTTCCTGTTTTATTCTGGTAAATCCTTGTGTTCCTACACTTCCAGTCCTTGATGGTCTCCACCTGTGTCTGATTCGACCGTCTGCTCTGCCTCATTAGTTTCACCTGTTTGTTTGTCCTCACCCGTGTTCACCTTTCCCCTCATCACTGTTGCTGTGAAAAAGAATATACCGTTTCCTATTTATTGATAAGAATGGATAATAATTCAACCTGGATAATTATGGAAGTGACGAGAGACGTTTAATGAGCTGAAGATACTTCTACCACTTTATTTGACAGTTATTCCAAAATATCATCACCAGTAAATCCTGATTTATCCAGT
>NW_024582478.1:232280-234780 GCF_018398535.1 Haplochromis burtoni | reverse complement strand
CAGTATCAGACTGCAGAGAAACACCCCAATCCGAAAACATGACTCCACTGACACACTCCAAGCTGCGTTTGGTCTCCACAGTGACTGTAGCATTACAGACAGACACAGCCACTGTGATGATGCCCAGTGTGAGGTCCTCTTCTCAGATTTTAAAAGCAGACGTCAGGCAGGCAGAGGGGCTCTCACACAGAAACAGAGGGAAACTGCACCGAATCCCTGACAAACAAGTTAAACCACATTCACCTGCACAGGTAAACAGACATGCAAGCATTCAGGTATCCTGAGAACATACTTGCACATCCTTGACATGTGCTGAAACACACACAGACTCTTTCCTTCACAATCATGCACTCACAAAGACTCACAAAAGCATAATGTCTTACAAACGGGTATTGAGTTCTGGATATCGATACGACTGAAGCCAATCGATGTGCTGTGATGATATCTATGATTCAGAGCGGCAGGGAGCGTGTGTGTGTGTGTGTGTGTGTGTGTGTGTGTGTGTGTGTGTGTGTGTGTGTGTGTGTATTCATATCTCTGTGGGAACCAAAATGGGGATTTGTGGATTTAGTGACAGGGTTACAATCGAGTTATGGTTAGATTGAGGGAAAGCATTATGTTAGTTAGATGTCCCCACAAGATATGAATACCGACATGTGTGTGTGCTTTTACACTTTAATTGAGCAGCTAATGAAGTTTAAGTGGTTAAATGACTCTCGACTCTCACCAAGTCTTGTAAAGGTTTGGTGAAATCAAATCTACAGTAGCACTGATGATCCTGTTTCTCAGTGAAAGTACAAAGATTTCTATGTGCACAGCGTAAACAGAACTTCATGGATTGGGACCAAACAGCTGTGCAGCCTTCAGAAAACCATGTATCAGTGATGCTCATTTGAAAAAATACTTATACGGAGCATAAAAATCACACTCTGGAGCAGTGGAAACAAGCCACACTCCAAGATGATGCAGGATCCTCTGGGAAAAAATGTGAAGGCCTGCTTCAGAGAGCATGACACATCATTTTCAAACAGAGCTTAATCCCATGGAGAGCTTTGGGGATGTGCAGGGAAACGACCTCAGTGGTCTGAGTATCCCATCATCGATGCTAGAGCTTTGTGAAAAGTACGACTGTGGATGGAAGTAAGTGTTGTAATGTTACATAAGCTTAATGAAATGATACCACGCAGAATGTGTGCCAACATCAAAACTAAAGGTCCAACCGTCAAGCCTGTGTATTCCCAGTGAAGCGGTCCCAAGCCTGGAGAGATGGGAGCGTTGCATCCAGAGAGCATGTCCATCAGCTTTGGTGACCTTTTGGGGAAATAAGCAAGGGGCTGCATATCCCATAAATTCAGAAAGAACTGAAAAACTTGGAGTGTGTGAAAAACTGATTTGGTTTCATTCAATGTGGATCTCTTCTGCACTTATGAAGATACAAAGGAACAAAAAAGAAAAACACCAGATGTCATCCCGTGCATACCTGGAGCAACTCTGAAAATACTCGTAGCGTGAAGCTAAAAGATTTGCATGGCTTCATGATTTTCTATTTACTTTCTTGAGAACTGGTTGAGTTAATTTGGAATAACAGAATTAAAGCTGGAGAGGTGGAGAATGAAGAGGTTTGGGGGGCTTGTGACAAAGAAGCGCAGCACATTAAAAAGACGAGAGCCATAAAAGAGACACTCGGACTGATACAGCAGCAGAATCGTGGGCACAACGAGGGCTTTGTATAAAGAGGTGTGTGTTTGTGTGACGGGCTCAGGAGGTTTGTTCCAGCTTGTAGCTGCAGGCATGCAAGCTTTAAGACAGCCAGAATCATACGAACCACTTCAGACGTCTGTGTTTACATTCCTGTTTCCAGAATCACCTGGCACCTCCTTCACAATGACATCAGCGCGCTGTGAAAGCTTCTCCCTGCCAAGCTCAGTTTATAGCCCTGTAATTAAAATGCAGGTGGTGTCTCAACAGTAACATGATCGAAAGGCTGGAGGAGCATCTGTGTCAAATCCACTCGAGGAGTTTCTAATAGCGTGGTACCAGACTGTATATAAAGATGGATCTAGCATGTGTCTCTCTAACATCCAGCAGGGGGCGACTCTTCTGACTGTGAAACAAGCCTGATTGTACAGAAGTCTTCATGAAAACAAGGCTCCATGAGATACTCTGTCCTGATGAGCTTATGGTCTCAGTTGCTACTTTCAGGTCTGACTGAATAAAACACGGAGTTTGGAAATGATGATGCCACTAAAGTGACAAAGAAGCAGAAAGCAGGATAATGGCGTCATTTCGTTGTGTTTGGGAGTCACAACTAAAACAACCTTCCTTTTGTCAGGTTTATTAAGTCACACATACTGTGGTGTTAAAACAGTTTTTTTTACATTTGTCATACTTAAATGTTTCAGATTAACAAATGAATTTAAATATTAGACAAGGACAGAGATGGGCAGCAACGCGTTAACCTGTTACTGTAATCTGATTACTTTTTTTTTTTTTTTTTTTT
>NW_024582478.1:161304-215454 GCF_018398535.1 Haplochromis burtoni | reverse complement strand
TGTCCAAAAACTGATCAATTTCTTTTTTAGATGGGTTTATTTGTGGTGAATACAACGTTTTATAGAAATCCCTGAAAATGTTGTTTATTTGTTGTTGTTTGTTGTTTATAATACATCTTTGGACATTGCTTCAGCTCCACGCTGTGGTCGTACGCACATTCACAGCTTTGAAGTAAAAACCCTTAAATTATAACTTCCTTCTCTGAAAAAAATAACGTACTGTGAATATTTCCTGGTAGTTCGTTAATTTTTATTTTGTATTCTGTAAAGTTGGACGTTTTAAAATTAGAAAGTAGAAACATGAAAACTAAACTGGGAAAGAAAACTAGGAAACGCACACAGCACTGAGGCAGTGTGATTGTTACAGAAGTGTTAACAACACAACAACAACACAGGGCTTAAATACACAAGCAGGACAACGAGAGGAGGAGGAACAGGTGGGAACAACGCTGCGACAATTCAGAACGAGACACAGGAAGCAAAGCAGAATACACTGACATAATACAAGGACTATCAAAATAAAACAGGAAGCACAGCATTCCAAAGATGCAGACTTGACATGGAAACATGGCAGACTCTGGAACAGGAAATACAAAAGCAGTAGACGTGGGACACAGGACACAGGGAACATCACAGGGAACATCACAGGGAACATCACAGGGATAACATGGGAACAGAGACTAACCACAGGCTGAGATAAACAGTAAGGGAGAGAGGACTAAGATCACTGAGAACTAAAGAAACCAAAAACATGAACATCAGTAATCAAAGAATATAATTTTAGAAGCTAAAACACAAATACCGTGACATCATCTAAGGGTCAAAGGTCACTCTTCCAAGGATGCCATTGTTGACGTTTTGGACAGAGAAGTTGTTTTTTTGTTTGTCTCTTTTGTTCTCTGTTGTTGTTGTTATACTATTTTAACACAAAATAAAGACACGATACAATAGAAGTGAAAGAAGCATCTATGTCCAATGTGAACGACCATCTTTGAACGGAGGGCGGGGCTTACGACACCAACTGTCTGCCATCTATAATCCAGTTTGGAGATCCTTCCCAGATGCC
Source organism: Haplochromis burtoni (assembly GCF_018398535.1). Taxonomy (NCBI): domain Eukaryota; kingdom Metazoa; phylum Chordata; class Actinopteri; order Cichliformes; family Cichlidae; genus Haplochromis; species Haplochromis burtoni. The sequence goes on along the minus strand of NW_024582478.1, from coordinate 214,388 downwards.
GTCATGACCACTCACATCCTGGGTCAGTTAATCTCAGTAAGTCACATGATAAGGTGAGGTAGGGTTTCACAATGGGTTCATCCACAACCTTGGCTGATTGTGACCCTCATCCTTTTTAACTCCTTGGCTCATGTGATGCGGGAGAGGATCAGTAGAGGGTCAGCCACTCCCACTAGGGTTTAAAATCTAGGACTTGACCGTTTGGTGTTGAAACTGAAAAAGCTTCTCAGATGAAACGTCTTTGAGCTCCTTAGACTGCGATGACCTGGATGGGTGAGAGCCTACAAGACATAAAGCAGAAATCTCCAACAATTATCTGATCATATTACTTGAGATGACCTTACAGTTTCTCACTGGTGTCTGTATGACCTCAGCGTCAGCTTCATGCTGCTGAAGCCCAGCTGTGTCTGACCTTCCTCACACTGCTGTGAAGCTTCCAGATTCCAGGAAAAAGCGACGGCGGTTAAAGTAGATATATGTGCCCATGTGTCAGGAAATCTGGCACACGGGTAGACATGTGTCAGGTTTTCGTGCTCGAACACTGTTTTTGCTCCTGTCTGTACAAACTTCTGGCTCGGTTTCTTATCTGGAGCGTTTCCAAACATGTCAAACCGAAGAATCTGCCGATTCTGTTCCAGACAGAGATATCTCTGCTTTGATTGACTTCAGAACCTCCCACTTATCTCACTGATCATCACGCCGACAAGACGGAGGGTTCAACTTTCCCTCATTTCATTGCAGAGTTGCATCACTCTCTGATACTTCTATCACCGTGATCAGATTTACATGATGCAATGCAGTGACATGGTACAGAGGGAAAATAAAAAGTAGTGCAGAGACTCTTAAACAGTGACAGGTTAGGGACCAATGAAATGGATGCATTTCCACACTGCGACCTCCGTCCTCGGTTAATCTGCTGTTTTAAACACTGCTTATCTCCCGGGATGGCGCCAACAGGTAACTGCCCTGCGCTGGAGGAATCACTCCGGCAGTATTGCAGCGCCTTATCAAGCTGAAGTGCTTCAAATGAGCTAAAGTCACTCGAAGAGGGAGCTCCGAGTGAGACGTGAGTAATGTCTGAGCCCACTCGCAGCTCATTCTGAGTTTCCCGGTTCATGCATCCCTCACGGGTTCAGTCCCCAGAGCCTCGGATAACATTCACCCCAGAATCAGACGATGACTGGAGAAAAATGACAGAAACCCTGAAGGTGTTAGATTTTTGAAAGAGTTTGGCCTCCTGATGATCTTTTTGAAATGTTTACCTACAAACTCTTTACAAAGCAAATCTTTACATTTTTAAAAGTAGTTTTCAGGATATTATTAAAATCCAAACAACGAGGAAAATGGCGCTGGCAGAAGGTCGGCAGCCTCGACCCAATTTCCTTCAAGGTCAACCTTCGGGATCACTAAAGTTTCATTGAATTGAATTGAATTGAAATGGAGCTGGAAGGTCCTGTAATGGAGATCAGAGCTGGACCACGAGGGACGATCCCACAGAGATGATGCCTCTTTTCTGTTTGAAGAGGAAACTCGTCAAAATGTTTCAGCTGGAAAGTCTCGAGTCAGACTTCCTGTTTGAAATGTCAAAGCAGAAGCACAATCTCAGCTTCACAATCCAAGGATGCATCAGCGAATATGGATGGATCTGTACTATGGCTGTGGTGGATTCTGACTTGCTAAACAAAACGTACACAGAGCGCCGAGCTCGCTTTCTCCGAGCTCGCGCTCTCCGAGCTCGCGCTCTCCGAGCTCGCGCTCTCCGAGCTCGCGCTCTCCGAGCTGATTTTTAGTGCAAAATAATGTAATCAGTAAAACAGGCATTAGGTTGTGGTCCAGATATGGCTCTGTTTTGGGGGCGATCGTGGCTCAAGAGTTGGGAGTTCGTCTTGTAATCGGAAGGTTGCCGGTTCGAGCCCCGGCTTGGACAGTCTCGGTCGTTGTGTCCTTGGGCAAGACACTTCACCCGTTGCCTACTGGTGGTGGTCAGAGGGCCCGGTGGCGCCAGTGTCCGGCAGCCTCGCCTCTGTCAGTGCGCCCCAGGGTGGCTGTGGCTACAATGTAGCTGCCATCACCAGTGCGTGAATGTGTGTGTGAATGGGTGGATGACTGGATGTGTAAAGCGCTTTGGGGTCCTTAGGGACGAGTAAGGCGCTATATAAATACAGGCCATTTACCATGTTTTTATGACTGTGGACGTCAGGATGTGGATTGTTCGGACTTTCATTCGTCTCCTTCCTGGTTTTAATGATTTTATTTCATTTCTGAGTTTGTTGTGGATTTTAAACTGCAGGTTTCGTGATTTGTGCTGGGCTGCTGTTGAGCTTTGTTCATTTTCATTTCTAGCATTCACTACTTTACCACCTCACTTTTGTCTGTTATGATTTTATGGTTTCATTATTTTTTATGGTATTGTTTCCTAAATATTTTATTTGTTCACATGCTTACATCGGTTTAGCGCTATCAGTCTCTGTGGTAGCTTCTCCTTGTGCGGCACACCTGGAATAAAATGTGCTTCATAAGTAAAGTTTTGCTCGCTCTGCACAGACTTCAGCATGTCTTTAAATGATCATCATCTCACCTCTGAGATGGTGAAATACGGCCGAGGTGCCGTAAGGCAGAGATGGTCTAATTGGCGAGAGTCGGAGCAGATCTACGTGTCGTGAAATCATCGGAGCATATTTCATGGTTGAGCAGCACTCGACCCGGCACGCCATCAGAGTGTGTGCGCAGCCTTCTATATGATTCATGTCCTCACACAGAGCTTATGGCTTTCACCGCAGGCTCACTCTGAGCCCAAAGTCCAACCAATGTTTTAGAAATTCACCAATTCATCAGAGAAAAGTGGAAAACGCTGAGACCTTCTGCCAGCTCGGAGACTGCCAACATATTATCTGTGGCTCAGGGGAACGCGACAAAGCAAACCCCTAATTACGGACAATATAACAAAGCAATCTGCACCTATTAAACGACATGAATCACTTTGATATGCACTTATACTACTGCCCAGAGTACCACTCCTGCTTCCAGCCACAAACTCGTGCTCACTGCATTGTGCCGATGACCACGAGGAGAAAATGACGCCCCTCCTCTTTCCAATATCTGCAGGTAGAAAAAGACTTTTGGAGGATAAAAAAAGTCCATAAAAACTTTCACAGTTCAAACGAATTAACGGTGAAGAGCATCTTCATCACTGAAGCTAAACATAGCAAGACCTCACCAGGTTGTATGTTGGGTGGCTGATGACCTTTGACCTTTGAGTTAAAGTCCTGTCTGTGACCACTTTCTGACTTTGACACGAGTCACCGTTTGGTTTGGTCATAAAATGATGTTGTTCTGTTTAGGGAAGAAAACTTGTTCTGGTTAAACTGTGCTTTTAAACTTTGGCCACTGGGCGGAGGTGGGTTACAAAGTGGCTTGCAGACTGTATGGAGGCTAATGCCTGAGTCACACTGCAGCAACAACAGGAGGTTGCTTGGTGATTGTATTCCTTATTTCATCGACTAGAACCAACAGCTCAATCTGAGTGACCTCTTTCAATCGTGAGGCGCACAGGTCAGCTTATGGAAGGCGTCGTGTGACAAGAGTTGCAGTCAAACTCGGATTGACTGCAGTTACAAGTAACGCGATACTATAATCTTACTACTTTTTTCAAGTAACAAGTAATAGATTACGGTTACTTTCCCGTAAGCACGCTGCGTTACTGCGTTACTAAACCGTGATTTTGTTTGTGAGAGTGTCTCATGACAATGACGTAAGCGAGTGCGACGTTCGTGGTAACAGATGCGTGCAGATCAACAATGGATAATATATCGAGTGCGGGAGAGACTGCAACCGTGCAGCGTTTAGAGCGTGCGAGTACTGACATTACTCTGAGTTTGATTCTGTAAAAAGTGACAAAAACATTAGTGTCCGCTGTTCACTCTGCGTGGGAAGAAAACTTCTTTTTACAGCGAAAACCCCCCTAAACTTCTGAGCAATTACCGAGCACGCTGCCACGGGAATCTGAAATTCACAGAGAAACCCGCAGATCCCCCGACTGACATGATCACTGTGGTACAAATATAAAACTAATTTCTTCAAGTCAAAGACTGTTGCATATAATTTAATGTTTGCTTGATGCAACGTGCATAAAATTAAAAGATTAAAACAAATAAAACAAGTTTTAAAAAAAGAGACTTTTTCATTTGATTACATTTCATATGATGGGCTATGCAGAAAACTAGAATATGGCTGAAAGGTCTACAGCATGATTCTGTATTCAGGTCGTGTATCATGTTTTTAAAAGTAACTAAGTAATAAAGTAAATACTTACTTTTGAGAATAAGTAATCAGTAAAGTAACGGGATTACTTTTTTGGAGCGGTAATCAGTAGATTACTTTTTTCAAGTAACTTGACCAACCCTGGTCTGCACCAATGAGGGCCACCCGTCTGCCACACAGTAGAGAAGGCGACGCGTCTGGTTCCAGGATGGATGGATGTTTATCCATTAATCGATCTGAACTGCTCATCCTATTTTTTTTATTTTTTCCAGGTGGAAACGATCAGGGGGAAGACTGAGACAGGAAATAAAGCCATTACCAAATTAAAACAGGAAGACAAAGGCACAAATGCAAACATAAAAGTCCAAATTTACTCCCTGTCAGGTCATGGCAGGTTTATCTCAGCCCACACTCTGACTACATTCAGCTGATTGATAATTGAAGATCAAGAAAATCTTCTTTTTTTCCCTGCCTATGACTAAACCAGTTAATCACCTGCCCAAGTATCAGGATTAATAATCTAACATCACAGCGAGGTTATTGTACGGTCGTAATACATCCGTGTTTTCTCTGCTTACACGGCTGCTGTGTGTTCATCCCGCCATGTTTGACTTCCTTTCTCCATGTCTCCATTCCAATAAAACCTAAACTCATTAACTACCTTTTTAATTGAGAGGGAAAGAAAAGAGGAGGAAACTGGGAGAGAGAGTCTTTTTCTTCTCAAGAGCTCCTTACTTCTTTTCTTCCTGGCAACTTAATGGAGCTTAACGCAATTAAATTTAACATTCGGCAGTTTAATCCAGCAGTGTACCAGTCGCTTTTATTCTCCTCTCCATTTCCCACACTTCCACTTCCCTTTCTTTCCCCCTTCATCCGCTCTTGCTGCTTCTAACTTGTTACACCCTTCAGTCACTTCTTTCTTGTCCTCATCGGTCCATGACCTCACTGGTCTGTCGAGATATCCTCAGCTCATTGGTTGGGAAGAATTTCATTTCTTAAGCAGCAAACATGCTGATCAGAAGTGCCAGCTCAGTCCTCGGGGTTCACAGAGGAGAGGGTGATGGAGGAACAGTCCACAATAAACATGGAAGCACTGCTGCAGGTCTTATTCAGCTGCTCAGTTTCTAACTGAGAACCAGTGTAATCCAGGGATTATAAACCAGGCAGGAAACCCAGCTATTGCTCTTGACTACTGTCGGCTTCAACAGATAGGAAAAAATACTCATTTCATTTTCTCTAATCAATACATGCAATCGCAGAATTTTCTTTGTATCATCTCACAGTGATCAGCTTATTAAAGAAGAGTCTGTGTTCTGCTGTGATTTGCTAAAATATATACAGTAGAGAATAAACATGCATGTAAAACGTCTTTTGATTCAGTGGGTGTAAAAGGACACCGGAGCATCACTAAAGAGTCCGATCAGAGAACCAACAAAGAAGAAGTGCTGTAAACATAAAAAAGGACAAATAAAAATGTCTGGGACTGTCACATACACATTCACTTATTTGAAAAACGACGTTTTGAAGTCTTAACTTCAAGTCTTAACAGCATTTAGCTGCTGCCAGGAATGACTTTTCACAAGAGAGGCGAGCGTTAAGTTCTCAGCTTAATTAATCTGTAACATCCAAATCGTAGAATTTCACTCACCAAAACTGGAGCTCAGACTTCTCGGACGGCCTTTTAACTACAGCATGCCAGCTGTCAGCGGCCACACCTCTAATTAAACCATTTAAACAGTTTACTTATGAACAGCATCTCCAGAACTGAGACCCAAACCTTTTTTGTCTCATGCTGTAAACGTGTTCATTTTAACATGGGAGTCTATGGGGCCTGACTCACTGCTGGACGTTGGAGGAACTGCAGGCTCTGATGCTTCAGTGCTGGAAAGCCTGAGGAACTTCCCATCTCCTCACAGCCACTAATCAGCTGTTACCTGCTGGGAATACTCGAGTATGTAAGAGTGTGCGAGGTCCCAGAGGACCTCAGGGTAACGTGCGGGAAGTTAAAGACCTGTCACACTCTGGCTAATGCTCATGACTCCACAGGAAGAACACTGAAGAACTTCTGTTTCTGAGCTGAATCTAGAGAAAGAGGGCCATGCAGCAAAACCACAGCAGCCCAGAGAACGATAGTGTTTCCACTGATCTGCTTTTAAAAGCCGACAATGTTTCTGCTCATTTGTGTGCACAACAGAAAATTCTGATGAGTCTACATGATTTTATCTCATGCATGCATCAGATGCATTGTTTTAAATTATACTGTGCACAAGACACTGTTGTTTCTGTAATTACTGTAACTTTCCTGCTTTGCTTTTCTCATGTCACGACAATGCACAATACCACATCATTATACACTATTCATTAGTTTAGTATTCATTCTAAAGCCAATATTTTTTTAAGTAATCCCACAATTCTCATTAGAGTTAATTTGGACTAAAGCTGACACTGATTGTTTGGAAGACTGCAGCTACTGTGCAAACCCCAAACCCCTCTGGGTGAGGAATAATATCAGAGTTGGGTTGAGAGAGATAATTTTCTGCATGTCATCCACCTCAATCAAGTGCTTTAAGACTGTAATCACAATAAGAGTAAATACTCGGCAGAGTGCTGCCAATCAGGGTTTGATTAGAGCATTCACAAACAAGGTTAGCAGCAGATAAGGCGGTTAACTTTCTGTGTAAGCATGCATGCATTTTCCTGGTGTTAATTATGACTAATATGATTTCCAACATTTCAGTGAATCTGTCTGCAGGTTTCATGTTTTCCAACCTCACTAACAGATGTTGGTATATGAAAAATGAAGCATCGGGACTGAGGCTGACTGACAGACACTTAACACCTCTGCAGACAGAATAATGTTCGCCTAGAATAATGTGACAGAAATCACCGAAAAAGAACAATTTGCCTGCTCCGAATTAACCGTCCATCAAATTTCAGCTTCTATACAAACAAATGCTTTGGGCAAACACTCTTAGTCAAACATTTGTGGCTTTAAGGACACAAGTCTAAGAGAAAACTGAAAAATGTGACTCATCGCAAATGCTAGAAACACCCTGATTGTCTCTCATATTCTGAATCCCGTCTTCATTAGAGAACTCACGACAGAAGATGAAAACTGCTGAGGTCAATACAGTTGGGCCAGAGAGCAGCTGAAGGTCAGGTGTAGGGATGGGTACCTGTATCCTGACATAAACGGTAGTAACCAGACCGAAAAGCAGCGCACATTTCGGTGCTTTATTTCGGTGCTTTTTTTTCCTGAGCTGTGATACACTTTGGATTCTAGCCAATCATTTTACGTTTCTGAGGATAGTAGGCGGGCCCAGGTACGTACGTTCTTTTAGAGCAGAGCTACAGATTAAAAACGCCCAAGGCGAAGCGGTCAAAGTCTGGCTGTACTTCACAGCAAAAGATGCAAACTCAGCAGCAACAAGTGCTTTAAGCTGATACTGTGATACTGTCAAAGGAGGTAACACCTCAAATCTGATGAAACACCTGGCGACGCATAGCGTTTTTTTTAAAAGCCGAGAAATGCGCCGTATTTGATAGCTTGCTGCGAGACCTCACACCGAGCACATCTACTGCGGGTGTGGTGCCTGTTATGCAACATCCCCCAAAAACACGAAGAGGAGAGTCCTGGTCCCTAGCCCTGCCAGTGTAGCAGAAATGATGACGGATGATGCAGCAGCAGCCGTTCTTCTCTGCGTGAGTAGCTTAATGTTGTTCGTGTGTAATTTACGCTGAGTAGGCTAACCACGCTATTACATTAATGCATGTAAGGTGAACTAGCAAACACCGTCGTAGCTACATGCTGCTGTCTTCTTGTTTGATGGCAGATGCTCCCTTCACCCTGGCCAAAAAGGCTAAAATGACCAAAGAAAAAGTGGAAAACAGCTAAACATGAGAGGTTTTTGGACAAAGTTGGTGTTTTTTCCATTGTTTAAGCACTGCTTCCAGCCAAGAGTGATGCCATATATGCCCCATAGCTGCAGAAAAGGCTAACATTGTTATCTTTTTACAAAAAAAAAAAACAAAACAGCTGAACATGAGAGGTTTTTGGACAAAGTTTGTGTTCTCCATTCTTTAAGCACCGGTTTGAGCACCGTTTAAGCACCAGCACCATTTCAAAAGTACCGGTTTGGCACCGGTATCGGATAAAACCTAAATGATACCCATCCCTAGTCAGGTGTGGTTAATGGGAATTTAATTTTCCCATTCGACAGTAACGTCTCATTCACAGCCATCCAACAAAACTGTACACAGTAATCAAGAGCTCAGCATCATTCATGGGAAACGGGTGGAAAAGACTCGGCTCAATACGAGAGCTTTAAAAGATTCAAACTGATTCAAACTGATTCAGAGAACTAAACCAAACATTCTGCCAGTGAAGACAAAAGATCTGTCCCTGAAGTTTAATACAAGGATAACTTGGGATATAGTGAAATTCAGCGTATTCAACGTCAGCAGTATGGGCTAGCCCACCCAGAAAGGTAAAGTCTGTCTGACAAAAGGAAGGTTAAAACTTCTTAAAATAAGCCACGTTAGGGTTTGGTAATCTGACAGCCATCAACACAATGCCAAACTCCAGACTAACTGTGTGTAACGCTCAAGCATCGACGTTAGTTACACTAATGATAGAAATACCACAAAACTTTCCCTTCACCTGTGTATAAACGCTGCATGTAGGCCTTTGTCTCTGACTCAGAATCACAGCCCAGCCTAGCCACTCAAAAACAACTATCAGATCCACAATGGCTACACACCTTTTATTATTTACCTCCACAGGTGCTACCAACCTGACACTTTTACCCAGTTTAACAAAACTGTCACAGAACAAAAGCCGTTCTGGTTTATGCAGAACGGCTCCAGATAAATCGAAGGTTTGAATCTCACTGAGACGTGAAGCCAAGTGTACGACGGTGCTGCAGCGATATGTCCGGCGGGACAAACTTGGCTGGGAGATCAAAGGCAAAGTAAACTTTATTGTCATCTCTGCTATATGCAGTACATATGTCTGTGAAGTACAGTACAGTACATAGAGAGACGAGATGACGAGGCTCCAGTTCCATTCAGTGCAAAGAAACAAAACTAAATAGAGGAAGAGTAAGAAATAAATATGCACTTTAAGACTAAGGTAAAGCTACAGCGAATAAATATACACTTTAAGATAAAAAGGATCAATAACAGTCTAAATTTACAATTTGCAGTTGACGATTTAAAGTGACCTTGAAGTGGTTTAAGATGACCAGTGTAGCAGCCTTCCAGTTTACAGTATGACTGATTTAAAGTGACCAACATGAGCAGGATTCCTGAGAGCAGGACTGTCCAAAGAGCAGCATCTGTGTTTACAAAGGCAGAGGTATGTGGAGTGCAACAGAGTCAGTTAACGGTTTCTTTGTTTGTGTGGGTGTGTGTTTTGGGGGGGAGTGGGGGAGCCGGTAGTGAGTTCAGGAGTCTGATGGCTTGTGGGAAAAAGATGCTTTCTGTCCACTGCTTGAACATCAGTTTCATCTCATGCAAATCGTCAGTGACTTCCTCAGTACTTGATTATTCTTTACAGTAATGATGCAGGAAGGGAGCTGAATAACCTGAACACAGGTTAACCAATCAGGGCAGCACACAAAGTCAAAGTCAAGATGTAATGCACACAGTAAGGATCTCTTCAGAATAAAGACGTAGATTAGGAGAGAAGACAGATAAAACCAGAGGAATATGAAGGGACAGGCAAAACAGGAAATCCCAAACAACATCAAGACTTACCGCAGAGACACTAATCCCTGATATGAGCTCAGTTTCACACAGAGCTGGACCTCCAGGCCACGATCTAAAGACAAGAGTGACAATGGACAGAGTCCAGGGGTGCACGAGGAGACGACCCCGAGGGGAAGATTGGATAAATTCAAACCACACATGGATTTTAATTTTTACCCATGAACTTGTGCAGCTTTGAACAGCGACTCATGTTTGATTTCAAAGTAAAGGAAGGAAGGCTGACTTGTTCCAGAAGGTGATTTAAAGTAATTTTTCACACTAATACAGGATCTATTAAAATCTCTGACTTGTTTTCTTCTGGCACAAATTTCACACGTTAACAGGAAGGACAACGAGGAGCTGCTGACAACAAAACAGGCACATCAGACATTTTCCTCCTCTCAGTTTTTCTGCTCAGCTTTCTTGCAGCCGCCGGTGAGAGGTAATATCTTTGAAAGATTGCAGATGTAATAGTTTCTGTGTAAATGACACCGATGGATCATGTAATTCGCCCGTGGAGATTCATCAGTGGAGACGAGAATGAAAAGATCCACGATTACTGCTGAGCAGAGCCCTCCAACCACAAATACAGCCAGGATGATGTCTGTTAACGTCCACTCTGTGTGTGTGTGTGTGTGTGTGTGTGTGTGTGTGCAGGGTAACATGATACTTGTGGATGCATGAATCTGATTTCGAATGCATGAGTGCCAGCATGTCTTTTTGTTTTTGCCTCTGAAAGTGCAGCAGATTATAATCATATCTGTAATTATCAGATATGCTGCAGGGAATAAAGTTATAATTACTGATGAAAACAAACAAACTCATTTCCAAACAAGTTGGTTTGTCATGCAAAAATGTCACAAAAACAACAACGAAATCACAAAATTTGCACAAAGGCAAAAATAATACCAGCATGTTTCAAAAAATTCAAGGACAACAAAAGACTGAATCGGTTGTTCAAAGCTAAAAAAACAGCTGCTGGAACATCTGCCAGTTAACAATGTTAATAAGTGACAGAACTAGGTAAAAACAGCCGAGCACACAGGCTGAGAGCAGAAGGAAAGATCGAGGCGGCTTCTGTGCTTCAGGTAAATGGTTCAATAATTTAAGAACAATGTCAAGTTGCAAAGATTTTGGTCATTTCATCATCTACAATTAAAGATTCAGAGAAGCCACAAAGTTCTGTGCACATGTGAGACAAGGCTGCACACCTCTGCAGCCCTGCATTGCAAACACAGCTGATTCGGAGCTAAAAGCACTGCACGGGCTCAGGGACCCGGCATGAAGCTCACACTCCACCATGCAAAGAAGAACAGAGGGACAAAATCCAGACACACAACCACCACCTCTGAGCTCACTGGAAATCAGAGCTTGAGCTTCTCTTTGGATCCAGGATGCTGCGCCCTCCAGGCGTAAAGATGAGAGGGAAGATCTGCGAAGGCCTTATTAACGCTGGACCGCATCTACGGGCTTTGGAGGAACCTCTGCTGCCAGCTGACAGCACATGTGTTCAGGAAGATCTTTTGTGCTTTTTTATAGTATCTGTAGTAACCACGATAAACAGAAAAGTTGGATGTGATGTCATTGTGATAATGTCTTTAACGTCTTTTGGCTTCATTTAAAAAAGAGTTTTATTTTGAAAGTTTGTCTGTTGGTTCAGTTAATAACGCAGCAGCATGAGAGGCTAACAGGAAGTGAAATCATACACACTGACCAGGAACGCAGTTTCTCCTTCCACAGTCAGAAACTAGATTTCACAGCAGAGGCCTGTGAGCTTTCTTAAATAAGCTAGTAAAACGGACTTTTCGTGACTCTAACATAACATCGCTCGGCTGCACGTTTACACATTAGCTGCCTTTTCCAAGCCGCCTCCGCTTCCCCGAGTTCTATCTGTTGTTGGCCATTTTATTTTCTATATGTTTCCTGGATGTTACCACACTAATCGTTTATGATCGTCAAACGCTGTTCGATCTCCGACCTCTGAAACATCAATCGGCAAACCCGTACTGGAAACCGGGAAACTACACCCCGTTTCCCACAGACACGACTGCGTGCGTGCGCCGCTTGCCTTTTTTCCTCCCCGCTAAGAAACGCCCTAGACGAGGGGGAAAACGGAGCGGTGTCCGGACTCGCATCAAAGCCTACTTAAAATTCCATGGAGTAATCAACTACCAACTATCAAGACTACCTGGGACAAATTTTCAGAAATCATAATATTTCTTTCCATTGTTATGCGGATGATGTCCAAATCTATTTTCCTCTGGATTTGGATCTCCAGTCTCCGCTATTGCCACTGTTCAACTGCCTGCTGATGTTAGAGACTGGCTACTGCACAACTCTCTCACCCTTAATGAAAACAAAGCAGGAATGCTCATCTTTGACAGTCACATGCCCTTGAAACAGCTATCGGACACCTTGGGATCTTATGCCAAGTCACCTTTTGTTTACTGTCAGAAACCTTGGAGTAGTGCTGGATCGTTCTCTCAAATTAGACAAGCAAGTGGCTGCAGTGGTGAAAACCAGCTTCTACCAACTACGCCAAATCTCTAAGGCCATGCCCTACTTACGACATAATGACCTTGAAAAGCTCATTCGTGCTCTTGTTACTTCGAGATTGGACTACTGCCTCCAACTTTCCCTCATCCAACGCCTGCAACTAGTCCAGAATGCCGCAGCACGCCTTTTAAGCAGCACCAGAAGACATGACCATATCACACCCACCCTCGCCAACCTTCATTGGCTCCCCGTCAAATACCGTATCGTTTTTAAAATCCTTTTATACACTTTTAAAATTTTAAATAACCTGGCACCCAGCTACTTAATCGACCTCCTTGACCTATACATCCCCAGGAGAGCTCTCAGATCCTCTAACCAGGGGCTCTTAATGCGACCAATGTCTCGACGGGAGAGTAGGGGGGATCGTGCTTTTGCTGCACCGAAACTCTGGAACAGCTTGCCGATTGATGTCCGTGTGTCGGAATCCATCCAATCCTTTAAATCACGTATAAAAACCCACCTGTTTAAGCCTTCCAAACAACTTAGTTTTTAACTTTTCCCCGGTTCATGCTTGTTGCCGCGTCACCATCTTATAACTGTATTTTGGTTTGCTGATATTTGTATTTCCTGCTCCTTTACTGCTGTAACCCTGTGAAGCACTTTGATGTACCTTTTAAATGTCCTATAGAAATAAAACTGAAACTTTTCTTCCTGTTCCTCGCCCTCCGTGTTCAATGCAGTCTTTTCCTTCTGTTTTCCGCCTCTCCTCCTTCCTGCATCCTCCTCACCCTCCATACTTCCTCCCCTCTGTTAGACCCCAACCCCCTCCTCCTCCTCTCCCCTCCCATCCCATCTGTAATGGTAATGCAGTGTTCCTCATTCAGCTCATCAGCAGAGCAGCGCCCTCCCTGGTTCTCCGCCCCTCCTTCTCTGAGTGTTTAATTGCATTAGCATAGGCCCAGTTGTATGTGTGTGCACGTGAGAGCGCGCACGTGAGAGGAATGGGAGTCATTTAAGAAGCGGGGATCCTCTCTTACTGTAAATCTGTCTCTTCTAACTGAGAAGGATGCCTCCTTCTCTCCTGTTTTTCCTCAGGTCGTGAAGCTTTGAGGACATAAATCAAATGGTTTTGGCAACAAGAGCCGTTCCATGTTCCAAGAATGAAAGAGGAAACTTTGTGATGGGGAGAGCAGAAGGTGGCAGATGGAGAGAGAAGCTTAAAAAATGAAAAAAGCAGGTGCACGATGAGCACATGAGGCAAAACACCTCAACTGCTACCTGTGACGTCTTTTACAGTCTTTCCTGTTTATTCCCGTGATGGAGGAACTCCCATAATACAATTTATTGAAGGTGGCCTGCTGCTGCTCATCCACCACAGTGGAAAGTATACGGTCCTCATAACACTATATATTCCCATATTTCTATCAACATAACTCAGAAGTAAGAAGTTTAGATCCAGTCATCATGGGCATGGATGTCGGGGTATTTTAGGCTTTTAATCATTTCTTTGAAATGTTTTCAGGGTTCTTAGTTCAGCTCATCAGCAGAGCAGGCTGCTCGGGTACAGCTTTAGGTTGGAAAAACAAGAACTGAGTGCACGAATCTGATTTCATTTTAGATATTCTCCAAATCACAAGTATACCTGCAGACTCAAACACATGCATGCGGTCCAAAAAGTCCTGACAGCGCTTCAGTCGCTCTACATTTTGTCATGTTACAGCCTTATTACAACGAGGATTAAAATCATTTTCACCAGAAAAATCTACACACGATTTCCCACAACGACAAAGTGAAACAGGTTTGCTGGAAATTCTTTATTTTCATATACTTTGTCAAAAATGGAAAAACTAAATCTAACATGTACATAAGTGCTCACAGCCTGTGCCATGACACTGCAAACTGAGCTCAGCTGTCACAGTGAACGGGGTGGACTCACACATTGGACTCCGGGGACAGACGCACACAACATGATTTATTATATACAACGTCCAACAAGTGTATGGAGAAAAAGGTGTGAGGCAACGCTATAGACAAAAGGGTGAGGGGCTTCAGGGGAATCCAGGAAAACACTCTCGTCTCTCTCCAAACAATCCACACACAACTCCAGGCTCTCTCCTCAACATGAGCCACTCAGGAAACACAAGGGAAAAGGGTCCAGAGGGTCTGCGCACAAAGAGACACTCATTAAAGCAGGAACACAATAACACAGGAAGATACTTGTCGAAGCTGGACTTGCACTGACGCGAGTCACACAGCGATCCAGCGAAGAGCAGCCGCTGTGACCTGCTGATCCTGACATCAGCTGCGTCCTGTTTCCAATGATCACCTGTCACATGTTTCTACGATTCGATTGGAGTCCACCGGCGCTAAATTCAGTTGATTGGACATGATGTGGAAAGGCTCACACCTGTCTCTATCTGACAGTGCAGGTCAGACCACAAACCAAGAAGTCAGAGGAACTGTCCGTAGACCTCCAAGCACAGATCTGGGGAAGGGTTTCTGCACCTGGAGGTCCCAACGAGCACAGTGGCCTCCGTCACCCACACATGGAGAAAGTCTGGAAGGTTCTGCAAAGGAGGATGGGAGAAACAGCCCAAAACGAGGGGTATCATAGTCTGAATAGCAGAGTTTAATGTGATGCAGAGGGACAGAAACCAGCGCTGGTATCCTGAACGCTTCATCTGTTTCTGACGATTCACTGGAGAAAACTTCAAAAAGTGCATTCAGGGCAAACTTTGAAGGCTCACTGCAGCATGCAGGTGGCTGCTCAGAGCAAGTTAGAGCGAAAGGCCCTCGTTTGATGCCAGGATCAGGTTCTAGCCCTGATTCCTTTTGTTGTTCCTCTGCATCACAGACATTATACTATGAAGGACCCTGATGCTGAAGCCCAGTGTTATAAGAAACAGTGGGTGTAAAATTAAGTTGGTTGCAGTGTTTAACATAAATGTGTTTTCCTACTTAAGTTTGAGGAATCAAAAAAATCCCCTAAATTAAAAAGCACTTAATGGGAACCCGCCTCGGTGTTGTTCGAGAGCCTGTAGCTCTGAGGATGTTGATGCTGCACGGCGCCATTAAACACGACACTGTTAATACACAACCTGATTAAGTGGGTGAGGTGGCAGTACTGATTGATTTTTAATTTTCTATTTACCTTTCATAACTCCAACAGAAGTGATGCAACACTTTGAATTGTGCCTCTTTCCCAACTTTCCTTAAACTGCTGTTGCACCATCATAACAACACAGTAATGCAACATTTCCCTTCAGATGAAAGGGAAGAAGCTTCCCCTAACTATGGTTTCTGACCCTTTACAGCCAGAATTACCAGATAAGTAAGGGCAGCCTGTGTGACGCCTGGTAAATAAAGGGTTAAATAAGTCCTTATCAAGGTAAAGAGCAGGATATGTGATTTTCAAAAAGACATTTCAACAATGATGTTGTTTCGGTGCTATTTTCAGGTAAAAACTGGGTTTAAATGATTGACTAACCTCTTCGTAGTGTTTTAAACTTTTTTGGATCGGGGTTGTGCATCCATCCGTGCAATCAAAAAGCATGTCTGTGATTGGAGCTTTACTCTGCTGATTCTGACAGTCGTGTAAGTTCAAGGATAAATGTGCTTTTCTTAAAGCATCGTTCGCACAGCAGAGGGAATTCAGTTTTAACTTCTCCTTCGGTCACGTTCTTTCGGAAATAATTTGTCCCGCTTCAGTGACTGCGGTAAAAATAGCATTTTCAGATGATTTCCCTGAGCTGCCCAGGTCCAAACCGCTGCCTTTTATTCTGAGAATCTACTTTGATGTACAGCTCGGAGTCAGTAATTATATTTTAAACGCACACATCCAGCTTTCTGCTCAAGGACAGCTTTAAACACACTGCCTGTGACATTCCACTTAACACCGGTCTCTATAACCGCTAATCCACGCTGGTGCTCATTACATCTGTAGTCATGCTTGTTCTGACTTTATTTTATTCGAAGCGAGCTCAGCTGTGGCTTTTGACACTTATTTCACGATCACATTATTCAGACTGTAGGCAGTAGTTAGATTGGGACTGCTGGGCAGATGAATCGGGAGGTATCAGAGATGTTTTGAAGCCACCTGAAGGGATCTGGCAAAGAGAGCGTTTCCCTGCAGGGGTCAATAAATAATCCCACGATTAACAGAGTCACTCCAACTGATGGGAAGTCTAGACAACAGCCACACCTGAGGCAATTCAAAGGATTTGCCAACATCTTAGCTGGAATGAAGGGTTTCTATTACACCTGCACACGTCTGAATATTTTGACTGGTTTTATTCTTCAATTTATTCGTTTTTTTTATTGCATTCCTGCTTTGTCTTTAGTTCAAAGGAGTAAATCTGGACCATTTTGAGCAGAATGGATTCAGACAAGCTGCCAAATGTGAGTACAAACTTTAATTACATTTTTGTAATGACACGTTTCCCCTCCACGAAGGAACAGCTTGTTGTGATGAGGCCTCTGCATGCCTGGCTCATCCCAGGAACTCGTTGTTCCTCTTGCTTCATGTATGGTTTCATGAGGCAAGTTTGTCCTGGATCACAGGCCAGACCAACTGCAATTCAGAAACCCCCCGAAAAGAAAAGTCCCAGAAACATCACCTGCAGCAGAGGTACCAGGTGCATTGGGCATCTGACTCGCCTCCTAGATTAGGTGTTTTGGGCATGTCCGACTATAAAAAGGCATGGATGGGGAGAGGTAGGTGACGACTCCTTTAACACATTGCTCTCTAGTACGTCACCGTTGCCATGGAAACGCAGGCCACCTCTCGGAGGTCTGTTTTCAGGAGCAGCGAGTGAATCAAAAGTTTGACAACATTAAGCGCACACAGCCGTGATGATGATGCTGGCACAGTTTCACATGGAGGCGGAGTCTGGTTACACACTGCGAAGAGCAAAGAGGCGGGGCCGTTACTGAGTCAGTGAGCTTTAAAGAAAACGTGTTTCTAGCGTCCAAAACAGCAGCTCTGTTCCCATTATCATCTTTACTGGGAAAAAGTGAGCAGCAGTCCTTCATCGAAGCACCGGATCAACAAACTCGGACGTGAAGAAACGCAAACTTCCATCCAGCGCCGTTTGTTTTACACGGAGAGCAGTCTGCAGGTAGCTAAGTCTGTACATGGCTACATGAGACATGCTGTAAACTAACTGTAGCCGTCCTGTTTACATGGAGGCGATCCCTGCGGCTAACAGGGTTGAGTATAAAGGGGGGGCGTGTGGTGCACTAGACCAGATTCATTTTAATGCTTTCATATCATTTTAAAGATTGAAAGTGAAATAATATAAAATATTGTATTAATTAAACTTTGCTGATATTTAAACATAAAAAATACAAACTTTTTTCTCAAGCCAGTGGAAATGTGCATGTTCATTAAAACTCAGATTAAAATTAGTTTTTTATGCCTTAGTTCAGATTTCACATGCATCTTATTTTATTGACTATTATTAATTGTTGTGAATTGTTTTTGGGTACAAATAATTGCATTAAAATATTACAGTTTCTAAAGTAGAAACCAGTGAGCAAATCATTTTAAATATTTATTATTGCCGATTAATAAGACAAAAGTATTTCTTATCTGATTACTCGATTAATCGATGGAATAATTGATAGATTACTCAATTACTAAAATAGTCGATAGCTGCAGCCCTAGAATGGATGGACAAAGTCTAATCATGAGAGCTGTTATCATCTAGGGCCATGATGTGATGAGAAACCTGACAGATGTTAAAGAGAAATAGTCTTATACAAGCTCGAACTCATTTTTATCATTTTGACCATCAGTGACATTTGTAATATCGTTTATTAACCAAGTTAAAGTCTGTCATCTGGAAAGAGCCTGTCGAGGTGCTTTTCTTGTCAAACGATCAAACATAACCAATTTAGAGGACAAAGTAAAGGTTATCTTCCATTGTTAAAGAAATCTCGTTGAAAAGTATAATAATTGTGGTAGAAAAGAAAAGCAGGAACACTTAGGAGCGTGGTTCAGAAGCTCGGACTTGATTGCATGAGCTAAAAACTAATTAAAGAGTTAAAATAACCTGAATGAAGACAATCTGAAACTCCCTTTAGAGCTTCCAGACCTGAAAACCCCTTTGAAGAAAAGTTTCGGTGACGCAAATCATCTCTCATGCTGTACTTGTACACAGTGGAAAATTATAACTGAAACTGTCCAGCAGTGTACACGGTGAAAATACTGAGGTGGAAAAATGTCTGTGAAGGTTCTCAATAATCCAGGTCATCGTAGTCTAAGGAGCTTGGAAAGAAAAGCGTCTGGACTTCTTTATGTCCAGACGCTTTTCTTTCCAAGCTCCTTAGACTACTGAGGTGGAAACATCAGTTGAATTTAATTTTATTTATACAGCGCCAAATCACAAAAACAGTTGCCTCAAAGACCTCAAGGACCTCAAGGACCTCAAGGACCTCAAGGACCCTACACTAACACAGAGAAAACCCCAACAACCAGATGTCCCCCTATCAACAAGTACTTTGGCAACAGGGGGAAGAAAAAAGTCACTTTTAAGAGGAAACTAGTTCTGGTGGGGTAGTCATCTGCCACGACCAGTTGAGGGTGAGCGTATAAAGACAGGAGAAAGACATGCTGTGCAAGAGAGACAGAGGTTAATAACAGATATGATTCAGTGCAGAGAGGTCTGTTAACACATAGTGAGTGAAGAAGAAACACCCAGTGCATCATGGGAATCCCCCGGCAGCCTATTGCAGCATAACTGAGGGAGGATTCAGGGTCACCTGGTCCAGCCCTAACTATATGCTTTAGCAAAAAGGAAAGTTTGAAGCCTAATCTTAAAAGTAGAGATAGTGTCTGTCTCCTGAATCCAAACTGGAAGCTGGTTCCACAGAAGAGGGGCCTGAAAACTGAAGGCTCTGCCTCCCATTCTACTTTTAAATACTCTAGGAACAACAAGTAGGCCTGCAGAGCGAGAGCGAAGTGCTCTAATAGGGTGATATGGTCCTACAAGGTCATTAAGATAAGATGGGGCCTGATTATTTAAGAGCTTGTATGTGAGGAGCAGGATTTTGAATTCTGGATTTAACAGGAAGCCAAAACAGGAGAAATCTGCTCTCTCTTTCTAGTCCCTGTCAGGACTCTTGCTGCAGCATTTTGGATCAGCTGAAGGCTTTTCAGGGAGTTTTTAGGACTTCCTGATAATAATGAATTACAGTCGTCCAGCCTGGAAGTAATAAATGCATGAACTAGTTTTTCAGCGTCACTCTGAGACAGGATATTTCTAACTTTAGAGATGTTGCACAAATGGAAGAACGCAGTCTTACATATTTGTTTAATATATTTATATTTAGCACATAGCTGCTGTGGCGGTTCAAACAGCATTCACCTTCACCGTCATGAGCTGCACCTGGTGATGTCAGCGCTCATCCTGCTCTGAAGCTGCAATGCGAGAAGGACCAGAACTTTAAGCAGAACCCACAACAGCTGAAGAACCCGTTCAAGCGCTGCTACATCAAGTTCACCGAGGATGCAAAGGAGAATAACGACTGCCATCGCTACCAAAAGCTCACAATGGTGGAACTGAGGCTACGTCACACTGTGCGCCACGTTATTGCTTCGGTGAAATGGATTTCTACAATGGTGGACTTTGACAAAATACTGTTACTGTTAATTTTACTCTCTGCAGTGTTTACATGCTTACGTATACACACACAGTTACTGTCCATCCACACAGAGGACTCGGTTCTGCTTCTATGCGCCATCTTTGTTTACTCTTTCCCACCCAGGCTTCTAGACTTCTGATTGGTCAACATTTCTACACGGTTAGGAATATATCGCCACCTGTTGCTTTGGCATGTTCCTAGCAGCGTTTTCCTTTGGTTTTGCGTTTACTAATCTCCGTTTTCAAAAATACCCGTGTACGTGTGGACGAAGCCTGAGTTTTAGCCCACAGGATGACACAGTATTAAAGAAAGTGTGGGTGTACCTGCTTTAGTCTCCTGCACATGCATGCCCCAAACTAATTCTGTACAAACAATGCAATCATTTATAAAAGAAAAAAGATCCACGCTGAACTTACAACAGCGTCTACAAGATTATGTTCATTCGGATCAGTTTCATATTTTCCACCACCATCCATGCAGTGACTGACACCCAGAGGTCCTGCCCAGCACCGCTGGCTTCACAGACATGACTTTTGGCATCTTATGAAAGCATTTTTTCCCCAATAACCTGAATATATTTTTCAGGCACTGCTGCAGATGCACTCTGCTGTGAAGAATGGGCATCAGCATTTGGACTAATCTCCTCCAGACCACATCAAAGAGAAGACAGATAAAGTAGCGAAGAGGGTCTCTGAAGGTTTTCTGGAAGGAACTGGGGGGTTAATCTCAACCCAATGTTCAACGTAACTAAACCAATCGACTCAGGTTCCCTCTCTCTCAGAATTCCCCCAATAAAAGGTCCAGATGGACTTCAGTCTCTGTTCATGAGAACTGTTCTTAAAGCTAATCCTCGAGTTTATTAAACAGTTTATTGAAATGCATTTGTAATCCTGTTCATGCCCTGCCACACGCTGCAGTCTCAAAGTTTGAAGTGTAAACTCTTCAACATGCCCAAAACTCCCTCACACTCTCTGCGTGGACTAATCCTCTCCTGGCTCCGTCAGTGTCCACGTTGGATTAGGTTAATCAACATGATGCACCTCCATCACGTCAGCCTCTCCCGCTTTGCTCCTTCCCTCGATTTGTTCTGCTTTTCTTTCCAATCCGCGAAGTGGCCGTCTTTATTAACCTGCTGTCAGTGCTGCTTGTTGTCATGTAGACTAATCCTCCTGCAGTGCAGATAAGGGACCATCTTTCCTAAAGATCCAACAGATTGGTGCTTCGTTTGTTTTCCTATCGACTGAGCTCATTGACAAGGCATCCCGTTCTCTTTTAGGTTTCACCGATTCCTCTTCTCCTTTTTTTCTGCACGGGTCGGTTTCCTCTCAGGTTCTTTAAACTCCACCTTCTGTTACCTGAAACACCATCAGTGTGGTTTGTGTTCTCTTAAGTAGAAAGTAAAATCCTGAATATTTTAAGTTGAAGCAGCAGAGCTAATGTGCGTGTGTCCATCAGAAACACTGTATTACAGTAATCACATCACTGTGTCATTGTTCTGCTTTACAGAAACGCACACTATTAGAGGGAAGCACACACACACACACACACATCCCTGTGGAAACCTGTCACTACACAACACAGATGTGACAGATGTGTTTCAGGGCACAGATTTTCCCTCGTCGTTGCCTTCACTGGCACCGGGAGTCATAATCCTGTGTGAGCACAAGTTCTTACATATTTTAAAATACTGCTTAACAACAGCAGCTCACATCTTTGGATCCTTTAACTGATTTGTGTGTTTTTGAGGTGCATTTCTGACTGCACCCTCTGTAACGACCCAAATCTATTTAAAGGCAGACAGGTGGCGTTAACAGCACAGGTCACGCTGCATGCTCCACATGTTTAATCACCGCCGTGGCCCTGCTGGACTTTACTTATGTTGTCCATTAGTGAGCAACAAGAACAGAGATGAGCAAACATGTGCAGCGTCTTATATTTCTATACTTGTGGAAACAGGAAGTAAAGAAGCTGCCAGTGTCAGAATGCAGAGTTTGAATCTGGCTGCCATCATCTGTTCACTGCCAATCCCGAGCTTCCTCCAGCTAAGAGTGGACTGCATGACCATGTACCTCACCTATATCTTAAGGTTTTACAAAAAGGGCACAAAAATGTACCTTTGTTTTTGATCAGCCAATAATCATTTTATGACCCCTACCCAGTGAGTCTGTGGGTGGCTTACCCCAACATGAACTGGGCAGCTAAAGAGGAAACGCTGGTTCTACATTCATTTATTAACAATCAAGTATTTCTGCAGGTAGTGTGATGCTTTAATTACATTTTACTGGTCATACCTTTGTACTTTTACATGAAACTGCACTTTATTAGCTCTTTGCCACATTTATATTTATGTGCAGCAGAGCAGCTTTGCATTAAATGGAGCCTCTTATATATTATACTGGGCATTGGTGCAGATGTAATTGAGCAGCATGTGGGCGGGGCTTCTGTCCCTCAGATGACCATTTGTGGATTTCCCCTCTCTGTGGAATCAGACAGATCCCAGAGCAGTCTGCAGCTTTGGGCTCACAGGGAGCTCATTACTGGAAATGTTGGTCATGTTTAAAATGAGCAATGAAATTGTCAGTGTGTAAACAGTTTTTTAATCAAACACACACACACACACACACACACACACACACACACACACACACACACACCTAGTCTGTTTCGTCTTCTCTCTGTTGGTCTGGGATTATTTATTTTTGTGCAGCAGATGGGGAGAAAGGCAAAACACCTTCATCACTGACAAAGATTTGCATTTCACCTGCACAATGAAACACCACGGTGTTTCTGCGGCATCGGCATCACCTCGTTCCAAAAAGGGACTGACAGTCAAAGTGTAAACAACACAAACCAAAGCCTCCGAGACCGACTTCAAACCTGTGCTCATATACTGTCTGTCATTTGTGAGTCGGTGATAATTGACCTGGTCAGTCATTTTGGTTTCTAAAATTGACGGCGTCTTCATTAATCCCATGCAAACGTACACCTATCTGGAACAACCCTGACATATTACAAAACAATAATATGATAAACTTTTCAGATTGGAGTGATAAAGGAATCAAATATTTAGAACATATACTAGAAGGAACAGAATTTATTTCATTTGACGGACTAGTTACACAATATGGGATCAACAAGAAAAGATTTTTAGAATATCAACAAATTAAATCCATAGTAAAAAAGAAATTTAAACCGGGTCAAGTTGAACTACAAACACCACCAAGTGTGGTTCAATTTCTTACTCTTAAAACCCCCAAATTACTATCCAAAATATACAGAATGCTTTCTAAAACAGATGAATCAATATCACTTCCTATTGCAAAATGGGAAGCGGATTTATCAGTTAACTTAGACCTAAACTTCTGGTCTCAGATTTGCTTAAAAACCTTTCATCTAATTAGAAATCCCAGTCTTCAATTAATTCAATACAAAATATTACATAGAGTGCACTATACAGGTCATCGGATGTTCAAGATGGGCTTTACGTCTACCAACAACTGCTCACACTGCCAAACCAATTCACCGGACAATTATATCCACGCTCTTTGGTTCTGTCCACCAGTTCAGAAGTTTTGGCGCGAGATATGTGAAGACTTATCGAAGTGTCTGAAATGTAACATTCCAACTTCCCCCTTAGTGTGTTTGTTGGGCAGCTTAGATAATGTCACTTCAGAAAAGAATATAGCCCATATGGTTTTCACTGCCCTATGCATAGCCAAGAAAACAGTCCTCATGAACTGGAAAAATAAAAATAATCTTAATTCTAACCAATATAGAAATTATCTATTAGATTACATTAGTCTTGATACAGCCTCTGCCACCACATCAGATCAATTGCTCTGGGCTCCTTTGATCAGCTCCATCACCTAGTGGGGGTGGGGGGTCATAGTTTGGTCCCGCCTTCACTGTTGTGATTGGTGTGGGGGTAGGGACAGGCTTAGGGCGTCGGGGGTTCCCCGGAGGCATCTTCCTTGGGGGGCTCAACCCGGGGTAGCGGTCATGTCCGGTTAGGGGCTCTGTTGGCTCTCAGGTGACTGTTTCCTCGCGGCTGCGTGCAGCGGGGCTAGGGGAGGGTCTGTGCTGACGGACGTGGGTTACTGACCTGGTAGCCTGGCTGGCCCTGGGTGGGTCCGGGATGGGCGTGAGGTTCTGGGGGCGCTCCGTCTCTGGGCTGGGACCCGGACCGGGCCTCGGGGGCTTGGGTCCTGGTTGGTGTGTTGCCGGGGTTGTGGGCGGGTGGGTGCATGGGGGCCCAGCCCTGGAGCAGGGTGCCGCCGGTGCATCGAGCCACCTGGGGGGCTCTTCAACTGGTGGGGGAGATTGTCACATCTTGCAGGAGCTTTCCTCTCCTCAGGAGCTCCCTCTGCAGGAGGGGGAGATACAGGAGAGGTGGAGGAAGATCTCAGCCTGGGTGTTTATTGTCTTATGTAGTCTGGAAGATGAGTGGATGGTGGGGTGGGTGCAGTTTTCTCTGTGGTGGGGTTGGGTGGACTGTCCCGGGCTCTGTGGGGCCGGGCGGCGCTGCTGCACTGGGCCCCGGTCTGGATGGGCCTGGGCCCCCTTTCCCTGGCGGGTCGCGGAGTATGGGGGTGCCTACTGGGGTCAGCGGGGGAGCTGGCCCCAGGGAGGGGTCACTTGCCCCTCCCTTCCTTCCCTCCCCATCTCCAGCTGCCTCCCTCTTCCCGCTCCACCACAACCACCCACACATGCAGGACCTTGGAGTAGGGGTATGTCACCAGGGTGCAGAGGAGGCCCCCCCTTGTCCCCTTCTGGCTGCCTCTGCCTCAATTTTATCCCACAACTTAGACATTCACATTACTCACACTCTCATTACACATACATATAGGATCTTGGGGGTGGGCACGATACACGGAGTCCAAAGTACCATCAGGGTGTACACCCCACCCCTGGCAGTCGTTGCCCACCTCTCAATTTTAAATACACGTAGACATTGAGGGCTAGCAGGAGGGACCATGCGCTTACCTGCTGCTCTCTGGCAGGTAGCTCCATGCCCTCCTGGGTTTTAAATGCACCTTAGAACACACATGCATCAACACTACAATGAGCGGGTGGAGGGAGGTTTGGAGTCTTCTCTCACCCCCGTTCTCTGCGACCTGCTGGAGCGGGGGGGCTAGGAGGAGGAGTTGGCCGTCCGACTGCGGTCTGGAGTGTGGGGCCTCCCTGCTGCTGCGGAGTCGGGGCGGTCTGCCTCCCCCCACCGCAGGGAAAAGGGTAACACCACCTGGGTCTGGGTGCAGTTCCCCCCTCCAGGGGCAAGGGTACCTAGACCCGGTTCGTAGAGTACGCTTGGGGAGTATGATCGTGTGTACAGCGTCTCTTTATGTCTGTCTCCACGTTGGTTGAGTGTGGAGTAAGTGCATATGAACCACCATCTCTGTCCAACAAAGTGTCCACATCCCGAGACTGGAAAACTAGATCCTTTAATGCTCGGATCTCTAAACGGGCAGTAATCGTGGTTGGAAAAAGACTTGTGGTCATATGGAAGTGAATGGGAAAACTGCGCTCTGCTGGAAGCAGAGTGAACACCTTCCTGATGAGTCTTTGGCCTCAGCTGTTTACTTCACGTCACCCTGGATAAAAAATGAAGTCAGCTTTATGCAGTCTGGTCAGTCAAAGTGTAACAAAGGAGTTATGCAGGGTAACTGGCCGAGGACATGTGATCGGCAAGCCAGCAGAAAATGAGGGTGTTACCTCAATCAGACCACTCCCACATCGCCACATCTGGTTTTATTAAACAACACATTTACAGCAGTGAAAGTACTCGTATCAGAAGGTAGCTACACCCATCGTTTATACTGGTCACAGTTAACTAAAACTTCTTAATCTTAAAAGAAAATCACATTTTAAAACTTTTAGGGTAAGATGAACGTCACAGACTGCATCCATTCACTTCTACTTATGCTGGAGGGGGGCATCACTGGGTTAAGTGGGGCACACCCTGGACAGATCACCAGTCTGTCACGGGGCTAACACACACGTATTCACACCTCTGGGCAATTTAGCATCACCAGTTAACCTAAACCCGCTAACTGCACGTCTTTGTTTCCACCATCTGGCCTCTGTGTGGCGTTTGCATGTTCTGACCCACAGCCCAAAGTCAGGACCTTCAGGCTGTGAGGCAGCAGTGCTAATCACCGCTCTGCAGCAGGCTCAGTCAAACAATCAACAATTTTGTTGAACTTTTTTTTTTGCACTAACCAGACAAAGCGGTGGCATTAACCCTTTAAAGCCAGTCGTATTTGATACGTGTGGTTTTGTGAGTTTTTGAGACTTCTACATCATCAGCGTGACTTTGTTTTACCCTCAAAATGATGTAAATTGCATGACACATTTTTAATGACTAGATTGCAAAAATATGGCTAAAATAGCAAATGTGATACAAGTTAAAACGCATATGCAGATTAAAATGTGATATGCTTTTATATATTTTGTCTACAGTTTCAACAAAGATTTCTGGCAGTTTTTTATGGTTCAGTTTTAAAAGGTTAACAATGACTTCCTGATCGTTGATCCTGAACGTCGCTAAAATTTCATCGTTAGTCAGAATGAACTTAATTAGAAAAATAAAGCTGTCGACAAAGAAGAAGGTGATCAAAGGAAACACTTGTGTGATGGTCATTTGTTAGGACTCTTGCTTTGAATGCCCACAGAAGACTTTTTCTTGACATTGAAACAGGGCTGCAATGATACCTCAGCTTTGTCCTGAAGTTTGTGCTCCTCTGCAGCATTCATGCAACTGCTACCACGGCCTCAGAGAAAAAAGAGAAAGCGTTATAAAAAAGAGAGACATGGATTTCATAATTTGCCATTAAAATAATAAAAGAGAAATGAGCACAGAGGCTGAAGGAGAAAGGAGAAAACATGCAGAGAGGCTGAGGTGCTTGTAAAAGTTAGACAGATAGGGAGAGAGTCCCCGGGGGTTTCTGCTGACACGCTGAATGACCACAGCGACGGCGAGGAGCAGATTGAATTCGCCAAAATAGCCTTTTTGCTGCAGTTCACTTCAACCCCCGGGTCAACCGTAAAAGCAGCCGTGCCGTGCAATATCTGGAAATTGATTTGCATTCAGGAAAAACCAGAGCTTCTTATCATCTCTCTCCCTGCGGTCGGCACGGATGACAAGTTTAACAGGGGACACGGAGAGAGCGCTAAACGGAGTCGGGATTTCTTTCAGCCACGTTTGTGTGTTTTGATGTGAGGAGAAAACGGGCCGCGCGTGTCTTTAGATACAACAGCCTTTGCCGATAGGCCGCTGTCCTCTGGCGACCCGACCTAACGGCATCGCAGATTTACTGTCGCTGCTCTTTTACCACACATTTGAACCTCAGAGGGAATAACATGCAGGATTATAGGGAACAGAGTGAGTCGGAACAGGGAGGCATCAATCCAACTTTATCCAGTTCTGATACGATAGATGCCTTAGCTGTGGGCATAAGCTGCTACGATTACTGACGACTGAGAATCAGACATCAGGCTCGACTCGAACATTTCATAACCTCACAGAGCTGATGGCGTGTCGGGCAGCTACATTTCACTTATTTCAATGTATTCCTGGGAAGATGGGCCTCTCTAAATGAGGAATGCAGGTCACATCGAATGGGATGAGCAGGGAAATGACCTGATCCGGTCTGAGTCTGTGAACCTTCACCATTTGGGGTCCGTTCTGCAGCGCAAGTAGACTCCGACACAAACACTGACCATCTGCCAGGAAACGATTGCTGATGACCTGTTGGACTAAAATCCAAAGATATCTATCATGAGCCATGTGGAGGCAGAAGAAGATTCTTGTCACAGCGCAGAAGATGTAATCAGTTCGACCCAAGAGGGCAGCAGAAATTACAACAAATATATCATCATAGCTCTACAAAGACATTTTAAATGGCCAATAATAATAATGCAGAGTCATAAAGATTCTTGTAAAACCAGTAACTTCTATTTTTTATATATAAGCTTCATAAATCCTGTTGAGTCTGTTTCAAAAACCGTACATCACCTTTTGGCACAAACACCGCTTCGCATCCATTTGATCCATTACAGAGTTACTTCTGGGTCTCTCTGTGAACACTTTCCCACATGAAATGTAATCAGATTACAATTGGAATGCCTGCAGCATGTGTATTCCCTCTTTAGAGTCTTGAAGTTATTTTAGTTATAACTTTTCAACATCAAACTTTTTCCCTCAGCGTGACTGAGAACAGCCTGACTGGTGATGGATCCGTTTGTTCAGTACAGTACATGTTTCAGTCTCACAGTTAGAAAGACGGAGATTATTCTGAGCTGATAACAAATCAGTGATGTCATCACGACTGATCGATTATAAAAGTGATGACGTCAAATACAAAAAACAGCAAACTAGCATCTAACTGGATTTCAAAGTTGTAAAAATATAAACTCTGACCTCTGATAGAGTCAGTCAGCTGATCCAGGTGTTGCTGGAGAGGAGGAGTCAGTGAGGAGGTAAAGCTCACAGAGTGTGCTACCTCAGCCCAGGTAATGACGCTGCATTCAGGGGAAACTCTGTTGCTGTGAGCTGTAAACACACAGAGATCTGATTGGACGAGCTGGATCACATGTTCAGCTCGTGATCAGATTAAATGGAATCATTGTGAGACCCTCGTTAGAAAGAAAAACCTGCATGTGAGAGCAGGTGTTCAGCTCCAGACCACATGTTAAAAGCAGGCGTAAATGAGGCCAGAAACACTTCAAATTATCACATGAAAGCAAACAAACCCTTTGAAAGGAGCGACTCCATCAGTGAACGTTCAGCTTACATCGTTCAAACCCACACAGGTGCTGCTGTGAGAGGCTGATTAGAGCCCTCACAGGGCTGCGTGGAGGTGGACACTCCTGTTGGTTTGGTCACACCTTTGGGTGGCAGAAATAACTGTTTGTTATCACTGATGACCTCAGCAAGTCTGCAGGGCCGCTATTGGCTCTGATCAGCCACAATGAATAAAGCCAGCTGGTGGCTGCAGCACCTGCACTGATTTAGCAGCTCAGCTCGGTCCTGCTCATCATGGGAAACGTTTCTGCATCACAAAGACAAATAAACTTTATTTACACTGCATGTTTCATTCCACATATATACACATATAGATAAGAACAAACCCAAGCCAACACCAGTCAATTAAAAAACAAATAAAATGGTAATTAACAGACAAATGTGAGCAAGTCAATTAACGAAGTCATCAGGGACAGTGAGCAACAATGAAATCAAAGAACGAAGCAACACACAAGTTAAAACTGTCAAAGAAACTGAAGCCTGGTGTTATAATTAAAACCAACAGCAGTGAAAGACGATGAGACGTCAAAGAAAAGGAAATAATAATTGATTGAATCTCTGCAATTAAGCTCCATAAACAAGCAGAAATTAAATAAAATGATAACTAAAAGAGGAAGTGACCTGTAAGCCAGTAAATGTAAATGCATCAAGGGTCAAAGGGGTCAAAGGTCAAGCAGAGAGGGATGCTTCTGAGGTTTAAACAAACTGTGTTACTTTGGTTTCAGTGATTTAAAGTTTGCTGTTAAACTGTTTTTTTCTTACTATCATTAATACTCATGAACAGTCGAAGCCCCCCCACTGCGTCCCCCCACAGTCTTTCTGTTCGACTGCAGGTTTGCCCCACCTCCCAGCAGCTGTGGCCCCCCCACTGTCTCTGAACAGCAGGGGGCAGACTGAGGAAGAGTGAAATGAAATAAGAATGAAAACAACCCCGTGAAGTGAAAACTACGGCAACGAAAGAGATAGTTACTCTTAAAGTAAGTTTCATCCTCTGAGATGATTCTTCAACGTACCAGCTGCGGGAGACGCATCACAAGTCGATCGCTTTGTGGTGATATAATAAGACCAAGCTGGACTGGGTGCAGAAATATGGTTGATACCGACGCATGGAGGAAAACGGGTGAACAGAGGACTCAGAGGCTCCTCCTTCATCAATCTGCAGCTGATGGTAGCGGCTGCACTCTTTGCACAGGGTCAGGGTTTGGCTTGTTCCATGACAACAGTCCCTAAATCTGACGCTCAAAGGAAGCTAACAAATGAGATGCAGCATTAATGGAGTTCATCCAACCTTTAAAGCAAAATTCCAGCTTCTTCTCTAAACTGGACTCCCGGCACTCAACTCAGGATCAATGAACAAACCTGCAGGCAACAGAAGACTCAGAGGGAGAGATGCCACCACCAGGCTTCACCTTCTCTGGCTTCAAAAGCAGGAGAGAGAAGGTTAACGATGGCAGACAACAGAAGGATAACAGATGTCATTTCCCTCGACTTTGGTTTCAGCTCACATAACAGTTGTGGTTGCTTCACACAGTGACTGGATGATGGGTGGAGCTAAGGTAAACTTCAAAGGGATCAAGCCCCCAAATCAATCTGAGAGCCTTGTTTTTAACGGTGGAGTACACTTTTGGATGAACTTTCTGGAAAGATTACACACTGTATGCACAACACCGTCAGAGCCATCGTGGAGAAAGATGGAACCAGTTCCTGCATCACTTGGATCAACGACAGGTTTGAATGGCATGACAGTGCAGCTGACAGCATTCATCACCTCTTTGATTTCCAGTTTCAAACTCATGATCCTGTCCAACGCTGTCTTCACCCCCACGCTGTTCACACTTCTAGCTACGTTATGGTAGAACAATTTGAATCCAGCTTTGATGTTCCTGGACTCTGCCTTCCTTCTTATGTCTACCTTCCTTCTCTTTATCATATTGCCCATGTCTCTCCCTTTACCAATGATAGTCCCCACATTTAAAGTGCAGCAGCTCCCTGCTGGTCAGCAGCACCAGCCAGTTCAGTTTGTAACGATGGCAGCAGCTACAGACATGGAGGACACTTTCATTTATAAATGTATGTTTGTTTGGAAGTAGCAATACAAATGTCAAGATGAAAAAGTTAATGGAAGTTTAATTGTACATGTCAAGGTGAATTTATTCACAGTCATTACACGTAGGTGACTGTAAATGCACAGTGCTGCTGATTTTTAACAGAACGATTAGTTTTAATATGACTGTGTCAGGTCACAAAATAAACCTTTGAAGAAATTAAAAGGCAAAAATGTAGCTGTGTAAACTCCAAATATCTGTTCGATTTATCAACACGTTCTTGGAGATGTTTGCTACCCACCAGCTCGATGACTGCTCATCGTTTTCAGACCCCCCGCGGTCTTTCGCCATTCAGGTTAAACATGATATATAAGTCACTTAGATAACTTAAAAATGTTATTGTTTGGCTTTTGTCAGTGTTTGAGACTTTGTAGTCTTCACACTGCTGAACAGAAAAATGATGGAACAGTATACTCCAATGTCCTGTCGTATTGTAGGGAGTAAGGAGCAGACAGCTGGCTTCATCAAACTCCTCCGTGACAATGAACACCTGTTCTCCGGTGCCAAAAACTCAGCCTCTGTGGTTGGAGGTACAGCAACAGTATGCATGCATAAATCTGTTGGGCATAATGGAGAGTGCTTTTCCTTTCTTTTAGTTCCAAGTTGGTATTTTTTGCTGTGGATCCTGTTCAGGGATTAACATGATTGACATGTTCTGATGTGTTCTGTCTGTTAGGGCAATTCTGGAGAAGACGGGCCTGCAGTGGGGAAATCACCCCACTGCAGGCCAAAAAAACAAACAAACATGGGACAATCTAAAAAACAAAAAACAAAGCATGTACAGTAGTACTGAAATATGTATTAGTCAAACTTCTTCATGTAAACCTGTACTGTTTTGGTCAACTGCCACTTTTGATTTCACCTGCCTTTAGGGAGTATCCCAGGTCAGGTGAGGGGGTGAGTGGGAAGACCACTGCTGCTGCATGGTCCTGGTTTGCCCTCATGGATGAGGTGTTAGGACAGAGGCCTTCTACCAGGCCTCCAGTCATAATTGCCTCCATCCAGGAGGACACTCCAGGGCTCAGTTCAGCAGTGGGCAACCAAGTTCAGGATGAGGAACGGCAGGAGGATGAGGCCCAGCTGGAACCAAGACGGGAAAAGAGAAAGAGGGACAGGGAGGATGAATCCTTGGAATTAATTAGAGAGGACATGAGACTGAAGGAAAGACGAGCTGAGAGAGTGGACAGGCTGATATGCTTACTGGAGAAAGTTGTAGAAAATGATTATAAAGTATTGTAAATACAACCCACTGTACAGAGTTACACTTTATTTGAACATCTGTGCAAAATATGTAGAACAAATACGAAATGATTAAAGTTCTGTAAATAAAAGTAGTGGTACAGAGTCAAACTTTATTTGAATTGTTGGACAAACGACGTACAGCATTGACAGAATGTATAAAGTCCTGTAAATAAAAATCATTGTATTTGAACTCATACTATGTACAATGTAACAATTTATTTGTAACTGAATTAAGAACTTGTCTGAACTGAGGGAATAACAACAAAACCCAACAGGATTATTAATCAGTAAGACTTATCATTACAGTCCAGGATTCACCTGAGTGTCCCAGTGTGCACAGGCCTGTTATTTGGCTGAGCAGGACGTCTCGGGCAGTGCTGCTGAATCTGCTGGACCAGGACCAAAGACGTGAATGAGGTGCCGCAAGTGAGACCGTTGGTTTGCGTTTCCAGCTGAGCATCATACAGCGTGGTCGCCAGAAGTTGTTCAGGGATGCTCGTTTCCAGTGTCCACCGCATCATCACAGGTCTAATGTAACTGACGGCTGCCGCGGTACTAATGTATGCAGAAAGATGCAAGAACAAAGTGGTGCACACAATCCTGTTAATACAGATATGACAAGTAATATTCTAGCACTACTAAAAGCATACCTGCCTGTTAACAATAATCGTGGTCCTGGGGTACCTCCTCCAGGGCGGACACCGCAACAGATAGCTGCTCCCACCAGAGAGCACCACTCACTGCCTCCAAACCAGTCTCCCCCCCATCTTGCGCATCATCCTCGGGGCTCATCACCCGGGGCCATAACGTCACCAGCATCGAGGCAGATGTTGTGCAGAATAGCACATGCTGTTATGACCTGAAACAGATGCTTTGTGTTGTAAATAGCGTGTTTATACCTGAACATACACTGTAGTTCCCATTATGTAATTATGATTATTCAAAAATCAATGGCAATGTATTCTACTGACTTACATGTGGTACAAAGGTGTGGTGCACCTCCAGCACTTGGAGGAAGATGGCCCGGAACCGCGTCTTCATCATCCCAGGACACGCTCTATAATACAGCGTGCCCTGGGATGATGAGAGTTGAAGTGCTGGGCTCCCACACCTTGGACTGGCCTCTTGTAGGGAGTGATGAGGGGGTGTGGATTAGTGATGGCATTTCCGGCTCTTTCGGCTCCGAACCGGCTCTTCAGGTTGTTTTGTTGCTTTAATTAATTTATTATTAACAATAATATAAAATTATGCACAAAAGGAATTACTAATGTAAAAAAAGAAGTGCTTTTATTTATGGTGGCCCCCAGAGACAAAACACGTACAAACTCCAAAACACATTTCTAGCATTAACTGAACTTCAAAACAGAGCTACATAGATCACTTAAATTACACAATTGAAAGCATGTGTGTATTGTTTGTGTGTTTATACACAAGCACTCATATATTCATTTACCTGTTACTACCACACACCAACTCTCGTTGGTACTTCCTGGCTAGTGTAGCCACCAGGTAACAAAAGCTCAACACTGCCCCCTAGCATCCAGGAGCACTTTTGATGTCTTTTGTACGTGTTTTGGAGTTTTTACGTGTTTTGGAGTTTTTACGTGCTTTGTCTCTAGGGGCCACCGTAAATATACTTTTATTTATTCACTCCACATAAAATATAATAAATAAATCATATAATACAAAAACCAACTATTCACATTTCAATTTTTAACTATTTAAATTTTCAGCTTTTTCCTTTTAAACAAATTTAAAGTGAAACAACACAAAACACTGCAAACCACAACACAATTAAATATAAATTACAATATGAAAACAAAATGCACCACAAAGCAAAATGTGTCTGCGAGTGCTGGTCATGAATAGGGCAGTGAGTTTAGCGGGCTTGATCTGAATCCAGCAGAGCACCTTTGGGAGGCAGAGATTAGCAGGATGAATGCACAGCAGAAAAATCTGCACAAACTCAATTTTATTTAAACAGAAGAGTTAATGAGTCATCTCAGGGCACGTTACACTTTAAGATCTTGGAGCAAGCAGTTGGCGACAGTTGGAGAAAAAAAACGTCCTTTGATGTGATGAATCGTGTCAACACGGAGCAGAATCGGGAAGGTTTCCAACATCTCGTCAAGACCTGACAGCAGAGGGAGGCCTAAACCATTACTGGTATGCTGTTCCTATTAAAGTGCATGCTGGGTGTAATGAGGATTTTTTGCTTTGTAGATATACATACATTTCTGAGGATGACTCGCCCTGTCACAAAGAAAAAAACTGTAAGACGGGAAACACCGATCCACACTGCACAGATTTAGTATTTTCAGAATAAAGGCTGTAAAGTTTTCACGTTTGGGACACACCACAGGAGTAGAAGTTGTCACCTTTGTGACTTGAGACAGATGGGAACTGGAGCTTTGTATTTGTGACAGGATCTCCTTTTGTCCTTGGCAGAACGTGTTGCTTTGAAAAAAGGATAAAAATAAAAAGCTGCAGTTCTGCTAATGTCCACATGAGGCTGGCTACAAACGTCAGTCTATCCTGATAAACCTTGTTAAAATGTTCAGCTTGACAGCAGAAACTGAGATGTGATCATACTTGAAGACAGGAAGTGGGAGGTGGCTGTCGCATGAGCAGAGAGGAAGAATTAGATCCCGATCGAGCTGGAGCTCACCTCTCCCTGAGGTCCTGCACAGACAGTTAAAGATGAGGAAAAATAGGGTGATTCATAGGATTTTAGAGCATTGAAAAGTGATCTGGAAGGAGGTACAGAAAAACAGGCCAAGCCGATATGTATCGAGACAGAGCAGCCTGAAGGTGATGATCCTGATCATTACATGGAGTGTTTTGTATTAAGGCCTTACACTTTACCTTGAATAACAGACTAACTTCATATCCATTTGTCATCTCATCCTTTGAACACTGGGACATGGTAGGTGAACATATTAAGAGGTTTCATTTTATAGTTTATTAGCTCTATAAACTTCATCCCTTAATCGATGTTTATATTCAGGGCTCTCGTGTGACATCATGAAATATTGCTCAGCGGCATGTTGCCTCCTTTCATTCAGCTCAGTAAGTTTCTTTAGTGCACTGTGGCTCCCATTAGCATTAGCCAACTGTTCATCAGATTGACTGGTTATTGATTCCAGTTTGTTACTGGACTGAAACATCATTCCTTCAGCTCTGCTACTCAAACACCAAAAACAAAAGTGCTGCTGATTATGTCCCACACTGATTAGTTTCCTTATGATCTTATTGATTACATGTTTATTTTATACAGGGAGTGCAGAATTATTAGGCAAGTTGTATTTCTGAGGAATAATTTTATTATTGAACAACAACCATGTTCTCAATGAACCCAAAAAACTCATTAATATCAAAGCTGAATGTTTTTGGAAGTAGTTTTTAGTTTGTTTTTAGTTTTAGCTATTTTAGGGGGATATCTGTGTGTGCAGGTGACTATTACTGTGCATAATTATTAGGCAACTTAACAAAAAACAAATATATACCCATTTCAATTATTTATTTTTACCAGTGAAACCAATATAACATCTCCACATTCACAAATATACATTTCTGACATTCAAAAACAAAACAAAAACAAATCAGCGACCAATATAGCCACCTTTCTTTGCAAGGACACTCAAAAGCCTGCCATCCATGGATTCTGTCAGTGTTTTGATCTGTTCACCATCAACATTGCGTGCAGCAGCAACCACAGCCTCCCAGACACTGTTCAGAGAGGTGTACTGTTTTCCCTCCTTGTAAATCTCACATTTGATGATGGACCACAGGTTCTCAATGGGGTTCAGATCAGGTGAACAAGGAGGCCATGTCATTAGTTTTTCTTCTTTTATACCCTTTCTTGCAGCCACGCTGTGGAGTACTTGGACGCGTGTGATGGAGCATTGTCCTGCATGAAAATCATGTTTTTCTTGAAGGATGCAGACTTCTTCCTGTACCACTGCTTGAGAAGGTGTCTTCCAGAAACTGGCAGTAGGACTGGGAGTTGAGCTTGACTCCATCCTCAACCCGAAAAGGCCCCACAAGCTCATCTTTGATGATACCAGCCCAAACCAGTACTCCACCTCCACCTTGCTGGCGTCTGAGTCGGACTGGAGCTCTCTGCCCTTTACCAATCCAGCCACGGGCCCATCCATCTGGCCCATCAAGACTCACTCTCATTTCATCAGTCCATAAAACCTTAGAAAAACCAGTCTTGAGATATTTCTTGGCCCAGTCTTGACGTTTCAGCTTGTGTGTCTTGTTCAGTGGTGGTCGTCTTTCAGCCTTTCTTACCTTGGCCATGTCTCTGAGTATTGCACACCTTGTGCTTTTGGGCACTCCAGTGATGTTGCAGCTCTGAAATATGGCCAAACTGGTGGCAAGTGGCATCTTGGCAGCTGCACGCTTGACTTTTCTCAGTTCATGGGCAGTTATTTTGCGCCTTGGTTTTTCCACACGCTTCTTGCGACCCTGTTGACTATTTTGAATGAAACGCTTGATTGTTCGATGATCACGCTTCAGAAGCTTTGCAATTTTGAGACTGCTGCATCCCTCTGCAAGATATCTCACTATTTTTGACTTTTCTGAGCCTGTCAAGTCCTTCTTTTGACCCATTTTGCCAAAGGAAAGGACGTTGCCTAATAATTATGCACACCTGATATAGGGTGTTGATGTCATTAGACCACACCCCTTCTCATTACAGAGATGCACATCACCTAATATGCTTAATTGGTAGTAGGCTTTTGAGCCTATACAGCTTGGAGATTGACAACATGCATGAAGAGGATGATGTGGACAAAATACTCATTTGCCTAATAATTCTGCACTCCCTGTATTTCAGTACCTGCCTTCACTTTAATGATAAATTATTTGACTTTAGTTCATCCATGTTTGTTTTTTGGGGCTATTTATTAGTTCTTTCATATTTTAGTCATAATCGTGTTCTGATAAACATGTTTAACTGAAGACCAGGTGAAAAAAAGTCTAATGTTAAAATAGAGTTACTGCAGTAACCTGATGGAGACGTTATTGGATTCTTTCTGTCTGCAAAGTGAAAGTTGAAAAGCTGCTAGTAATTAATAGGACAAATAAAAATGATACAAATAATAAATTAAAGTTACTGTGAAACTGAAGCTGTTAAATGTTTCTGTGGGACCAGAAGTTCAGGCCTGATGAACCTGATAAGTAATCAATTTGTTTTTATTGAATATCTGAGATACAGATGACACACGACTGCACGTTACCTCATGCCTGAAGGTGACAGAGGCTGCTGTGGGTTAAACCGTGGACCGGTCACAGGTCGTTTTAGTCACCGGCTAATCTAAACACGCACGTCTCGGGACTGTGGGAGGAATCCGCAGAGCCAGCTGGCGGGTTTAAACAAAAACCATCTCACTGTGACTTCTCAGCACCACGCCACCTCTTCAATCCTCTCTGAAAGCAATTTCATTGTAAAGGAAAGTGGAGGAAATTCCCAGTCTGTACAAACACTGCATCCAGCTATTAGGCAGGGCTCAGCACTAATCTCAGACAAACAGGTCTATTACAAGCTCCTTACTGCAAACTTTCCTCTTTGTGTTGTTTTCCTTCTGATGAAGCACAAAGGGAATTTCACTTTGAGGGATCCACGCCAGATTTGACTTGGGGTGTTTTGTAGATCTTTGCAATATAGTTACAAGAACTCTGAAGATGTGAGGCAAACTAAACAGTCTGAATTAGGGACTTCACAGCTGTCACAGCGCGCCCAGGGCTCGACACAAGCTCGGGTTAATTTGCATGGCTACCACTGAATGTTTGTTAGCTCTGAAATCTGTTAGTGTCATCTACAGCACGCATCATAAAACGTATGATGTTGGCGATTCAAATGCAGCTCAACAGATCTGATCATTTTTCCATAGGCTTTTAGAGCAACATCCACTTCACACAAATTTAGCATCAACAACTTGTCTATTATAAGTATTATTATTATTATTATTAATAGTAGTAGTACTGCTACTGTTCGGTCCAGCAAATATGGTGACGTTATCTTCCAGGTCAAAAGGTCGCTGTGCGACAGTAAAAACTGAACCGCAGATGGATGGAAAGTAGAGAAGTAGGAGAACTACATCGAGTTGACAGGAAACGTGTGTCTGCAACTTTAATTTAGGAATCACACTGTGGGCGTCTAAATGAAGCAAAATAAAAGCCCCATACTGCGCTGACAGGCGTGGTCAGGCTTGCAGGTGATTTGCTAAAGTTATAAGTTGTGTGATGGAGTGCTGTGTGGTTGGGACCCAAACGCCGGACTCTCAGAGACCGGACTTAAACTCAAAATGCAGAGGACACTTACAAACACGCTAAAACGTGAAACCTAAACTAGACTGGAACCTAAACACAGCAGAAGGAGAGGGTACGACACAGAGCGAGGACAACACAGGGCTTAAATACGCACTGGAGAAATCAGGGGATGGGAGACAGGAGGGAAACACAGCTGAGAGAAATTAGACTGAACGAGACAACTGAAGCAAAACTAGAAACACTGACATGAGACACGGACTCAAAAAAGTGGGTCAAGTTTCCTTCTCCCTTTATGTGTTTCATGCTGCGCGTCGTATGTTGTCAAGTTTATATTGTCATGTCTGCGTCTCTTGTTTCCTGTTTTATTTTGAAGGTCTGTGTCCTATGTCAGTGTAGTCAGCTTTGCTTCCTTTGTCTCGTTATGTCAGACTAGTGTCAGCTGTTTCCCCATGTGTTTCCACTTCCCCTAATGGTAAATGGTCTGTATTTGTATAGCGCTTTACTTGGTCCTAAGGACCCCAAAGCACGTTACACTATACGCAATCATCCACCCATCGGTGACGGCAGCTACATTGCGGCACATCTCTGATTCAATGCAGAGAGGTCTGTTAACACATAGTGAGTGAAGAAGAAACACCCAGTGCATCATGGGAATCCCCCGGCAGCCTACGTCTATTGCAGCATAACTAAGGGAGGATACAGGGTCACCTGGTCCAGCCCTAACTATATGCTTTAGCAAAAAGGAAAGTTTGAAGCCTAATCTTGAAAGTAGAGATAGTGTCTGTCTCCCGAATCCAAACTGGAAGCTGGTTCCACAGAAGAGGGGCCTGAAAACTGAAGGCTCTGCCTCCCATTCTACTTTGAAATACTCTAGGAACAACAAGTAGGCCTGCAGAGCGAGAGCCAAGTGCTCTTTGTTCCTGGGTAAATCGGTATGCCTGAGATTAAAGTTATAGTTTTCACACAGCTGAATAAACTTCCGTGTGTGACTTCCTGCCATTGTCATCACCTGTTTGCTGTCTCTTTTTCCCCAATGATCTCTGTTTTCCCCTCTGTCAAGTTCCTGTGTTCTCCTGGCTTCTTGTTTACTTCCTGTTTCTGTTTCTGTTTTGTTTTCTGTGTGTGGAGCTCAAATCACCAGCATGACTTTAAAGAAGCAAGATGGTGAGTTTTTTTCATGTGTGACGTATGAGATATTAAAGTGCAACTAGATCAACAAAAAGATTTGACTATCCAAAGCAAACAGAGAAGCTGTGAAAGAACCCATGAAGGTGACTCGAAGAAGTCTAAAAGCAGCACTCAGACCATCGTTTTGATGGTAACACCAGAAAACAAACAAATCTCTGAAGGAGTCAAATCATCAGACTAGCTCAGTGTCACCACTCTGTTTTACACTGTTAGAAACTGGATGATTTAGTTTGTCTTGTAAAGAAACCATCGTCCAAAAAGTGTGCAGTTGCAAGCGTGTTTGTGTTTGGAAATCACTAAACTAAGCCATCCATCAAAGTTTAATTTTCGTGCCCATGTCTGCCTGTCGTCTCCAAGAACAAAATCAAGTGCAAAGCACGGAGCGTTCCTGACATCCTGTGTGACGGCCTCTGTTTTTTAAACCAGTGCATCCTTATAACAGCGAGAGACTCGGAGGCCTGCAGAAAACACAAAGATGAGTTTAAAAGACCAGAACGCACTACTGTGGTGGGAAAAGCTCGTTTTCAATGTGACGTGAAAGCACAGAGAGCCTGTAATGAGTGACTCAGATTGAAAAGTCTGTTTTTTCTGTTGATGACTTTACTTTATGTGAGATTAAAGGTCTGGTTTCAAAATACTGAGACGCTCACAGCATCTTCAAAACAAATCCCAACGCTGATAAAACGGCCCAAAGAAAATAAAACTCCAGATTTTCTCATAAAAGCGTTTTGTAAGACTTTAAGGATCCGTGACTGCAAACACTGTCGGTTATCCTCTGCAACACAAACTACAGGCTCCAAAAACCCCCAACAACACAACAACACAACAACTAGCAGTGACCTGTAATCAGTCTTTTTGTTATTCAAACAAAAACACCGGGTGAGGTTTGGGAAAGGACCATGGACAACCTGAGCGCGCCAGAAAACTGATAATAGTGGTTAATTTTAACGACCGTGTTGACCAGCGCACCACTCGTCATCCTACGAAGAAACGCCTTTAATCTTTGGCCGTCACCACGACGATAAAGGAGGTGAAGAAAGGGGCTGTTGCCACCATGTAATCTGAAGCTACTGCACACAACCACCGCATCATGCAAAGACGAGGGGGGATGGTAGTGATGGGACATGTCTAAGCACAACAGGAATTAGTCTGGTTCACTGAATCAGTCAGTGATGTTTGGGGAAGTTGGCAGTTCAGGTCCCATCGAGGACCTTTATGGTACAAACCTTTGACAAGTGGTTTGTGAATAACATGCCGAGTGAGTTTGGCTTTCATCAAATCGTATTTCTTTCTTTTTATTGCCATGAAAGGGACCTCAACCTTTACTTTCTACAACAGTTAGAGCGCCGTTCTGTGATTGAGCTGCTTTGTGTCCACCTCACATGTAAAGAAAATGATTGCTGAGCAAGTCTGGAATGAAATTAAGACTTTTGAGTTAAACATTTTCATTTTGCTGTAAGACTGATTGAATTTAGTGTGAGTGAGCTTGACAGCACTATTGAACAACAGGGAGCAAACAAAGGGAGTCGAGGGGAGAAATTCTTTCATTCTTAATGTGAAATAAATAACTGTCAATCGCTCTGTACACTGTCCCATTAAAGAAAAACCATTCAAACATCAGAGTCACACAACAGTAAATACAAAGGCTCCACTGTTGTGCTGCTAATCTCTCACAGGGGTAATTCGCCAAGTCAGTCTTTGAGGTTCTTCAAAGTGAAGGAAACCCCGAGACTCGGCATAAAAATACTCTTTATACTTTGAATTATTGGAACAGTTTGGACGACTGGATGTTCTCAAGAAAATTAAAGTCTGGATTTGTTACCTTCACAAAAATGAAGGTACCTACAATATAACGATATATATCGGATAAAGATATAAAAACGTCTATCGTTTCATTTTACGCTGTGGTTTGTTTCGTGGTGTCACAATATAAACTGTTCACGGCAATATTTTTTCGTTTTGATGGTCGCTGTAGAATTCCTTAAAGTTCTCTCTTTCTCTTATTTAAAATAACCACACTACACTTCAACTGACACTCGACTCCAGCTACACGACGCCCAGCTGAAAACACTTCACGCAATTCGAGCTGCTGAGATTCACAGAATTTACAGAAAATGTCAAATGTTTGTGATTTATATCGCTGTCGGGGCGATAAATGTTTTATATCAGGATATGAGATTTTGGTCATTTGGGCAGCTGGAAGAACGATGAACTGGTTTCTGAACACGACCGGTTCTAGAAAAAACCTTTTATTGAACTAAAATACAGAATGAATAGAAACATATGTGAGACTTCCCTATTAGCGAATTAGCTTTAAAACAGAACGATTTACGACCATCAAGCGATGACGCAAGAACAAGCACTTTCATATTCTATACATTTATTTCAAAGTGCTGAAACCTGCAAAGAAACATATAAAAAGACGATTGTCCTCTGATGTATAAGCACAGCCTTTCACGCTTCAAATCTCGAGCCGTTTGATGTCCCTGACACATTGAAGTACATAACCAACCAAAGCCGAACACTCGTCATGGCCAATTCTCACTGCCTCCTTCCCTGATGGTTAAAAGCACCGCACAGCGAGAGCAACACAAAGGCAGAGAGACATACAGTAATCCGGTTTGAACCCATATGCGCTCGAAACACAGCAATCAACAGCTGAATATAGAGAGACATAAAGAGTGAAATATGACGGGACAGCTTTGAGCTGCCAGCAGCAGAGAGACAGACGGCTGCACGCTGGGGACAGGGAGAGTTCCTCGCCGCGTGATGGAGTGAGGCCAAAAAGGCGGCACTGAAAGGTTCGAGGTTATTATATGTAAGGTCTGCCCCCGTGGAGAGGAAAAAATGCTCTGAACATCCATCTTACACAGTGCCGCCTGCATGGGGAGAACACGCACACACAAACATGCAAACACAGGATGCACACACAAACCAGAAATAGACCTCAGCTCTTGCGCTGGGGAGGGGGGAAGATATTAAAACTGGCGTGTCCCTGCAGACTGGATGGAGAGATGGAGCTCCTTAAAGTCTCTCATCCAAAGCTGTACATTAAACTGCAGTCTGGAACCTGGTTTAATGAAAACTCAACAGCCCCCTGGACTCACAGTGACCGAAAATTAAACTTTTTCCTCAAGTTTTCACCTCCTATGCAAAATGAAAGCATCTGAGATTAGTTTTCTCTTCTTTATGGGGGTACGTGGCTGAAGGTCAGCCGGCCAGCCAAATGAGAAACTAATCTCCCTCCAGAGACGACACATGGGATCCACACGGAGACGCACGCAGCACTTTAAACGTGTGCTAGGCAA
Source organism: Haplochromis burtoni (assembly GCF_018398535.1). NCBI lineage: Eukaryota > Metazoa > Chordata > Actinopteri > Cichliformes > Cichlidae > Haplochromis > Haplochromis burtoni. The sequence continues at coordinate 171,315 of NW_024582478.1, read as the reverse complement.
CTTTTTATGCTAACAACATCCGATTGTTCTGGAGTCTCTCGGTTGCCTACAACAGCCTGCGGGCTGATTTCAGTGCAAAGAAAAGGTACAAAGTTACGGTCCAAGTACTGCAGAACCTCGCTGCTGCTTCCAGCATCAGCTGTTGCTAATGCTAAAGTACAGCATCAGCAGGACGTTCGAGTCATGGAGTGGTTTTGGGATCAGATTAAGCCCTGAGCTGTCTTTCTCTAATGTTTACTGACACTAGCTTACCTGCTTTCAGCTGTCTCATATACTGCTGGGGGGCGGGTAGCTAAATCTATGATACTGTCCAAAAAGCCAAAAAGTAGAGTACACTCAAAGCTCTATGATACAGAGAGACAGAAGAGCATTCACGCTCTTATTCAAACCAACAGCTAGATTACAATTACTAACTAAGCTAACCCTGTGCAGTTTTCCTAACATGGATGTCTTTGGTCTGTGGAAGCCGGAGAGACTCCACACAAACACAAAGGCTCCAGCTGGACTCCAACCCTGCTGGGAGACCAGATATTCGTACTTCAGAGTCTATTCAGTCTTTGAAATCTTAAAACTGACTTTTTTACTTTGGCTTTTAACTCGAGTTCAGTTTGAGTACCATCTGTTTTATGTTTTTGATGTTAATTCATTGTCTTCTGATTTATCTGTATTTGTTTCTCTTTCGTTTTCTCTTGTTCTTAACTGGTTGTGAAGCACTTTGGTCAACTCTGTTGTTTTTAAATGTGCTATACAAATAAACTTTGAATTGAATCAATACCTGATATTTAATATTAAAACATTAAGCTTTTGTCTGTCTCCATTTTCATTCAGAGTTGTATTTTCCTCACCTTCATGTATGTAATACTCTCAGAAGTCTGATCGCCTCCTTCCCCATACTGAGGTGCACATGTGGGTGAGACGGCCGACACGCTGCAGACGACGCTCCGCAGGAAAGCAATGAACATCGTCAAAGCAGACGTTTCCCAGGTATTTAGTATTTATAGCATAGTAGTAGTGGTGTATTTGTTTATTCTTTTTTAAAATGACAGCATTGAGTTGAAATCTGAGATTGTTTAATATTAAATAAAAAGAACTAAATGCCACAAATAGCTACAATAGGTGGAAGGAGGATGTTGAACCACTTTTATCTTTATTTTTCACTGGATCACAACATGAGACTGAGGACGTCAGACTCAGTTTAATTTAAATGTAAACGCTGTGGTTACATGTTTAACCTCAGGACTAAACGTTATAATTACTCCATAAACAAAACACTGAAAGCAGTGATACGTCTTCCAACAGGTTTCAGAGCACACAGGGAAACTCATTAATTATTTATTAAAATAATTATTAAACATATATGGCACAATTCTTTGTTTTCAGAAATCACACTGCACTTAAATACTGACAGTGTTGCTGAAATGGAGTCTGGTTAAAGGCCTGTTTTGTTCAGTTAATTTATAAAAGGATTTACAGATACAAACAGAGAGAGAGAGAAATCATTTTTAAAAAGACTGAAATGTAAAAAGTGAGCCAACAATTGAGCCGCTGCAAACAAATCTCCCTGTTAGTTTCATCCAACTGCTGCTGTTACCAAATCCAGCCGCTGTCAGTATGACACAGATTTTAACACACTCGTGCTATGTAGCGTGACTTGTTGAGATATTGGAAGCAGAGGCTGCCAGCCGTTCTTATCTCCCAGAAAGGAGGGAAAAGCCAAACACAAACAGATGATAATGACGCCGGCATCAATGAAATCAAACATTAGCAAATGAGAGACTCCAAAATGAGGATATCAAACCGATGCCGCAATAATGTCACTTTAAAATCGGTCCCAGTCGGTCATGTATGACGTGTAGAGCAAAGAGAACATGTGAGATCATCATCGTCACAAACATTTAAAGGTCATTTTGACCCCCAAATGAAAACTGTAACAGAATATTGCACCAACTCAATATGTTGTGTTATGTTCAAGAAAAATGTGCGTGCAGCAATATGTGGAATTTAAATGATTTTTATTATTTAATGATTTTATTTAAAAGTAGAATGGGAGGCAGAGCCTTCAGTTTTCAGGCCCCTCTTCTGTGGAACCAGCTTCCAGTTTGGGTTCAGGAGACAGACACTTTCAAGATGAGGCCATAGAGAAGGCTTTTATTGTTCTGCCCCCCAAAAAACGTGTATTTAACTAGTAAGTGAAACACTTTTTCTTGGTAACTGACTGTAATTCTTGCGTGTCAGTCCTGTCATTTTGTCAGAACACACATATAGGATGCTGACAGCACTCGTAGGTTAGATGAAGGAGTGGAGCATTTAATAAAACACCTGTTTGTACCACAGTTTGTGTTTCACCTTGTTTCCAGGGGAAGCCTTTAAAATGTTACAAAAGTAGTTTCCCCAAAAAGACTTGAAGCACTGAAGTGGACAGATGGAGAATCTGTGAGAGCAGATTTTCATGTAACTCTCGTCTGACTTTCTGGCATTGGTTCTTTTACATCCACAGATGTTAATAGTTTGCTCACGACATAAATCAGAATAGTTAATGTGAGTTCAAACATCACAACAGACGACAGCACAAATACGTTTCCACGCTGGCTGTGATCTGAAGCAACCACCCACAGCTCCAAATAATAGGCTCCACCTCTTTCACACAAAAGAACCAATCAGTTATCTGCTACCAACACTCAGGCAGCAGGAATGTTGATCCCGCTTTGTTATCCTCTGTGTCACCAGACTGACCGATAACAGATCTACCTGTCAGGGGGAGGGACACACCAAAGACCTGCTGACCCCCCAGGTAGGGGCGTATTTGTATAAGTGTGAGAGTTGAAGTTAGGTGTCCTGCTGGTGTTTGAGTGAAAGGTCAAGACGTAGGAAAAATACGAAAGCATTTAATAAAAATATTCCATATTTAGTTAAAGTTTACAAATAGACCACAAGAAACCCGAAACTTCACACCTGAATTCAAAGATTGAAAAGTGTGGCACCACAGATTAGTTTTTCTTTCAGCTGTTCTGTTCAGGTGTCAGCACAGTGGATCATCTGCCTCCATCTCTCCCATAGACTGTTCAAACATGGACAGGACATCAGCTGTTGGGTGGTGTGGTGTCACTTTGAAGCCTCAAGGTGAAAGTTTCCTCCACTTTCTCATTGAGTCGTGATTGAAAAGTTGTTAAAAAGTTGTTAGCACTTCCTCCTTACCAGTGTTGGTCAAGTAAAAGTAATCCCGTTACTTTACTGATTACTTATTTTCAAAAGTAATTAGTTACTTAAAAAAATTACAACCTGAAGAGGTGATAAAGTGATAGATCTTTCAGCCCAATTCTACTTTTTCTGCATCAAGCAAACATTAAATTATCTGCAACATTCTCTGACTGGAAGAAATTAGTTTAACATTTAAACCTATTTTCTGCACATTCCAGCACATAAAATAAAATATTTTGTGTGTTTACACTCAGTCTTTCAAATAGATGCAAGTAAAACACAGCAGAAAATAAATAAAGTCAAAGACTCAGCGGTCCTGTTGCTCTATTTTCGCCTGTAAAGCAGGAGTGGGGCAGGCGGAGGGTTACCCTGGTGCAGGTGTGCCGCGGTCAGTGGAAGAATCCGCGAGTTTCTCTGTGAGTTTCCCATTACGTCGTAGCTACTCGGTGCTTGTTGGAAGTTTAGGGGTTTTTTGCTGTAAAAAGAAGTTTTCTTCCCACGCACAGCGGACACTCATGTTTTTGTCACTTTTTATGGAATCAAACTCAAAGTAAGGTCAGTACTTCCACGCTTTAAACGCTGCACGCTCATACTCTCTCTGCACTCAATATGTGATCCATTGTTGATCTGCACACAGCTGCTGTCACCAACGGCGCACTCGCTTACGTCACTGTCGTGAGACATTCTCGCAAAAAATCACGGTTTTAGTAACGCAGTAACGCAGCGTTCCTACAGGAAAGTAAAAGTAATCAAGTTACCTTTTTTGCAATAGTAATCCTTACTTTACTCGTTACTTGAAAGAAGTAATCGGATTACAGTAACGTGTTACGTGTTACTGCCCATCTCTGCTCCTTACAAATCCTTTGCACTTCCTGTTTCACTAAACCCAATCTCATCTCCTAAATTCATCAGCTCCTCACAGTACTCCTGCCATTTCCATCTCTAACCCTAATCGCTCCAAGCTGCTGGACGCTGCTGGTTCCTCACATTCAACTTAATATAAACCTTTTCCTTTACTTTTGCCCTCTATACCTGACCCGTCCATAACTCTGTCTCTTTTCTTCATCGCTCTGAATTGTTTCTTGGCTAAACTCATAAATCCAGATTTACGAACACATTGCAAACTGAGTTTTCACTTAAAAAGGACTTTCATGTTTCCTTTCATGTTTGCCAGGAGAGTGCAGTGACAAGACTGTCTGTGGAGTTAAATAAAAGGAGGAGAATTTAAATCAAGCGTTGATGGATTTACTAATGTTTGTGACATTAAACTGCACCAATATTTAACTTGGATAAAATGCGTTTTTGATGGGTTTGTGCTCGACAATGAACTGACTGCACCTGATTTTTGGACAGCACGTCCTGTACAGTCTTCCTTCTCTCTGTCACAGTCTGGTGGAGGCAGACTGCACGGAGTGACGTAGAGGACCCAAAATGCAGACAGAATTGGACGTGGAAACACTTGAATTAACAAAAAGTGAGCCGTTTAATGAGGCTGGTAAAAAAAAAAAGGTACAAATAAGGGCAAACTGAAGTAAATATTAAATATTGAGCTAACATTAACCTAAACTAGGTGAACTAAACAAACAACAAGAAAAACTGAGACATGAAACTTGGAAACGTGACGTGAACAACAGACGACCTGACAAAGAATGAACAGAAGCACACAGACTAAATACACAGAAGGGCGCTTAGGGGCGATCGTGGCTCAAGAGTTGGGAGTTCGCCTTGTAATCAGAAGGTTGCCGGTTCGAGCCCCGGCTCTGACAGTCTCGGTCGTTGTGTCCTTGGGCGAGACACTTCACCCGTTGCCTACTGGTGGTGGTCAGAGGGCCCGGTGGCGCCAGTGTCCGGCAGCCTCGCCTCTGTCAGTGCGCCCCAGGGTGGCTGTGGCTGTTTGGATGTTATGTTCAAGTTCTTTAGGGTAGCTAAGTTAATTTGCACAGCTGAATAACAGTCGGCGTTTACGTGCTAAGGCCAGAGATGTGCCGCAATGTAGCTGCCATCACCGATGGGTGGATGATTGCGTATAGTGTAATGCGCTTTGGGGTCCTTAGGACCAAGTAAAGCGCTATACAAATACAGACCATTTACCATTAGGGGAAGTGGAAACGCATGAGGAAACAGCTGACACTAGTCTGACATAACGAGACAAAGGAAGCAAAGCTGACTACACTGACATAGGACACAGACCTTCAAAATAAAACAGGAAACAAGAGACGCAGACATGACAATATAAACTTGACAACATACGACGCGCAGCATGAAACACATAAAGGGAGAAGGAAACTTAAATACAGGGGTAGAAAACACAAAGGGAACCTAATAAACAAATTTACTCAGCTACCCTAAAGAACTTGAATATCATCCAAATAATCCAGACAATTCTTTATTTTGACACACGTTGACCTATCAGAGAGATAAAGACATCCAATTAGTGAATTGAGATGAGAAATTTAATTTAGAGAGTTTTAATGACACATGTCATATCATACCATACTCCCCCAATGCAAAGCTGGAAAATAACTATAAAAAAGACAAAACCTCTTTCTCAGTGTAAGCTGCTGCTTCATTTTCCATCCTATTTGCAGAGATCTGGGAGATCTTGTGACTTACAGACAGGCTAACCTGCGCTTGACTAAAATAAGACAGTTGATGCTTTCTTCAGATGCACAGCCAGACTTTAGAAACGTGCTACATCCTGCAGAGCCGATAAAAATGTGAGGCATTTTATCAGTATGATGATATGGGACAGGAGGAGAGGGGATAAAAATACTCTGGTAACCCCAGTACAGCCTCAGAGCCTCACAGCGCTGCAGCATGGAGTCACTGAGTTTTGCACACGTTTATACATCCATAGCATCGTACACACTGTGCAGGGACCTGACATCGTGCTTTGCTTTAATTCCACATTGACTCAAGCCTGTGACTGTAATGTCAGTTAGGATCTCCATGTGGGTGAGCTCAGGTTAATTTGTGCGACGAAGATTACCGCAAGATCTAACCTATCGGGATGTCGGATTTTCTCTGGCGTGCTGAGCATGCACAGACGAAATTTAGCACAGCTGAATAACAGTCGGCGTTTACGTGCTAAGGCCAGAGATGTGCCGCATGAGAGGGGGGGAAACTGCAAAGAGGCAGTAAAGTCAAGAAGACAGACAGATAATTATGGAGGGACACAGTGTGAGAGGCGTGCAGACAGGCAGAGGGATAAACACACACAGAAGATGAATGTTTGAAAGCTCGTTTATGTCTTCGGGGAGCTATGAATCTCCTCATCCAGCTGTTACATATTTTCTATGCTCCATTTGCAGTGGGTGGACATCCGCTGTGAACCTGCAGAACAGCCTCACAAGTATTCCTCCTCACCTAAAGCGACATCTGGGTTTGGAGAGAGGAGGAGTGGTGGGAGGAGATGGCAAGAAACAGAGGATAGTCTTCACAGCTTTAATGTGACGGTGGTTTGTCACGTATTTTAGGCTTCAGCTGTGAGTTGTTTTGCTGCACTTAAACCGGAGCAGCTTATAATAAATGACGTGTGAAAGGTCAGAGGCTGTTGTTCTGTACAGCGCAGTTTCCACTGGTGCTTTACAGGATTTGGGTTTTCATGTTGAAACATCAACTTCATTAATATGCAGCTGAAGTTGAAATTGTTCAAAGTAACCCGAGTCTGTGATTGGCCACAGAAAAGAGTGTGTTTGTGTGTGTGGGGGGAGTACGTGGGTGTGGTGCAGGCAGCGTAAGAAACAACCCCAATGCAGCACTAATGATTCATAAAGACCTGACCAACCCTGCTGGGAATCCACCACAGGTAGACTTCAAACAGCAGAGAGGCAGAGAGGCGAGAACACACCCAGAGAAAGAAAGTAAGAAATGAACAAAGGGACTCAGCAGCACGTTACTGATGTGTTTTTGATGCTTTCAAATTGGGACTATGGGGAAGCAGTTTGTACATAATGAGGTGTGATTCTGGAGGACGCTGCACAGATGAGACTCAATCAAACTCTGTTTACCTCTGATTTTATATTCTCTGTGCAGGTGTTTTATTTGCATGAGGAGACACACACACATGCTAAACAGCACGCTTCCCATTTCAACACGGAGAATCAAATAAGATCAAATGTGAGTTACTGCCTCTCTACGAGTGCTTCACACGCAAGGTACATGCGACACAAAGATGAAGACTGCTCATGTAGCAAAGGACAGGCAAGCTGTACGGCGCTGCAGCTGGATTATTATTGCTGGGCTATTGTAATCTGCAACAACATCATCTGTACTGTCAAATATGAAGCTACACTTAAAATATGAATAATACAGTTAGCTATTTAGACGACTTTCCACCTGTAATCTCCAGTTTCTGCTTTGTCACTTGTCCCCATTCTTTTATTTTGAGGTCGAGAACAAACCAACGAGGGTCCAGATGAGTTTAGTCAAAACAACGATTTTATTGAACACACGCGTGTGTACAGTGGCATCATCAGCAAAGATCTCCGCTAGAAAACACAGCTCAAATTGGTTTGGTATGTCGGGGCTCCACCCCTTCTTGCGTCAGCAGATAACATAACATGCATCAGTTACAGTGACAGTTAGACAAGTTTCCCTTATCAGCAACATTTTGCCGTACATGGCTGTTTCAACCGTCTTACCCTCCCGATGTTTCCTGTTGATTTGTTCTCTTCATGCTTGTCTTTAGCACATCCTTTACCAACTGTTGCTGTGCAGGAACAAATGCAGTTACAAGCAAAATGTATCTCTTACCTCTGACCTACAATTTCATCTACTGTTATTTGTGTCTGTAAGCATGTTTGCATTGACCTTTCTGCACTCTGAGTCACTTTAAACAATATGTCAGCCTGGACCGTCACGCCAGGCGACGCTTATGACCTTGAAAAGACTGAGCGCCAACTCTCATGAGCGCATTTGCAAGGTGTGTATGAAAATGACTACAGCTACTTATTTAATAAGCGTCTCAATAAACTGCAGCTAATAGAAGCCATGCTAATAATGATGTGTTTTCCACACACTACACTGCTGCTGGAATCAATATTATAATAATCAATTCAGAATAAATAATCTTTCAGTATCCGCCAGCATTTCAGACTCTTGTGGTTCAATTACAACTGGAAGGTTGGCCAAGGTTTCAATAAATGTGTCAGATTTTAACTCCTGTCTTCATTTAATGGCTGCTGCAGATCTGTGGCTGTGGCGCTACAAATAAAAACAAAACCAGAATTTAATGACTTTTCTTTTTTTTTAGGTCAAGACAGAAAAATATGTCACAGGAGCGAGAAAGTGTAGTAGGGCCTTTAAAGGGAGACAGTTGGCTGATATGATACTGTGTGTGGTTGAGTCCAGGTACATTAGAATTGGAGAAAGGAGAGAATGTAGCCGGGCAGGATCAGATGGTATTCAGTTGAACGGCTGAGGACAAGGAGACAAGGAATGAGGAAAGACAAGAAAATGGTCAAAGTAAGAGTTTAGCAAAGAAAAATGGGGATAGTCAGGCAGACGAAGAAAAGTAGACATGAGTATATACATATACATATATATACTGTATGTGTGTGTGTGTGTGTGTGTGTGTGTGTGTGTGTGTGTGTGTGTGTGTGTGTGTGTGTGTGTGTACAACAAACACAATTGTTTCCATAGCTGCTAGTGTTGATGGGAATATCAATGTGTAGCTGGACACTAAGGAAGATTGGTTAGACAAAGCGCTGGAAAGGATGTGCAGCAGGTTAGCATGATTATGGACAGAGATGGAAATGTGCTAAAAAAAATGAAGATAATGTGCTGAGCAGGTGGTAGGAGTTCTCTGAGCAGCTTCTGAATATAGAAAATGATGGAGAGACAATAGGATGAACTGGTACAGATTTTGAAGAACAATGGTGATGTACAGAGCTGGAGTAACTACTACTTAATACAGTTTACTCAAGAAACAAACTGATGAGATGTACCATGAAGATACTGAACGAGCTGTTTGTCTCAAACTCAGTAGTCACTTGAAACTCTCAGTCTCCCGTGAAAAAAGGAAATCCAGGTGAGTTTCTTCTGATCGCCTGAGGCCGTCATTATTGTGTGAACTACAAACACAGATGCAGGTAGAGGAGGAGTAACAGCTGAAAGACATGAAATTCAACATCACATCCAAAAGTAAAAGTAAAAGTGTGAGATAGCAGCAGCAGAGCTGCAGTTCAGTCCCATTAGAGTGGAAGAGAAGATTCTCCAGAGTCCATCAGGTTTCTCTCAGCACCACTGGTGAGTGCATCTGATCGCATTTCCTGTTTCTACACAAATCTTCACTCCACTCAGTTCGTTTTCATGCTAATTCATCTATTAGCGACACATCCACTGTCAAAACATTCGAGCTGCTGTTTGAAAATTTTGTGGATTTTGTAGATGATATATATACCTGTATAGACTATATATACACCTATATACCTACAATTGAGCATTTTTATATATTGGAGTATTGGAATTGGAAAACCAATAGGGGAGACCGGGGATAGTTGTAACATTTTTGACATTTCTGTCTGTAAATTGAAGCTCTTTTAAGGTAGTGGATTCAAGATGTAATGCAAAGTATTTACATGTCTCTGCTATTAAATAGTGCAGCTATTTTCTCTGCAGCACAATTACCCATTGCATGGTATGGTCTCAAACACAAAGAGTGAAATGTTACAATTAACCCCATAGTCTGGGTTAGTTGTAACATATCCTGGGGTGAAATGTAACACAATGAAATAAGGGTACTAACAAAATATTAACATATAATCTTTGTTTATTCAACACATGAATGCACTTAGAGCCATTTATGTAGCT
>NW_024582478.1:158503-160462 GCF_018398535.1 Haplochromis burtoni | reverse complement strand
CCTGATTGGAGAAATTGGAAGTGTTACAACTGACCCGCGTTACAACTATCCCGGGTCTACCCTACTCTTTTTATCCCTTTTCCTCCTGTCCCATATCATCATACTGATAAAATGCCTCACATTTTTATCGGCTCTGCAGGATGTGGCACGTTTCTAAAGTCTGGCTGTGCATCTGAAGAAAGCATCAACTGTCTTATTTTAGTCAAGCGCAGGTTAGCCTGTCTGTAAGTCGCTGGAAATGAAGACAAGTCAAAGTCAAATCCAAATGTACGTATATAGCACATTTCAAACAACAACTGTTGACCAAGGTGTTGTATGTTTAAGGTAATTAAAAGAAATTATAACATAGGGAGACATGATAAGAATCGTAAAAATAGAAGATTTGAGTAAGAAATAAGATAAATAAAAGTACTAGAAACTCATTCTGATTTAAAAGCCAAGGAATAAAAATGTGTTTTCAAACGGGTTTTGAAAGTGTCCAATGTTGGGGGGGCCCTGATGTGAAGGAGCAGTCACAGCAAAGGCCTGATCTCCTCTTTAATCTGGACCTCTGATCCACAGACCTCAGGGATCTTGCAGGAGGAGGAGAATATGAATGACGTATGAGGGTGCTAACCCATGCAACGCCTTAAAAAAAAATAATACAATCTTAAAATTAATTTGAAAACTAACTGGCAGCCATTGTAAGGATGCCAGTATGGGACATATTGGTTCTCGCTTGCGTGTGCCAGTTAGCAACCGTCCTGCAGCGTTTTGGACCAGCCAAGATTCCCTGTGTCTTCACTTGTTGTTCCTGAAGTTTCCATAAATCAACAGAATTATAGTGACTGTCAGACAAAGCTGAGTCTCTTTCTAGATTATTTTAAAGAAACAGAAGAGTTTTGGATATTTGCACACCTTTCACTCACCTGCAGGCTTGGCATTTCAGCCGTCACTCTGCATTTTTTTTCAATATATTATTTAAATTTTTCCAGCATAGAAACAACAAACAAATACAGCTCAAGTGCTGAGATAATAGGATAAGAAATAGCACAATAATAATAATAATAATCAATAGAGAAAGACAAAAAACCCCAAAAAGATTAAAATTAGAAACTACCAGAATCCATAATGAATTAAATGTCATGAATACGTAATAAACAGAAATTGCAGTGCCGTGGTACGTGTTCATATAATGTGAGCTTTCTCGAGGTAATTAAAAAATGGAGTCCAGGACTTTGAGACAACATTTGCTGCAGATGTTTGTAGGTATTGAACTTTTTCCATTTGACTGACTGATGACATGTCATTGAGCCAGACACTGAAGGAGGGAGGGACAGTGGACTTCCTTTAGGATCATCATTCTGAGATCAACTGGCACCTGCACAGTTGCAGGGATAGTTCTGGAACGTACGCAGCCAAAAACTGCAATTTCTGGATTGGGTGAAATGGAGATCCCATAAGCTTTAGAGTACCAATCAAATATTTTGGACCAGAAGTTGGTCAATGAGGGGCAATGCCAGAAAGCGTTGTGCTCTCTGATATTTTACATCTGTCACATATGGGGGAAGTTGAAGAATAAATTTTTACTCAGGTATGTACCAGCTCACTCCCGGTGGCTACCTGGCGGGGCCTGGCGCCTGTTGCTCGGTCAGGCCTCCCTGGGGTGCGGGGGGCCCTCGGGCCTCCGGCCTCTGGGCCTGCGGCTCGGTTCACTCTGGCACAGCTCTGCCGGCAGGCACACCAATGCAGCCCCCTCTAGCTTCTGCTCTGTGGCTACTGGGTGACGCCTCGTCTGGGGATCCTCAGCCCTACCCATGAGGGTGGCACGGATGCCCCTCCAGTGGTCCTCTTTGGGCTCTCGTGCTCTGGGAGCCTCTGGATGTCTGGAGCCTGGATCTCCTCCATGCCTGCTTCATGCCCTGGGGGACGGGGCTATGGCTCGCTACATCCTCTTGCAGACCATTACATGTGGAAACC
>NW_024582478.1:155380-157101 GCF_018398535.1 Haplochromis burtoni | reverse complement strand
TAGAACTGAAGAAGCTTCTCGGATGAGAGGTGAAACGTCTTCAAGCAACTTAAAGAAGTCCAGACGCTTTTCTTTGCAAGCTCCTTTGACAATATATCGCACTTAGTCTCAAAAAGCAGCAGGTGCTGCCGTGGGCACCTCGCCCGTGCCAAAGCGCTCACAGAGGGCGAGTCATCCTCATGCAGCAGTCGCCCCCAGCTTCTGTCAGAGCAGGAGATGCATCCAAACTGCAAATGAATCGCGCAGTCAGTTCTTCTTTTACTCTTACTTTTTGTGCATCACAAGGTTTAAAACTACTTAAACACACACACACAAACTCCACCAGAGTGCCTATTTCGGGACACTTTTGCTGGCACCAAGACCAGATAAAGGAGCGGGGTTGGAATTGTAACATTAAAAACCAGTAATTGCTAAAAGAATGTAATTTGTAGTTCTAAATATATTCTAAATGCATGTAGGATGTTTTTTACTCACTTCCATGAGGTTATTTATCTCTCCTACAACATAGGTTATAATTACATAAGCATGACCAATTATGCAAATTAGGCAATGACGTTATTTAGCAACTTTTAGCGATTTTCCTTACTAGGAGTTGGCAACACTGCACAGAGCGAACGGGTGAGATCCATTTGTGTGAGCACTTCTGTGTGAGCACTTCAGCTGATGCTTCTCTGATGTGATCTGCAAGTGCTGCAACAGAACGCTGCCCAACAGGAAGGGCCGAAGAACGGCTCTTAGAATGATCCTGTGATAGAACCTTGAAGGGCAGATTCATGCAAACGCTCACACGAGTATCCCAAACTAGCTGCTGAGGCTATGCAAATATTGCTCCCCTTTCCTACCACTTACCTCTGTCAGTCATCATTTCAACTCTGACTGTTGAAATGAACATTTATAAGTGGACGATGATCTCAGAGTCTGTTTGTCATCATCTCTCCAAGAACAGAGAAGCTGTGTTGGGAGAGACAGGCTGATCCTTCTCGCTGATACAGGGAGTTGTTACTGTTGGTGATGACTGGACTGACTGTGTGTAATAAAGCCCAAAGCAAATGTTTATAATAAGGCTAAATTGCTATTTGCTCAGTTTTCTGCCAATAGTTTGAATAAAGACAATGTGTTTATTGTATAGAAATTGCACCAACAAAATAGTATTTAAACTGCTATTCAAACAAAGTGGGTTCACTGGAATTGTGCCAGTCTTTTCACTGTTTTGGAAGCTTTCAGATTTTTTATTCGCAAAACACAAATGCTGTGAGTTAAAATGTATCAGGAATCAATTTAAATATTAATAAATAATAAATATTTCCTACAGTATCTGGGAGTACACAAGGCAGTTTAAAAAAAATATTATCAGCATGAGGATTATAAGGGGGTCCATGGAAAAATGTTACCCCCTGTAAGGGGTCACTCACCCCCAAAAGTTTGAGCGCCCCTGCTATAACCTGCAGTTCTTATAGCAACCCCAGGTGGTCCTCGATTGTAATGGAAAATGATTGAATTCGAGTTCAGTCAGAATCCTTTTTTGTCTGACCTTTTCCTAATAACATTAAATTTACAGTGTTGAATTACACAGCATAGGGATAGGTTTCATTAAAGGGTTGTAACTAAGTATAAGGGTATTATTCTTTCACTGCCAGGTGCCAACACAATGAAGACCAGCTATTTAAAATCTCTCATTAATTGTGTTACAGCCTCACTAAAAACTAATCCAGCTTCCTCCC
>NW_024582478.1:146181-154460 GCF_018398535.1 Haplochromis burtoni | reverse complement strand
GGCTCAACAGAGCTCTGACTGTTTGTCAGCCTGGCTACAGAGCTGAAGAGAAACCTGGGGTTGTTCTTATTTTCTTCAATCAGTGATGAGTAGATAGGGTGATCATATTTATGTAGGAATGACACATTGATGGTTTGGAGGAAGGAATTATTCCAGTTACTTCAGAAAAAATCAATCAGAAAGAAAAAAGAGAAAACAAAAAACAGAAGTTAAAGGGATCCTGATTGTGTTTCAGGGGGATCAGTGGATGCTCTCCAGCAGCAGCTTGTTCATTCATGGTTCAGGTGCCAACAAATCAGACAGCAGCATTTACACAACGTTTAAACAGCAAGCACTCATGGAAACAATGTGATATCATACACACAACATGTGTACAATGTCTAAAAAACAGTGCAGAAATAACCAAACAGGCAGGATGAAAAATGAGTTTAGTGCAGGAACAGCTCCCGAGTCACCTTTAATAGTTAGAACATGTGACACACAGCTGCTGTCAGGATAGTTCCACTTATCAGAGTGCATGGATGTCTTTTATACCTGCACAGGTGACTTCTCTAATTACTAAGACTCTCAGTCAGAGGGAACCACACGGCACAGATGAGTCAGGATCGGAAACAGGAAACAGGATCACGAGTGAATGTGATCTTTGTGTGACGCAGGAAGAGCACATTCACATGCTCGCATGTAAAACTAATTAAACATCATGTCCACATTTTCTCCCGCTCCTCCGGCTGTGCCCTGCTCTCCTTCACCTCATCCACCGGCTTGCAAACCGAGCGCTACAACAAACAGGAAGCCGGCGAACCCCGGGGACTAACCAAACAAACAGGAAACAGCACATCAACAGAGTTCCTAATTATGAGGATTTGCTTTGCTGCTGGTGATCATTAGTGGAAGCTACTGTTTCTAATGGAGTCACAGGAAGAATATTCCAGAGTCGATGGTTTATTAAAGCAGTCGGCCTGGCCTCTGAGCAAACCTTCAGGAACGATGAAGCACATTTGTTTACATCTCACTCACTTCATTTTAATATTTGACATACACTTCAATAAAAAGTTATTAGCTCTGAAATTAAGCGAGGGAGTTTTTCATTCCAGGGGAACATTTCAGAGGAATTTTGTTGATTTCTGTTCATTGCTCTTTTTTAGTTTCTTAATATTTAAGGAAAAAATCAGTCACAAATCTTTGAACTTCTTTTTTCTGCATGTGTGGGATATTTTTGGTCATCCTTGCCCTGCCTGCAACTCATAAAGCTTGTTCCAATAGTTTTTAATAATCATACTGAAGAAAGACGTGAAAAAACTTAGAATTTGAATTTATTAATAAAATGATTATGAGTCAATGTCAGAGTTGACATCTAACTGTGACTGAAATCTAAATATAATCTGAGGATGTATGAGAATTTCCTTAGTTAAGATTTGTGTGACTGAGTAACAGGACAAACTGATACGTGATCAGTGAAGAACACAGACTGTGAAAAATGAAAGTAGCACTGGTTTTTCACTGGTTATTAAGAGGCGATGTACAGAAAAAAAATAGAAAAAAGTAGAATAGAAATTCATGCTGATGTGTTGCGTGTGCGTGCACTGCTGCAGCTTCATCATGGACGAGGGCTGTAAGGAAATGTGACTTTTATTTGTTCCCTTGTACCTTTTTTGCACCACGAACCGGTTTATGTCCGACAGACCAGCTTTTAAGGTGTTGCAGATAAATACAACAAAATAAGACCAGGACCAAAAAAAGAAAAGAAGAAAATGTAGTCATAACACCCAGGGAAAAGACCCAGGGAAACTGAGTTAACGATAAAAACCGATAAAAACCCAGAAAACCAACGATTTCACACCCGAGCTTCAACTCTCGCGGCCCGTTGCCAAACGACTCATGGACTGGTACCGGTCTGTGGCTCAGGAGATGGAGACCGCTGATTTACATGATAAAAGAAGAAAAATATTGTAACAAAACTCTTTGATTCCTCTACAACAGTACCTTGATACAATCTCCATGGAAACGTATTGTGCCCTCTTCCTGTAACAGCAGGAAGTGTTAAATAAGTGCAGGCTGAAGAACGCTGTCTCAGTTTAGAGTCACTCAGACCTGATAGCGACCTGTGAGACGTGATTTTACACCTTCAGTTTTTACTCACCGAAGCCATTTGAGGAGGAGGTGTGTGCGCGTGTGTGAGTTTTTTGAGACTTTTGTCTTTTGTCCTTGAACAGAACTTCTATTGACAACTTGCTTTTTCCTTTAGCTTTATGCACAGAGCCTATAATCCTAACACACACACACACACACACACACGATAGATTAGTCATTGGCTGATTACCTAAAGCTCACAAAAGGATGCAGGAAGGTAAAGTGAGGGGCCAGAGATGAGTCACTTTGTGACCCATACTTCTTTGTCTTCCTCTGTTTGTGCACAGCCACATTAAACACACACACACAAACACACAAAGAGGAAGCATCTCCTGGATGTTTTTGCAACAGCTTGTTCCTCTAATCTGCGGCCCAACTTCCAAAACCGTCGGTATGTGAATCCTGCTGGAATGCCAAACAAACAGACATGTCTGAACATCACAGAGACATTTCAGCTGGAAGTAAAAGAAAATAAAAGTGTGTGTGGAAAGGAGGAGGAGGAAAACGAGCTGTTCACTGATGAAGAGGAGGAGATGAAAGGAAGAAGGGTGATTTGAAGTGTATAATAGAAAAGAAGTGGTGAAGGAGAAGAGACACGGAGAGAGAAAGGAGACAGATGGGTGGGAGGAGAAGGCCGGGAATGAAAGGGAAGAGGAGCGTGACGGTAAAACGAAAGCAGGAGGGGGGTGGAGGAGCAGAGGAGGTGAGGACTGAGAGGAGAAGAGGAGCCAAAGGGATGATAGAGAGTAAAGAACAGATGGTGGGAGAAAAGGAAGGATGAGGGGGGACAAAGATGATAACAGCAGGAGAGAATAGAGAAAAGATTAAATATCGTTGGACTCAAACAGAATCAAGAGAAATAAAAGAGGAAGATGAAAAAGAGAGGAGGAGGAGGAAATGAGAAAGATGAGATTTTGAAGCAAGAAAGGAAAAGAACAGAAAGAAAATAAAGAGGTAAAGGACTTTAGATGTATCCCTGATAGATCCTCCCAGACTACAGCGTCCCGCCGCCGAGCTTCTCCATATGATGAATGATGACACACACACACACACCTGAAACCAGGTGGCTGGGAGAAAAGACCTCAACGAACACAAGCGAACATACAAAAAGTCAGTTTGTGAAGGTCTGATGCTGCTGGACGTGTGTGTGTGTGTGTGTGTGTGTGTGTGTGTGTGTGTGTGTGCTGTGTGTGTGTGTGTGTGTGGTGGTGTGAGTGTGATGTGTGTGTGTTTACCTCTCAGTGTGTGTGTGTGTGTGTTTGGGCACTGTCTCGTGGGAAATCTGAAACTTAGAAGAGAAAACAAAGTCAATAAAAAAAACAGGCTCACTTATCCTCTCTGGGCAGCAGTCAAGGACACCACAGCAGCTCCACTGCTCGAGGCTGGAAGCTGCATCGTCACTGTAGCGGACAGGAACTCAGACTTCCTGCTGCAGTCCAACACAGAATATTTATTCCAGTTATTTATTCTTTCCTTTTAACGCTGGACGTGTGAATGTTTGCAGGGTTTAACTGTCACTGAGTTACTGTTAATGGAGTTTTATCTGAGGGTGCACGGTCAGTGTGTTTATGTGATCACAAGCGTCACATTGCTCCATGAAGTCGCATCATAAACCCTGGCATGCAAATACATAATAAGTTAATAGTGATCTGAGTAGAATAACATGGAGTTCCCCTGAGAGTCGTTCTTACTCTTCTCTACATCCAAGAAGCCTAAATGTGCAGAATCGTGTGCATGGGAACCTTTGTATTAGTATTTATTGACCTTAAAATCTGCCTAGCTGACAGTCACGTGCACATTACACCACAGTTTGTGCTATTTATTAGCAGTAATGATAATCAGCAGTTTAGGACATTCAGCGTTAAGCTAACTCACCTTCACTCCATATTTTTCCCTTGGTGGTCCACACCTCATGTCCAGTGGTTTCATCCCCCACCAGTGGTTCAAATTAGAGATGATTCTGACTCAAAGGTGATGACACTGAAGGCCTCACTCTTGAGAGTTGCTTTCTTAAGCAAGGGAATTAAAACTTCTTGGTATCATGTTCATGTTGTTCATGCTGTGGAGCATGAGCATAAGCAGAGCATGAGTTTGAGGGGCAGAGTGGTGGACGCTAAAGCAGGTAAAGCTTTCAGCTTAGAGACAACAAACAATACAGAGAAAAACCCAACAATCATATGACCCCCTATGAGCAAGCACTTTGGCGACAGTGGGAAGGAAAAACTCCCTTTTAACAGGAAGAAACCTCCGGCAGAACCAGGCTCAGGGAGGGGCGGCATCTGCTGCGACCGGTTGGGGTGAGAGAAGGAAGACAGGATAAAGACATGCTGTGGAAGAGAGACAGAGATTAATAAATATGATTAATATGCAGTATTAATAGGATTGAGGATACAAGTGGCTGATATGAACTTGCTCCATAGTGTCACTGGGCTCACCCTCTGAGACATGGTGAGAAGCTCACAGTAAACTCAACACTCCTTCATATCCAAAAGGACCAGCTGAGGTGGTTCAGACTGCTGATCGGGATACCTCCCGGGGTGCCTCTCTTTGAGGGTTTCCCAAGTAAGCTGGAGAGGTACAAGCCTCACCTGTCCTGGGAGTGCTTCGGGATACCTAGCGGGAACGAAATCTCATTGCTACAATAAAGCATGTCTGGATGTCCTCGCCAGCTACCATAGCGACCTTATTAAACATAACCTCAAGAAAACAAATAAGTGACAAGCAAAAACCGGATCTGACAGAGAATGCTCATTTGTTAGAGACTTGTCAATCATAGGTACTCCCACCTTAAATTATCTCCTGTTTCCTGTTCCTGTATACCACAGGCCTTCAAGCTGGCTGTAGTTAAACCTTTACTCAAAAAGCATCTCTAGACCCAGCAGTCTTAGCTAATTATAGGCCAATCTCCAACCTTCCTTTCATATCAAACATCCTTGAAAGAGTAGTTGTCAAACAGCTAACAGATCATCTGCAGAGGTTTATTTGAAGAGTTTCAGTCAGGTTTCAGAGCTCAGCACAGAAACAGCTTTAGTGAAGGTTACAAATGATCTTCTTATGGCCTCTGACAGTGGACTCATCTCTGTGCTTGTCCTGCTAGACCTCAGTGCAGCGTTC
The DNA here is from genome assembly GCF_018398535.1 of Haplochromis burtoni. Taxonomy (NCBI): domain Eukaryota; kingdom Metazoa; phylum Chordata; class Actinopteri; order Cichliformes; family Cichlidae; genus Haplochromis; species Haplochromis burtoni. Next base: position 149,216 of record NW_024582478.1, on the reverse strand, counting down.
GATACTGTCGACCATAATATCCTATTAGAGCGATTAGAACATGCTGTAGGTATTACAGGTACTGCGCTGCAGTGGTTTGTATCATATCTATCTAATAGACTCCAGTTTGTTCATGTAAATGGAGAGTCCTCTTCACACACTGAGGTTAATTTATACAGTTCTAAATCACAACAACAGTTGGTGCTTTATATTGTAATACCCAACAATAATACAGAGAAAACTTTGACAATCAGACGACCCTCTATGAGCAAGCACTTGGCGACAGTGGCAAGGAAAAACTCCCATTCAGCAGGAAGCAGCCTCCTGTAGAGCCAGGATCAGGGAGGGGTCATCTGGCCATCAGGGGCAGTTGGAAGTGATTCATTCAAGCTTTAAGCTTTTGAGAGGACGAAGTCAGGACACTGAGGTTAATTATGGAGTTCCACAGGGTTCTGTGCTAGGACCACTACTCTTTACATTATACATTCCCTTTGGTTCCTTTAGGAAGGTTTCAGGCGCTCCAGCGTTGCCTGATTTTCTTTTAGACCCAGAGGAAATCTTTTGTTCAGCATCCATGCTACCAAAAAACTGCCCTTTTAAAATTTGCCGTGAAATTTTCCGAACATCCATCAGCAGTATTTATCTAAGATGCACTCTCTAATTAAATAAAAATGGCAGCATTTTTATTTCTACTTTGTGATTTATGCTGACAAGGCAGCGGACACAGTTTCCCCAGCGGAGCTTTAAAATACGGCAAATGTAAAATTAAAATGATGAAAGGAGTACATCTGACAAACCGTTTCCCATCAGCAGCTGAGAATTACACACTTAGTGTCTGCCCATTCCAGGCTAACCTTATATAAGCTTATAAGCTTTTGATTGCTTTCATTTGCATTTACTTCCTGATGACATTGCCGCTTCGAGGCACAGCTTTGCATTCAAACGGATGAATCGGATCTGCGCTTATCGGGAACATTTTAGCCTTTTTTTCAGCGTTCTGTTCAAACCACGTTGGCCCTCCAGTCCACGAAACAGCATCATAAACAAAAACGAGAGCGCTGACCAACAGTCGCGTTACACCCTGCATCTCAGCGATAATAAGGAACGCTATCCAGGCTCATTACTATTTCTCCAGGCCGGGCTCAAAGAGGAAATCTTCTCTTCTTCGGTGGTGCACATGAGTAACGTGGCAGCTGTGGTCACACAGCCAGGTCGTTTATTTCACACAAATGAACGCTCCTCGCCTCATCTCGATGCTAAATTGTGTGGGCTGATCCGCTTAACGGTCTAACGGAAGCAGGGATATTGGTATTAATTGCACGCCAAGTCTGCACACACCCTCCCTCCACGCACTCACAAACAAACGCTTCTCATCGTCTTCTTTACAGTCTCGTTATTGCTTCAATTTACTCATAGCTTTTTTCTTTTTACCATTATTTTCTGTCTTAAAATTTCCCTATAATGACTGAGATTACAGCAGAGAATGGGGCTTTTCTCACTGAGGTGAAGACTTCTGAGCTCCTTCCACAGTCGTGATTGGCATCATGATGTTTCAGATAAACAATAACTGAATGATATCTGCAAACATTTAGATAAAGTACCAGCTCAGAAAAAACCCAAGTGGAAGATACCAACGGAAAATCTCAACATCCACACTTTATTTTAGCTGAAGGTCCAAACACAAAGTCTGAAAATGAAAGCGAAAACTGAACATCAGGCACCAGTTTTGCTCTCTGGTTGAGCTTGATGCAGCATTTGATTCTGAACCTCGGCTCTTTAACTTGCCTGTCTGACAAATTTTCACAGTTTTATCAAATAAAGGTAAAAATATAATTACCTTAGATAAATACTGAGCTGTTAACATTCATAGACACTTGCACTGTACTTATCTTTAAACAGTACTCATTACAGTATAATACAACCAACTACCTGTATTTATATAACTGTTCAGTAGCAACCAGCATTCCTACCCCTTACTCAATGTGCAATACCACCAATCACATCACACCTTGTACTGCACTGATCCTACTCCTTACGCTGTAGCTGTAGATATATTTATATATTTTGTTGCTGTATATAATATGTGCATTACCTCTGAAAGGTTTATCTTTATTTATGTCATTCTCTGAATGTTGAATGTAAAAGCCTACAGCTGCAAATGGAGAGATGCCAAACTGTGTTTCATTGTTCTAGTACACTGTAATCCCTAACAGTTGTTCTAGCTCATAACTAATAAGCTCATAACACTCAAATGTCGTTTTGTAGTTGAGCAAACTATAAAGTATTGAGCTCTGTTGGCTTTTATGCAGCTTTAATTGAATAGGGCTCAATATTTTTTAGCTAATTTTTTTGGAACGCTCAAAAAGTTTAAGAAGCATATATTAGTGACGTTCTGGTGGGTGGAGTCTTGTCGCTCCCTCAGGAAAGCTGAGTCAGCCATCTTGAATTTACCTTGATGCGGGGAAGATTTGGCCAGCCCGTGTGGATTAAGAGTCCCCAACTTCAACCCACCACGACCACCACCTTATTTTTTTTCATCAACTGCCCTAAATTTGGTAAGTCTAACGTGTTTTTGTTTTGTTTAAATTTAATTTCGATAAACATTCTTTTTTATTTTTTACTGGAAATATATTCGTACTTTGTGCACAGTGAATGTTTGTTATAAATGAATTCGAATCCAAGTAATTGTAATTTTAGAAGTTTTCGAATGTGACAAATACGTAATGTTATTTCAAATTAGAATGATGTAACGTTTTGGCGGTTTTCCGTGGGGGACAACATTTCCCATAATGCATTGTATTCTTGCCCGGGAAGTTGACGGTGGCAGTTCTAGCTCCATGCGTTTGAACTTTCTACTAAAACTTTCCACTGTCCGTTTCTACCGGTTGTCGTATTCGCCGGTAATGCACGTGCGTATTGTGAGTATACTTATTTCAATAAGTGTCCGTGTTACACAGTCAGTAGTTTACGCTGTTGAGCTGTGTGTGTGTGCTAGCATGAAGCGAACAATAATAAACAACATGAGTGTGTTATCATGATGGTAATTAGACACATGT